>NC_135713.1:168940428-169242553 GCF_964656455.1 Halichoerus grypus
GCCAGGGAATCCCATTAGGAGCTGACAACTGGGGTTACTCACCCGTAAAGGCCAGAAAACCTGCACTGTGCCAGGCTCATGGGGAGCGAAAAAAAAAAAGGTGTGAGGAACTAGTAACTGAAATTTTCCCATTTTGGTGAAACACATAAACTTATATATCCGAACATCTTTGTGAATCCCAAGCAGAAATAAGTTCACAGTACGCACCTGGACACATAATCACACTATCAAAAACCAAACACAAAGAGAAAATTTTGAAAACAACCAGAGAAAAAATAATTAATTTCATACAGAAGAAGAATGATATAAATATCACTGACTTCTCATCAGAAAGAATGGAGGCCAGATGACAGCGGGACAGCATCTTTATTTTTATTTGAGAGAGAGAGCACAAGTGGGGGCAGGAGCAGAGGGAGAGAAACAGACTCCCCACTGAGCGGGGAGCCTGAAGTGGGGCTCGATCCCAGGACCCTGAGATCATGACCTGAGCCGAAGGCAGATGTTTAACTGACTGAGTCACCGTGACCCAAGGGACAACATCTTTAAAGTACCTGGGGGGGGAAGGGAAACCTGTCAACTCAGAATTTTATATTCATGAAAAATATCTTTTAAAACTGAAAGTGAAACCAAGGCATGTCCAGGTAAATGAAAACCAAGAAAATTCCTCACGAGTAGACCCGCCCAAGAGAAATTCTATTTTTTTTTTTTTTTAAGAGAAATTCTAAAGGCTGTTCTTCAGATGGAGGGGACATTATACCAAATAGAAACCCAGATTATCAGGAAGGAACAAAGAACGTGAGAAATAGCAAAATTATGGATAAATATAAAAGACCATGTCCGCCTTTTTAAAAGTGCATGTGACGGTTTAAAGCAACAATTTTAATTGTAAATTGTAGAGTTAGTAGTGTATGTAGGTGTGATATATACAAAAATTATATGTCACATAAAGAATGGGGAGGTCGTGGCTAATGGACCCATAAAGCTGCAAGGGTTTTATATTTTAGGAGAAGCACAAGTAGCTTGCCAGCATCTTGCAGTCAGAGCAAAGGATGACTAATGTCCAAATCCCAACCTGTTTCTTCTGCCTCAGATCCACTGAGCAGGTAGGAGGAGGAAGCGAGATGGGAGAGTGTGTGACAGCCTCAAGTAGCCTCAGGGGCTCAACAGCTGCTGCCCCCAGAGGATTCCCAGGCCTTGGAGTCTGACCCAGTGACGGCAGGGCCTGATGCGGCAGGGCTGGGGTGGGTGGCAGAGATAGGGCGGCAGGGATGGGGCCTCGGGGAGGGGCTGAAACAGAGCACCACACTCTCATCAAGGCTTGAAGTCAGTTCTTGCATGTGAGCAGATGCATCTGTGAAAAGGTGGCCTCCAGAAAGGTTAGGAAGGTGTCCGTTGCCACACCTGACCCTGCGCCCTGGCCTGGGGTCACAGACGTCACCTTGTCAACTGTCCAGGCTCACTGAGGCCTCTGAAGAAGACCTGGGACAAAGCAGGTCAGAATTCGCATGGAGGGAACTGGCACAGGGCAAGGGTGTCACTCCAGCCCCCAGAGTCTGCCTCCTAGACCACGGGAAGCCTGTTCCCTCCTTCCATTCATGCAGTGGACCTAGACGGAGCCATAAACCTGGACTCTGGGCCCAACACCCCAGAACCAGACCTACCGTGCCTGCTCAGCAGCACCTACAGGACTGGGAGGCACCCCTCCTCAGTGTCTGAGCTCCAGGGACCCCTCGGAGCTCCTAGATTCTGCTACCCCATCTTCTTCCCTTTTTGTCCCCCCGTCCTAGAGATGAGAGCTGCTTTCTCTAGTTATTTTCTCTGGGTTTTTCCTCAGGGTTCCCTTGCTTCTTTTTCTGTTCTGTGTAACCAACTCCTTATATTAGACTCCCTCTGTTGGGGCGTCTGGGCGGCTCAGTTGGTTAAGCGTCCCACTCTTGATTTCAGCTCAGGTCATGATTTCAGGGTCATGGGATCATGCCCCACGTCAGGCTCCACGCTCAGCTGAGAGAGCCTGCTTGAGATTCTCTCCCTCTCTCTCTGCCCCACCACTAACTCGCTCGTGCGTTCTAAGTAAATAAATAAATAAGTCTTTAAAATAAATAAATAAATAAGTAAATTTCCTCTGTTGAACTTCTGCATGATTTCTGTTTTCCTGACAGGCTCCTGCTGTTAGGGAAAGAAACAGAGGTGCTTCTCCGGGGGGCCTGCTGTGGCTTACAGGAGACCATGTGGGACAGAGGGAAGGACATGGGCTTGGGGCTACGGAGGTCCTAAGTCCAAACTCCAGCTCTGCACTTACTCACTGAGTGACTTGGGGCAAGCCTCAGTTTCTCTGAGTTTCCCTGAGCCTCAGTTTCCTCACTTGAAAATCAGGCTGATAACACAACCCTGATTAGTCACAGACAAAACCACAATTTGAACTAAATAAGACAAAAGGGTGAGATCGTTCTGGAAAGTTTCCAGAAAAAATAACCTATATGAGTACAAAGGGTAAGAAAGCAGGGGAGAGCTCGCCTCACGTATGACTGGAACCAGGACTCCAATGCACAGGGGATCTCTCTCTGCCTCTTGGTTTGTGGACCTGATTCTTACCACAGACCCATCTTGCCATGTGGGGGAGGAAAATGGCTCCACGTAGCTTCCAGACTCTCACCTTTACAGCTTTGCCCACATAATAAAGGACTCCTCCTGGCTGGACCCATCTCAGTAGTTTCCAGGGGAGGGCTCCGACTGGCCAGGATGGGTCGCCAGGAAGCAGGGTCATGTGAGGGAGGACAACTGTCAGTCAGCCACATCATTTCCGGGTCTTACAAAAACTCCATTTCCAGGATGACTATTCCCATTTACAGACGAGCAAACTGAAGCTCAGAGAGGGAGGGGCCTGACAGTAGTCATGTCGCTTTTTTCTAAGTAGCAACATTGGGTATCACGTCATTAAACACCAGAGCATTAGAAGTTCTGCCAGTGTAGCAGAAAGCAGTTGGCTGCAGGTGAGGGTAGTTCTTCAGGAGAACCCAGCTTCCTCCAGGGGGAGAGGGTTGTGGGGCCCCATTTGCAAAAGAGAAGAAAATGAAGGTTCCGCGAGGTCCGTAGTCAATCCCAGAATCCCAGGTACCACAGCTGAGAGGCAGGGCTGGGATTCAAACCCGAGCCCTGTAGGTTCCTTATCAACCATCATGGGATCAGTGTACCCATCCCTGAGGGAAAAGTCTTGCTCTTCGATGGGCTCAGGATTGGACGGCTTCCCTGGGTCCATGGTTGTTGGCAGAGCACGAGGTCCCTTTGGGGTCATGGCATTTGAAAAAAATGTGGGGAAAGGGTGCAGAGAAACTAAAAATGATCACAGGGCAGAAGAAGGTCCTCTGAGGAAAGGTACAGACGAATGGGGGTGTTGAGTTGCCAGGAGAGAGGGCACTCAGAGACCATGGCTGAGGTCAGACTTCACTGCAAAGATCTGCAGTGCTGGCTAGGAGGCTCCCGAGGAGCTAGTTGGCTGCTCCTTGGCAAACCTTCCCCAGACACTCCAGGCCTCCCACACACCTGACACAGCTACTATTTCATCTAAGGAGGGGGGCTGAGCCCTCCAGTGGTCCCAGCTGGGAGCAGGTGCCCCCACCTACTGGCCAAGAAGTTGCACGCAGTCTGTGAAACGCAGGGAGGTGAAAGCTCCTACCTGTGCCACCTCTCAAATGCCCGAGGATGCTTCCTGATTCATTCCTTTGGCAGAGACATAGAAGGCCAGTGTTAACACGCCAAGTATACAAGGTCATTATCAGCCAACAATAAGCAGCCCGGCTCCAGTCTGGACTTCACCCCAGGTTTTCTGAGGGAACCTGTTTAGTCACTTTCCCTTTCTGAGCCTCAGTTTTCCCCTCTGTCAAGTGGGTACAGCAGCTGCATGATTGTGAGAGTCAAGAGTGGCAATGAAGACAGACTTTAACATCCGGGTGATGCTGAGCTCCTAAGAGGAATGGAGAAACCAGTGCTGCCGGCAGAGGGTGGGAACCAGAGGAAAAGGGAGCATGATAACAGGCTTAGAAAAGTGGCAGAGCTCATACAGCAGATCAGCCCCAGTGGCCCAGAGAAGGAGGAGGTGCCCCCAGGAGAGAATATCTCAGTCTGAACACCTCTCCTCTGCAGGATCAAAACCAGACCGTCCTTCCGACGTGGTGACCTTGCTCTGGCACTTCTCCAGTCCTACCTCTGCTTGACCCTTCCGCCACACTCAATTATTTACAGTCTCCTGAATATATCATTATGTTTTGCCTCAACAGCTTTGCAAATACAGTTTCACTGTCCTCCTGGAAAACTCCTACATATCCCTCAAAGCCCATTTCAGACATCTCCTCAGTGAAGTCCTGTTTCTTAGCAGCAGACCCTCCCTCCTCCATTCACCAGGGTTGATTACTCCCCTTTCTTTGTACACCAATGTGTCTAATACTGCCTGCAAGACAGATCATTCACATGCATGCACCTCACTTGGAGATCTTGTGAAAATGTGGATTCTGACTCATCTACGTCAGGACTGCAGCTGGAGAGTCTTCAGTTCAAACAACCTTGCAGGTGGTGTTGGTGTAAGGACCTCTGTGGTTACACTGAGCCCACCCACATAACCTGGGATAATCTCCCCAAGTCAAAACCCTTACCTTTATCAACACCTGCAAAATCCGTTTTACCATGTCAAGTAACATATTCACCGGATCTGGGGAACAGGATGCAGACATCTTTGGGAGCCATGATTCTGCCTGCCACAACCACTGTCTGGGGATATCATCAGTTTCCTGAGTCAGACCCTGATGGCAGCTCCTAGGTTGTTCATCTCAAGACCAAACCTCTCATCACGGTCCCTTCAAGGTCCGGGCTCTGGGCCGCCAGCAGCGGCCAGTGAGAGTGACTTCTTCCACTGGCCATTTCTTAGTCTGACGCCCCCTGCCCCATGCATCTACCTCCCGAGTGTCAGAGGCTGAAGAGGCAGGGCCAAGATCATGCTGTTTCCTCAAGCCCAGGGCACACGCTTGCCATGAAGCACACGGTTCATAAGAGGAGGCCAGAGGTGGCTTCTTGGTGGCAAAGGAGAAAACTGGCAGGTGGGCCTGACAGAAGTGGTCAGAGCACAGGCCAAGGAGGAAGAGTAGATAGTCATTGAAAAGGAAAAGAAAGCTAAAAAATCCAGCCCTGCCACACTGGTATGAACCGAGCCCCAGTCACCTGATGCCTCCGTGTTCTGGGCCCATTAGTGGCTGCTTGGAACAAGCTGAGTGACAGGTGCTCATTCCTGCCAAGTGTCCAGGTTAGAGAATGGGTCCAGAGGGCACACAGAGCCACCCCTTGGCCCGTCCACCATCTCCACGAACGCAAAGGCTGTGCTCGGAACCACAGAGGTAGGAGGACAAACCATGCGGAGGGCTTTCCAGGGAACCTGGGGGTAAGCTGGCCACCCTGCTGGTGGGGCACCGACGCAGACCCAGCAGTGGCCTTGGCCGCTCACAGCCTCCAGTCCCAGCCAAGCTGGCAGGCCGGCTAGCCCCAGAAGCTGGCAGGGGCCATGGTGGTAAGAAAGACGATCCGTGTGCAGCAATGTCCGCGGGTGACGGATGGAACTCGGGGGCCCTCTCCATCGGGGCTGCCGAGTCACACCAGTCCCAGGTGTGGCTGATTCAGGACCTTGGTTTTCCTTAAGTCCCCAGGAGGGTGGAGGGTGGAGGGTGGAGGGCGGTCTCAGGTTGGAAGGAGGGGAGGAAGAAACCAGTCCCCAAAGTTAAGACTCCACTGAGCCCTTGGAAGCCTACAAGGGAGGCATGCTTTTCCGGGGTCGAGGATCCTCGTGTGGGGGCCCAGGAGATGCTGCTGGAAGTGTGGTGTGGTGTATGCTGGGGTCAGACAGACTCTGGATTCCCCACTTGCCAGCAGAGCAACCCCGAGCAAGCCCCTGGCATCCCTGAGCCTCCATTTCCTCCCTGGGAAGAGGTTAACGAGACCCCCTGTGTAGAGTTAAAATGAATAATAAACAACAAACCTGGGAATGTGCCTCATGCCAGGAGGCGGCTCCTGTCCCCTGGCCCAAACCAAGGTCAGTAGGAAAACAAATTAGCAACCAGAGGCTGCCTGGTGAGCTTTGCATTAGAACAAAGGGAGCAGGACAAACCCAGGGCTTTCACCCAAGCTCAGGACCCAGGGCCTGTCCCTCCCTCCCAGCTGCTCCTTCTTCAGTATTTCTCACCAGTCCCTGGCACTCCCATCCTTCCATCATTACCTCATGTTGGCTGTGTTACAGATGAATTAGATCCTGGTTCCATTATATGACACAAAGACACTCTGCTAGGTTTTTTTAAAAAAATTGTTTTTAACATAAGTGATCTCATTTGACTGTCCCAGCAACCCTTTGGAAATAGGTGTTACTCTACCCATTTTACAGATGTGGAAATTGAGGCTTGGAGAGGTCAAGGAAGTCAGACCCACCATCTCCAGACTCTAAGTTCAATGCCTTCCCCACTGAAGCAGACCCTGTGACATCAGTCATGTTGGGGGGGGGTTCCCCCTGCAGAGAACGCATGGGGGCGGCCCACCGCAGCTGACAGCGCCTGGAAGGCACTCCCACCTTTCGGGTAACTTCCTGGTAGTCCAAATTACTTGACTGGTAGAAAGCTCTTTCCAAAAGAATATGGGTCTCCTTCTCAGTCCCCACTTAAGCTGCTGAGGGATAATATTCCGGTTCTCATGTCTGACTTACCCTCTCATATCCCTCACCCCAGACACCCTGAGCCAACTCACCTCGGCTGCTGAAAATGGAAGGGACAACTCCCAACGTACTTGTATGTGAGAAAAAGACATTCATTAGGTTGAGCAGAAAAGCATCTACTCTGGTAGGAGGACAATCATGTAAACTACCATCAGGAAGGAGTCCCGGTCACGTGGCGGGCTGTGCTGCCCTCGATCCCGTAGCCCGACTCGAACACTGTGGTACCTCCACCTGGCCTCAAGAAAGGCCGGACAGCCTCAGGAACCCAGCTGGGGGGGGGGGGGTCAGGAGCAAAGCTCTGGACTTTGTCCCCTGACAGAGGGCCCCAAAACTTTACTTATTGACATCTTGTAGAGTAGGAAATTTTGAAGCCCAGAATTGACCAGAACTTTAATCTACGAAGGAAGCACCAAAGCATTTGTCACCGGATACAGTTGCCAATTTGACCAGCTTCACGGCCAGTAAAGGAAGGGGAGGAAGGTGGGGGGAGAGGGCAATCCTGCAAACTCAAAGAGGTACATCCAGTGATGCTCACTGCAGCGTTCCTGGTGATAGGGTGCCACTGGAAACTGCTTACCTGCCCATCAGTAAAGGAAGAATTAAGTGGACCAGCATAGCCTCACCTATTGCAGAGAATTTTTTGCAGGATTAAAAAAGAATGAGGACAAGAAGAACCATGAGAGACGATGGACTCTGAAAAACAAACTGAGGGTTCTAGAGGGGAGGGGGTTGGGAGGATGGGTTAGCCTGGTGATGGGTATTGAGGAGGGCACGTTCTGCATGGAGCACTGGGTGTTATGCACAAACAATGAATCATGGAACACTATATCTAAAACTAATGATGTAATGTATGGGGATTAACATAACAATAAAAAAATTAAAAAAAAAAAAAAAGAATGAGGACAGTATGATCCTCAAAAACTTAAAAAAAAAAAAAAAGAAAGAGCTACCATAATCCAGTAATTCTACTCTGGGTATTTATCAGAAGGAAACAAAAAACACTAACCCAAAGAGCTATCCGCACCCCGATGCCCACTGCCGCATTATTCACAAGAGCCAAGCCATGCAAACAACCTAACTGCTCAGCCATGGATGGATGGAGAAAGAAAATGTGGTGTCTGTACACGATGGAATAGGATTTGGCCATAAAAAAGAAGGAAATCTTGGCAATTGTGACAACATGGTTGGACTTTGAGGGCTTTATGCTAAGTGGAAAAAAAAAAAGAGAAAGACAATACCATGTGAGCTCACGTATATGGAAAATCCAAAAACAAACAAATTCACTCCTAGATACATACAGAGAACAGGTGGTTGCCGGAGGCAGGGGGTAGACAAAATGGGTGAAGGGGGGGGCAAAAGGTACAAACTTCCAGCTATAAAATAAATAAGTCATGGAGATGTAATGGACAGCCTGGCAACTAGAGTTAGTAATACTCTATTGCATATTTGAAAGTTGCTAAGATAGTAGATCTGAATAATTGTCATCATAAAAACTTCATGTATTAAGTAATTAAATAAATGTATTAAGTAATTAAAATAAATGACTCTTCATCTAGAAAAGAAAGCGAGTGTGGTCTCCTGCTGGCTAAGATGTATTCCAAGACAGAAAAGAGATGGGGTTGACTTTCCATGTGAGGTCGGGGGAGGGGCCTGAGGGTGGATGTTGAAGAGCTGACTCCATTCTGTCCTGGGTCCTAGGGCTGAACACAGGTACCCAAGCTCTGAGGCCTCGCCTATTCACTGGTGGAGCGACAAGTGCATTGCCCATGGTGAGCATAAGAGGAGAGCAAGTTCCCTTCAGCTAACATACTCACTTTGGCCCCATCTGATTCCAGTACACAGAGGGCTGGTTAGCTCTTCTCCCACACCTGGGGAGAATGGTGTCGATGAGGGCAAACTGAGCTGCTTTGAGTCCCCTCATGCTGTGAACTCCCACATGATAGGACATAAGGTGCCTTATCCATTCTCTGCTGGAGCCAGCTTGGCCTGCACCCGTTAGTGCTATGCTCCCAGAGCAGCATGGAGGCAGGGAGCCTTAGAAGAAGAGAATGGAGGATCAAAGTGGTCATCCTACTTTGCAGCCTTGCATTTCGAGCTCAGCAAGAGACAGAAGCTCTCAGGAGAGACAATCACTTGGAGTCATTTTCCCAGTTAAAGAGTGGAAGACCACAGCAGCGGGCAGGGAGAGGGGGCGGTGGGCAAGGGCAGAACCACAAGGTGCTCAAGTGCTGAGACTGTGAACAAGCAGCCGAGGCTGGATTCCAACGTCATGGGAGGACAGGTGGGGTGGGGTCGCAAGGCCCGACTCACAGTGTGATGAGGAAAGTGGGTGTGGCGGGGGCACTCAAGACGGAGATAGAAAATTCTCTCCTTGAGACTTCTGGTATCTAGTAAGGATAAGCTAAGTTTTTGGACCATCACTTAAAACATGACAGTAAGGAACCGATAGACCCCACAAGAAAATCACCAGGAATCCCAATACAAAAGAAAGCATCAAAGCTAGCTGAAGGTCTCTGCCGAGCTCTAATAACTGTGATTTCCATGCTGACAACTGCATGGGCACGGGGGACCAGGAGATAAAGCCTAGGGCCCACCTAGGTGGGAGATCTCATGGGTCACCCCGCATAAAGCTGGGACCCAGCAGAAAGGATGAATAAGAAAAATATTCTGCTGTCTGACACCTTGGCACGGGGGAGAGGTAACAGGGGGAAATTCCCCTGAACATCCATAACCACAAGCGGGCCCACACACGGGTTTGTAGTCTGAATTCATGCACCTGTGAGACTAAAACAAACACAAAAGCAACCTCAAGCAGAGACTTGGTTTAAGGTGTCCTGGTTTGGTAGCACCTCCTCTCTCTGCAGAGCAAATCATCTTAACTCAGGCCTCAAAGAATTACCACAGATAAAATTCTCAGGAAAATGAGCAACTTGGAGGAAACACACACACACACACACACACCCAAGGAAATGAGCCACCCACAAGTCCCCAGAGGGAGCATGGCCCTGCTGACACCTTGAAAGCACCAGTAAGGTGGTAAATTTAAACCCAAAGATATGTATTATAATAATTATACAATTACTCCAGTCAAAAGATAAACAACATGCATTAAAAATAGAAATCCAGCTATGTGTTATTTACAAAAGACACATAATACATGAAAGGATGAATGTAGAGAATGAGAAAGATAAACCATGCAAACAGTAACCAAAAGAAAGTTTATGTATATTGTGTTAATTATTATAGTCATTTTATTAACATCAGACAAAACAAACATTAAGTCAAAAGACAAAGAGGGTCACTTCATAATGGTAAAAGGTTAAATTCACCTAGAAAATAGAACTATTATAAATCTTGTGCAAAAAGAAGAAAAAGAAATAAAAGGATTGGAAAGGAAAAACCAAAACTGTCATAATTTGAAGATAATATAAATAGTGCACACAGAAAGTCTAAAAAGATCTACAGATAAATTATTAAATAAGAAAGTTTGATAATATTGCTAGGTACAAGATCAATACACGTAAAGTCAGTCACATTTCTATATACCAGCCACCAAAAGTGTAGATGAATGTTTTTTAAAACATACTATTTATGGGGCGCCTGGGTGGCTCGGTTGGTTAAGCATCTGCCTCTGGATTTTGGCTCAGGTCTTGATCTCAGGGTCATGAGATCGAACCCCACATAGGTCTCCACACTGGGCGTGGAGCCTGCTTAAGATTCTCTCTCTCCCTCTCCATCTGCCCCTCCCCGACCCTGCTTGCATGCACGTGCTCTCTCTCTGTTTCTAAAAAAAAAAAAAAAAAAAAAATACTATTTACAAGAGCACCAAAGAAAGAAATCTGAAAATAACAAAAGGTATGCAATTTCTTTGTGGCATAATTATAAATCTGCATTTTAAAAAAGACTTCAATAAAAGCAGAATTACATCATGTTTGTTTGACCCATACCTTGCATCATGAAAAAAAGTTAATTCAAAATGGATGACAGACCTGAATGTAAATCCTAAAACTATTAGACTAAAACCCACGAGAAAGCCTTTGCAACCTTGAGTCAGGAAAGATCTCTTAGCTGTGACAACACAAGCACAATCCATAACCGAGCACATCGATAAACGGGACTTCATCCACATTAAAACTTCTGCTCTTCAAAAGATACTCTTGGGGAGATACGTGCTAGGATGAGCGCTGTGAATTGTGCAAGACTGATGAATCACAGACCTGTACCCCTGAAACAAATAATACATTATATGTTAATAAAAAAATTTTTTTTGTTAAACTTATTTAAAAAAAAAAAAAAAGATACTCTTAAGAGAATGAAAAGACAAACTATGGCCTGGGGGGAAAGAAATTTGCAAAGCAAAAATCTGATAAAGGAGTTGTGCCCAGAATATAAGGATTTCCCAAAACTCAATAATAAAACAACCCAGTTAAAATGAGCAAAAGATCTGAACAGACACTTCCCCAAAGAAGTATACAGATGCAAAATAAGCAAACAAAGAGCCGCTCAGCATTGTGGAGGGGAGGGTGGGAAGAGCTGGGGAGGAAGGAGGACCCATAGGAAGGAAGAGATCTTTGGGGCTGATGGATTTGTTCATTATCTTTTTTTTTTTTTTTTTTTTTTTTTTAAAGATTTTATTTATTTATTTGAGAGAGAGAGAATGAGAGAGAGCACATGAGAGGGGGGAGGGTCGGGAGGGTCAGAGGGAGAAGCAGACTCCCCGCTGAGCAGGGAGCCCGATGCAGGACTCGATCCAGGGACTCCAGGATCATGACCTGAGCCGAAGGCAGTCGCTTAACCAACTGAGCCACCCGGGCGCCCCAGATTTGTTCATTATCTTATTTGTAGTGTTGGTTTCATGGGTATATACAGGTGTCAAAACTTACCTAATTATACACTTTAAATACGTGCAGTTTATTACATTGTCAATCAATCCTACTTCAATAAAGCTCTATTTTAAAAGACTTATAAGAGCAGAAATATACCATGTTGGTGGGCTGGCCAACTCAACAGTCTCCCCAATTTGAGTTATAGATTCAGTGCAATCCCAATAAAAAAAAAAAAAATCCCAGCTGCTTTTTTTTTCTTTTGTGGAATTTGATGAGCTAATTCTAAACTTTATATGGAAATATGAAGGGCCAAAAATAATCAAGACACTCCTAAAATTTTTCCCACAATGTGGAAGAATTTGGCTGACAAAATATAAAGATTATTATAAATCTATAGTAACTAAGTATGATATTGGCTCAGGGATAGAAACTAATGGAACAGAAGAGAGAGCCCAGAAATAGACTCGTGCTTATATGGACACTTGAGATGGGCTGCAGAGTAGGAGAAAAAGGGCAGACCTTGCAATAAATGTCTGGGACAGCTGGGCACTTTCTGTGAGGGCAGGAGGGTGAAAACTGGACCCCTATCTCACACCATACAAAAAAGTCAATTCCAGATGGAGTAAAAACTTAAAGGTCAGAGACAAGTGTAGAAGACAAAATAGGACAGTATCTTCGAGATGTCAACGTAGAGAAAAAAAATTATTTTATTTATTTATTTATTTATCTATCTATCTATCTATCTATCTATCTATTTATTTATTTGACAGAGAGAGACACAGCGAGAGAGGGAACATGAGCAGGAGGAGTGGGAGAGGGAGAAGCAGGCTTCCCGCCGAGCAGGGAGCCAGATGCGGGGCTCGATCCCAGGACCCTGGGATCATGACCTGAGCCGAAGGCAGATGCTTAACTACTGAGCCACCCAGACGCCCTGAGAAAAAAATTCTCAAGCACACTCACAAAAAGTACAAATTCTAAAGGAAAACATTAATAATCTTAACTACTTTAAAATTACGGAGTTGTCTTCAAAAGGAAAAAGTTCACAGAGAGAAGATATTTGCAACACATAGAACTAACCAAAAAACTGATATCAAAACTATGTAACAGTAGTTGTCAGGGGCTGGGGGGAGCAGAGACTGGGGAGGATTGTTTAACAGGTAGAGAGAGTCAGATTGACAAGGCTGACAAGAGTTACAGGGATGGCTGGCAGTGCTGCTGCACATCAATGTGACTGTATTTAATACCACTGAACTTCAAGTTAAGAGGGTAAATTTTATGCAATGTGCATTTTAACACACACAAAAAAGAAAAAGATTACCATAAAAAAGCTATATAAATAACAGCCCCATAAAAAATTGGCAAAAATTTTTCTAGGCATTTCACAAAAGAAGAAATCCAAATGGCTAAAAACATATGAAAGGCGCTCAATTTCATTAATATTCAGGAAAATGCAAATTGAAACCACAAAGAGATTATTGCATACATATCATCAAGACAATCAAATTCCGAGACTACCAAGTGTTTAGTGAGACTGGGAGCCACAGGAACTCTCATACATTGTTTATAAGACATATAAGTTGGTGCAACCACTTCGGTGAACAATTTGGCATTTTCTGATCAAGTTGAACAAAAACATATCTAAAGAAACTCAGGTGTATCTGTACCAAGAGTCATGAACAATTCTTTGTCCACAGCAGGTTTCTTGTTAAACCAGTATGTTAGAAACAGCTTGAATCTCCACACAGATTGGATAAAGGAATGGTAGCATATTCATAAATGGAGTACTATATGGCAATGAAAATGAACGAACCACAACACGGATGAAGCTTACAAATATGTTGTGCAATGAATACAAAAGGATACATTTAGTGTAACTCAGTTTCTTCAAAAATTTATATGTCAAAAATATGCAAAATATATCAGTATTTTTTTACAGAGCAATACATAGGTGTTAAAATCAAATGAAAAGCAAGAGAAATATCTTGAAAGACAGGAGAGTAGTTATTTCTGGGAGAAGGGAGGAGATTGTCAATGGGGAAGGTAAATAGAGGGGCTTCTTAGAGTGCTGGCAATACTCTATGTGTTCAAGTCCAACGAGCCCCTTCCCTCACCATGGAATGGAAATCCTACCATTTAGTCTAATTGGTCCAAACTAAGTCATGTGCCTAGCCCTGACCAATGAATTCCTGGAGCTGATTGGCTTATGTCTGGAGTTCTGAACCAGTCCCTGGCAAGAGAGATGAGATTTCTTTCTTTTTAAGATTTATTTATTTATTTGACAGAGTGAGAGAGAGGGAACACAAGCAGGAGTGGGAGAGGGAGAAGCAGGCTTCCTGCTGAGCAGGGAGCTTGATGCGGGGCTCAATCCCAGGACCCTGGGGGATCATGACCTGAGCCGAAAGCAGACACTTAAGGACTGAGCCACCCAGGCGCCCCAAGAGATGAGATTTCTTAAATCAGGTCCACTCTTAAAACTGGGGTGGGATCAGCTTTTCCCAAGGCACCTGGACCATCTGGGGGAAGGGACAGATAGCTAAATAAAATCATGCTTCTTTTGAGGAGGAAGAAAGGAATACTGAAAAGGTACCCAGCCATGTTCTGCATCCATCTGTCATTGGTACTGCTGTGATTAAGCACTCACAGATGCCATTCCTGACCCCACCAACACTGGACCCCAGACCCCTCTTCTGGCAGCACTGCATTAGAAATCTCTGAATCTCACTGGCAGGACAAAGGGCTTTTGTGTCACTCCCTTGGGATTCAAGGACCCAGGGAAGAACAGAGTTGAGTCTAGGTCATTGGCACTTTCCATGTGCCATTTTCCCTTTGGTTCTCTTGTGAGAGGGTGTCCACTTCCCATCTATTCTGAGATTCCTCTAACATAGGAGAAGCACTTGTTCTTATGCTGGGTAGATGGCCTTTGATGGATACCCTCTGATGGACAAACCATGTTCTGATCCATTCCTCCCTTTACCCCTCCAGCCACCTTGTATGGCAGACAGGGCTGTTACTATCTCCATTGGCAGAGGAGGAAACTGAGTCTCAAAGAATTTAATTGCCTTGCTCAAGTTCACACACCTAGTAAGTGGCAGAAGTGGGGTTTGCATCCATTTCTTTGACTCTGAGGCTGCATCTGTTCCCACAGCCTCAGACTATCTCCTATTAATGAGCTTCTGATCATTAATAACGGGAGTAGCTCTGATTGGGAAAGCAAATGGCTTCTCAAGAAATGGTGCAGAAATGGGAGGCTGGGGGATATTCTACCCAGCACTTTGCCGGAAATCTCAATCCTCCCAAGCTTGGTCACACTGGAGTTATAGCTGACTATTTTGGTTCTGTCCCTGGCAGTGTCTAAGTCTCAACCCACCCATCCACCCCACCCCTACCCATAACTCAATTTCCAAATTAAGACTGGGAAGGATGATATTCCCTCCAGAGAATATCAGAATGAGGAGTCCCTGGGAGGATCAGGATTAAAGAATCTTTCTCCAGCTCAGCTCCCTAGCCAATGAAGAAATCCTCCAGTACGATGAACCCATGACTGGACACCTCCAGGGGCAGGTAGCCCACCTCCTCCGCCAGGCAGACCCCTTGACTTGCACTGAGTCAAGAGTCCTCTCCCTGTAATGACCACCCCCTGGTCCAGTTCTAACTTTCTGCAACAGCATGGGGTAAGTGTCTTCATGACACTCCTTCAGGGAGAATAAGGGGGGTAGCGGAAAGTAAGAAAAAGAGAGAGAAAAGGGTAAGAACAAAGCAGAGAAAAAAAGATATTTTTTCCCCCAGGCTAAATATTCCCAGTCCTGCAGTCCAGCACACCATTACCAGAAAGCTGCTCCCCACAATCAAACTTTCATGGGGTTAAAAAAAAAAAAAAAAGGTACATGGGCTTGCATATGACAAACACACACACATAAATAAATGTATTAACAAACACCTGAGTGCCTCTGTCACTCAGGATCTGGCCCTCGGCCCTGACAGCAGACAGCACAGCCCCAACCCCAAACATCTGCCCCCAAACGGACACCTTCCAGGCCCCGGGAAATGCCCCAACGCTGCTATCGTCCCATGTTTCCCCCCTCACGTACCATGAAGATTTGTGGATTATACTGCTACCAAGGTTGCACACTGTGCAGAGAGGCTATAAGGACCAGAACTACCTGGGTAAAAGACAAATCAAAGAACCTATAGAACCTTTCTTCTCGGAGGGCAGGAACGCATCCTTGCGTTCCATGTACCACTTTCCAGCAGTGCTGAGTACTTTTCTTGCTTCTTTCTGTGGCCCTATGAGTGGTTCGAGAGCTATTCATGAATGGCTATGGTATTTCCAAGAGTGACTGAGAAATTCTGCAATAAACGATTTGTATTCATCTGAAATTTGAATACACCTAAGTCCAGACATATACCTAAAACATGATGCCCATTTTTTGTGTTGTCAACTAGATAGACATTGAACTTCAGAACTGCAAAAAGGTTTTAATACAAATATTTAACAACTTTAATTCTAAAAAAAAAAACAAAAACCACAAAGAGTTTCCGTTTTATTTAAATAATTGTGTGGAACACTCCTGCCTGTGGCCTCTGCCTGCCCTGGGCCCCACCCTCGGACCCCCTGCCCCAGCTTCGGCCCTGGCCCGCTCAGAACCTCTAGGTCTGGCCCCGGCCTACCCAGCTGATACTCCGCACCTACCTAGGCCCTTCCGGCCCCCGTCGGCTTCTTAGGGACTTGTATTAGAGGAGAAGAAGAAGAGAAGCTCCTTTGAGAAGCTAGCAGCTCAGACTTTGGGGAAGATAGTTGTTAGGGACAGACTTTTGATTCCTTTTCCCAGCTTACGACAGAAATGCCTCGTAGAGGAAAATCTCACATCTACATTGGAAGCTGGCAAGAATAATCCACATGCCAAAAATGACAAGAACTTTATGCTAAATACAGAGCCTGTAGGAATAAATTACAGAAGGACTTTGGGGACCGCCCCCCAAGCCACCTCACCTAGGAGAGGCCCGGCCTCACAAAATTAACAGCTCTCCAGAAGGAGGAAGAATAATCAGATTGAATCCTTGGGAAGCAGGGTGTAAAACCACAGAACTTAGCCAAAAAGTGAGTCCCTGCTCCCTCCGCCCAGCATTCTAACTGTGAATCTAAGAGAATCATTTTCAAACATCATTACCTGGCCGCGGTCCCAACGGCGCCCATAAATATTTTTCTATTGACTTTTGTTTTAGTCTTTAACAGTATCCTATGAACTATTTCAATAAACAGTGCAAGGCAAAGGAAGAGAAGTTTCAGAGAGCAGAATAAATCTTTGAAATGTTAACATAAACTCGCAGCCAACTCTGCCTTGGACTGCCAAGGAGGAGCACGGGGCTTTGAGGGAGACTCGGGCAGGGACCAGGCATAGATGTGGCCACCTGGGCTCTGCCAGGCTCTCCAGCAGGGTCGCCAAGCAGAGAGGGAAGGAAGGTTCCAGAACGAGAGGAGGAGGCCAGCTGGAGTGAGAGAAAGGGAGAGGAGGCCCAGCCAATCACAGAGTTGTAAGGCGCCTCTGAGACCCTCGGATCCTCCTGCCCTGGGATACGGCTTAAGCGCTCAAGCAGTGGAACCAGACTGCCCGGGTTCAAATCCTGGCCCCACCACTTCCTTAGCTGTGCACGCTCCTGACCTCAGTTTCTTTATATAACCTGAGGGTAAAAATAGCATCTGCCCCACGGGGCCAATGTCAGCATTAAATGAGACAATTCATTCAGAGTCACTTAGCACAGGGGGTGATGTGCTCAAAATAAATCATACCTGCTGTGATTTTTACAGGCAGGGCGTTGGGGGCTCTGGAAAGTCCCAAGGATATCCCACAGGCCAGTCTCTCTCATTCTAAAATGTCTTTCAGTTCTCCCAGGGACAACCACTTGCTGGGAAACA
This sequence comes from Halichoerus grypus, assembly GCF_964656455.1. NCBI lineage: Eukaryota > Metazoa > Chordata > Mammalia > Carnivora > Phocidae > Halichoerus > Halichoerus grypus. The sequence continues at coordinate 168,957,908 of NC_135713.1, forward strand.
GGTTGTCACAAAACGCTAATTTGTTTACCGCTGTTGACTGTGTAAGATGGGCGAGACGGTTCATACAGCTCCTGGGAGGCCAGAATGTTCAGGAAACCAAAGCACGGATCAGCTGGGGGCTGGTGAATGCGAGGACCACGCGGCCGTGTCCTGTGTTGGGAGAAGCACAGCTCTGGGACAGAACCTGGTTCCCGCTACTGCGTGTGTGATCCCCGAGCACAGCACTTAACGTCTCCAGGTCCCAATTTTCTCGTTCATAAAATGGACACGGTCATGCCATCGCCAGGATGACTGCAGAAGGCAACTGCGACAGCAAAGAGTTAGAGCCTGGCTTGAGCAGGTACACCTTCAACCTTGAGGGACTGAGTGAATGGTGCCCCCCACTGAGGTCAGAAGATCCAGTGGGATCTCTAGCTCAGCTGAAACCTCAGCAAATCACTTCTCTGTTACGATCCAACTGGGTACTATCCCTAAAAGTGCTTTAATTATGACAGTAATTTGCCAAGCATCCTACTTAACGAGTATTCTTACATACTGGGCCTCACGGAAACCTGAGGCTCAAAGAGGTAAAGTGACTTGCCCAGGGTCACACAGCAAGTAAGTGGCAAAGCAGATCAGATGCTAGTTTTGCAACTCTGAATCCCCAGCCCTTTCTCTCTGTGCCTGCCCCAGAGCCTGGGGCTCTGAGCCTGATGGGCAGGCCCACCCCCACACCATCCCTGGGCCCTGGCATAGTCAGCCCTGCCTGGTCCCACCTATCAGCTCCTTCCTGGCTGATGAGAGGACCCACGGACAATCTGCTGCCACCACCCCAGCATCTGATGTGGCAGGGCTGGGATTTGAGCCCTGGTCCATCTGGCACCTTCTGCAAATGCCAAATGGGATAATACATAAGAGCACTCAGCACAGCACTAAGCCCCCATCAGTCCTCAATGGCAGTTAGCAGAGTAGTGTCAGCCTAGAAGCTCTTGTGGGCAGAGACCGGGTTTTCCATCCTATAAACTCTGGTGATTCCAGACTGAGAAAAATACACAGTGTTTTAGGACTGGATGAAAGAGCAGAAATGGCCAAGAAACAGGAGAAGAACGAAGGGGGGATTGTAGTCCAGAAAGTAAGGGAGGAAAGCTGCTGGGGAAGACTAAGTAGGTCATGGTGCCTAATGTTGGCACCCAGAGGTGTTGGAATGGACAGCCCCACACTAGAGCGTCCCTAAAGGGTCAGAATCGAGGGGCCTTTGGATTCTGCAGTCAGAAAGCCAGGAGGCCACTCTGAGAGCAGTGTGTCTCTAGGGCATCAGATGGCAGAGGTCTGAGCGGCTGAATGGGGTGCTCCTTCCAGCCCAGCAGGAGTAGCTAATATTTATGGAGCACCTGTCACTTGCCACCACTGTGGAGCATATTTTTGTTTATTTTTTCAGTAATTCTTCCAATAATCCTATCAGATGTGCTATTGTACCCATCTTACACATGGTAAGATCAGAGAGGTTAAGTAATTTCCCCAAAGTCACACAGCTAGGAAGGATGAGAGATCCAGGAGTTGAATGTAGTTCTCTTTGATTTCTTAACCAAAATCTTCATTGACGCAGGGGAGGGACAGAGGAGGGGCGGCTGAGGTGGTGGGAACCCAGGATCCAGGCCACATGAGCTGAATACATCCCTTTCTTCTGGTTTCTGCCCATATGAGCCATTTAGTCTGAACCAAGACTTACTCTGAGTACTTACACATAGTTTTACAGACTGGGGTACATATGTACCCCAATTCTTTTATAAGCCCTTTTGGCCGTGTGGGCCAGTAAAGAAGGTTCTGGAAGAGAATAGAGTCCAGAATCCATTAGAGATGAGAGCAAACCCTTCCCCCCCATCCACCCCCCACACACACACACACAAACACACACACTCTTTACAGGAGTATAGTGCTCAAGCTTTTATCATCTCAGTTGGTCCTCCAACCAGCCCAGGGTAAACACACATGAACTCATCCCCATTTGCCAGATACAAACACTGAAGCTCGGGGATTCTTGTCAGGAGCCAAAATATCAGAGTGCTGAACTGCTCTGCTGGAAGTAGGTTTTAATCTCGTTCTCACTGATCAACTCTGCCAAGAGACTCAGAAGAATGAGATCAGAGGGAAAGTCGGGATGAGTCACTCCTGCTACATTCATGTACTGACCACCTACTACGAGCAGATCCTGTTCCAGGCAGAGACTTAGAGACAGAAAGACAACAATCCCTGCCTTCAACCTTGGGAGACAGACGAGGACACGGTTGATGACTCGTTCTCTGGTGAGTGCTGGGGATACCCAGGCCCTTGACATGAAGATGCTGGGATGAGAGGGGCTTACTGCCAGAGAAGGAAGGCTGCGGGTTCTCTGGGGTTGGGGGAGCCACCCCTCAGCCCTGAACATGAGTGGCCTCTTCCCCATCCTGGTGGTCACCTCCTGCAGGGCAGCCCAACACCCGACAACCCAGACAGCCCAGGTCAGCAGCCCCTGCGCCATCTCCCTGCCCCCCAGCAAACCCTGGCCATTCACTGCTTTGGGGAACAACCTGAACCCAGCATGAGTCCGATTCAAGACAGTCCCATCCCTGCCACCAACTCTGTGTGACCCGGAACCACTGGATCACACCCCTGAGCCTTGATTTCCTCATTGGTCCACCGCAGTCCAGCGCGCCCCACAAAGCTGCCAGGAGAATGAAATGGGATCCATGGGTCCAGGGATGTGCTTTTTAGGCTGTGTAGGTCGCTTTACAAAGAGCAGGGGGCTTCTCTAAGGCTCCTGATGAATCCCCACAGTTGAGGTTCAAGACCGTGGTCTCCTGGCTCCCAAGGCAGTGGACGAGTTAATTCTTCAGCTCGTCAGCGGGGAGCAGAGACAGAGCAAAGGGCAGGTCTGGAGGCCTCTTTTGGAAATGACAAGATCCATTTAGCAATCAATTAGCGCTGTCCCCAGGCTCTGGGCCTGCACGCTCGGCAGAAAGAATGCGCCACCCCGCGCTGATTAGAAACAGATGCGCTGGCTGGCGGGGCCGGAATTCCTGGGCACCCAGCTCCTGGCCGGAGACGGGGTCCATCCTTACATTCTGGGCACTGGCGTGGGGAGGGAGGCCAAGGAGACCAAGCTAAGAGAGCAGCCTGCCTGGAGGATATGTACCTGGTGAGGGGATTCAGAGGCAGAGCGGGAAGCTTGACTCAATCAGGCAGAACCGGGGATAAAAGTAGTTCGACCAAACACAGAAGAGGACTTTTGACCAACAGAGGCTGATGCTAGTTGTGAGCCGGCTGACGCGTGAGGTAGTAAAGGCAGGAGGCCGGGCCCTCTGGGGCCTTGAAAAATAACCCGTGGCCACCACTCTCCTTTACTGAGCTCCGCAAATAAGCCCTTTTCATGCTCTCGCCTTTATTTATCATTTATGCTATTCCATTATTTATCATTATGTCCTGCTATTATATCCATTTTGCAGATGAGAAAACTGAGGTACAAAGAGGTTTCATAACTTACCCAGGATGGACCTCTGATAAATGGTGCATCCAGCTCTTGAACCTGGCTGAGAGGCCCCTCTCCTGACCATGAGGGTAATGATTTCTCTACTTTCCACTTTTTCCTTCTCCCTCAACAGTCAGAAGGGGAACTTTGAGCTCCTCTCCTCCAGCCCGCAGCCCTGCAGGGAAGCTCGCGGCAGTGTCCTGTCAAACGCTCCCCGATGAAGGGTTCACCGCCTCCCCTAGGCTGTTATCTCAAAGCTTGGACAGTTTACCAGGCTGGCTATCCTTTCTTCTCTTCAGCCAAGAGTTGGGTCCCTGCAAGTACGTGGCTTCCCCCAGCAATGCTGCTTCTGTTCTCTGAATCCACTCAGGTGTCAAATTCCTTTTCCCTGTGACCGGTTCAGGGCACGACGATGACCCGCCCTTATTTTCAGCTACTCCCCACGCCATCAGCTGGGCAGCTCCCACATCACCCCCACACCCTCCCCGGGCCACCTGCCAGTCCATCCACATCGCTGGGGGGCCCAGATGTGGACATGCGGTCAACCAGGTCTCTCTTCTTCCTGCAGCACAAAAAGGAATACTCTTTAAAATATTATTTTAATACAGTTCATTTGCTGTTGTAAGAGTGATACATGCTCAGCACAGGAAATATTAAAAAATGCAGTGAGCAGAGTAAAACTCTCCCCAAAGAGAAAAATCACCCATTGTTCTACTCCAGCCTTCTTTGCTCTGCTTAATTTTTACATAGCTTCCGGGTGCCTGGGTGGCTCAGTCGTTAAGCGTCTGCCTTCGGCTCAGGTCGTGATCCCAGAGTCCTGGGATCGAGTCCCACATCGGGCTCCCTGCTGGGCGGGAAGCCTGCTTCTCCCTCTCCCACTCCCCCTGCTTGTGTTCCTGCTCTCGCTCTCTCTCTGTCAAATAAATAAATAAAATCTTTAAAAAAAAAAAAAAAATTTTTACATAGCTTCCTTTACTCTAGATCTACAAATGTGTGTCCCGCAGTTTCACTTACCACTGTGGCATCAGCAGTCTGCTGTGTTATTAGGAAGTCTATGAAAATGTAATTTGTAATGATCACATAATAGTCTGTAAAATATTTGCTATTTCTCTTATTTGGGGCATTGCTATAAATGCATGCCTCCGGTGATTCCTCATTACAGAACCTCAGTTTTGTTCGAGGTCTCCACAAGATGTCACCTCCATACTAGGCTATGGGGTCCTTGATTCTAAACTCCTTGCAGTAATGTCAAGCCTCCCCCACCCCCATGTTTGCATTACCGGGCCTGCGCAGACAATACCACTAATGCACGGGGCAGGGGGGGCTTCTAGCCCTATGCCCTTTTTAGTACCTTGCTTGATTTTATAACCTCATGTCACAGACGAAGAGGCCCTTAAAGATCAACCGCTCAAGTTTCAGACGTTAAAACCGAGTTCAGAGAGGGCAAGTGAGTTGCCCAAGGTCACACAGGGGTGGTGGTCACCCAGGAACTGAGGGCTCCTGGCTCCCTGCTCAGGGCTCTCTCCACGGGAATGAAGGCAGCTCCCAGACAGCCAGGGAAGACTCAAGTTATGGCAAGGTTGGTTATTATTTGGTCTCAAGAAGAATAAATCAAGCAGGACATTTTTAGCTAAAGCCACCGGCCTCTTAGCGAGAGTTCAAATTTCACTGGGGGTGGGGGAGAGAAAAGAAATCAACTGTGGCATATGTCCACAGATGAGGTGACTTGGGAGCACACAAGGCATTTCCATTTTCCTTGCTGGCCACCCTCTCTCTCCATCTTCCTCTCTTCCTCTCCCACAGTCTCAGCTACCACCAAGAACTACTCTGGGATCATCAGACTCGGAGCTCTTAGGCTGAGATATTGAGGTCCTGAATCCTGGTGAAGTGAATAGGCCGGCAGGACCACACCCACCAATAAAATAAGATCCAGATGACAGGACTAGGGGACTTCTTGTAACTGCAGGGATGGGTTAATTTGTGGGAAATGTAAATGTGCAAATGAATGATACCAGCTAGAAAACATCTTTGCTAGCACTGAGTTTCCAGAGACAAGTAAGTCACATCACGGCTCTGGTCTCCAAGTCCTCATCTGTAAAATGTATCCTTCCAATTCATTCTACCGACATTTCTTTCTTTCTTTTTTTTTTTTTTTTAAAGTTTCTATTTATTTGACAGAGAGAGACACAGCGAGGGAAGGAACACAAGCAGGGGGAGTAGGAGAGGGAGAAGCAGGCCTCCCGCCGAGCAGGGAGACCTGACATGGGGCTCGATCCCAGGACCCCGGGATCATGACCTGAGCCGAAGGCAGATGTTTAACGACTGAGCCCCCCAGGCGCCCCTCTACAAACATTTCTTGAGCGCCTGCTCTGTGCCAGGCCCTGTGCTGGGCACTGAGGGAAGGCCAGGAGGATCTCAATTACCAGAAGAAACAAAGAAAGAACAAAAGAAGAGAACATTTATTTATTACCTTTTCCCCCAGGCATTAGCATAGGCAAAATGGACACAATGATGAATAAAAATGCATAGTGAGGCTTATGGTTTTAGATATATGACTTACTAGAAAACCTGAAAACCCTCCCACTAATAAACACTTAGAAATTCTGGATAAAATATAATAGACATCCTTTTTAAAATAAACAGAACTAAGTTCTCAAGTAAATAAGGAAATCCACAGGGGCCAGACATTGAGATGGGACTAAATATCACAGGGCTAAGCTTTTGAGTTAATGCTGTAGTTGTAACTGGGGGAACCCTACCCCTGTGCCCCCCAAACTCCCAAGCTGGTAAAATAACACAGTAAGAGAGCAACATTCTCAGGACAGTGATACTCCCAGGATTCTGGAGAGTACGCTGTCAGCCACAGCTTCATGTGATTCCCACAGACAGAACACTGCTGTAGATGAGCCCATCGTCTGAAGTTACAAGATGGGTGAGCAAGAATCTAACAAATAAGCAACTGGATTTATTCTATCCCTCGGGATTTCGTCCATTAGAACAAACAGCATATCAACTACAAAATAAATATGTCCTTTTTTTTTTTTTTGCCCATTGGAACACTTCATGAATTTGTATATCATCCTTGCAACCCAATTTTAGTATAGGTGTTGCCGAAGCCAGCACCAAAATAAGGACGTCTTAAATAATTAACAACATAAAAGGCATTTTAAAAAGGAAAAAGATAGTTTCTAAAACAAGCGTATTTGAGGGGCGTCTGGGTGGCTCAGTCGTTAAGCGTCTGCCTTCGGCTCAGGTCATGATCCCAGAGTCCTGGGATCGAGCCCTGCATCAGGTTCCCTGCTCAGCAGAAAGCCTGCTTCTCCCTCTCCCACTCCCCTTGCTTGTGTTCCCTCTCTTGCTGTCTCTCTCTGTCAAATAAATAAAATCTTTAAAAAAATAAAATAAAATAAAACAAGCATATTCGGAAAATATCCAACTTGAACTATTAGAAAAATCTAGAAAGTCACTGAAATTACAAACCCAGTGGGTAAGCTAAAGAGCAGATTAAATGCAGCTGAAGGAAGATTGGCACATGGGAAAACATAGCTCTACCTTATTGCTTCTTATGCAATACTTACCCTTTATAAAGTATAATGTTGTTGTAAGTTGTACTGTCATTTTGAGACTAACCAAAGGATAAACAAAGAGAAATTGATTATTTTAAACACATGTGTAATAAACTTTTTAACATACACTGTCAAACATGCCTTATTTTACTTTTGAACAGACTAGCTTCTGGCATCGTACATTTCAAACCTTATTTCTTCTTCAATAACCATATACTTCCAAAGCCGAACATCATAAGACCTGTTACCACAGTACACAATCCCAGGCAAACTGAAACAGCTGGCAATGGTCGTATTCCCGGAAGTTCATTCCAAAACCAGGCTGGCTGGCGATCCCTTCCCTACACATGGTAGTGACTGAAAACAACCTAAATGTACACCATTGGGCTGGATGGCCTACTGTCGATTTGCAAACACCATCACTTCTTTTAAGTCAGAGAATTACTTTTCCCAGTATGGCTCCAGGTTAGAGTTCGCCAGTGAGAGAAATGGGAGCAAGACTGGAAGAGGGAAGAGAAGGTGAAATAATAGCAGTTTTTTTTTTTTTCCAGAAGGTCGTGGCAGTCAGACATGACTTCGAAATTTCTCCACAAGCTACCACTTTGAGGTTGTGCAGAAGGAGCAGTTCCCAGCCTTTCCACAAACTCACTTCACAGTCATAGAGTGGTTTCTCAGACTGTCCCACAATCAGGGGCTTCTCCCAGCCTCTCCCACCCGCCCTTCCCATGCCAGGCCAGAGGTACAGCTATTACACAGATCCATAGAGAGGCTAATAGTTTGGCTGGATCAACAGGGACTTTGGAAAAATAAGACTGAACAGTTGGTGACAAAGATATAGAGATGTAAGGATAGAGCTCTCCAAATGAGCATATTTGGGTGGGGTTGCTCAGCAGAGGAGTGTTCCAACAACCAGTGGGAAAGATAACCCATTCTATGGATGTCAGCCTGCCTTCCCTCCAGCCACTCTGTCCTTGCTCAAGGTGCTCAACCCTGCGTACGGCCATGGTAAAGAGATGGAGGTTGTGCATGGCCTCCAGCAAGAGGGGCCCCTCCTCACCAAGGCCAGTCTGGCTAAAGCCTCTGCTGAGTGTCCAACCTCTGACCAAAAGGCTAACACTGAGCCCTGAATACAGCACTATTTTTCAGAGGGACAAACTAGGCCATGTGATGGAACATCGATGACATTGAACTAATTTCATCATAGAGAGGACAGTTCATGGAAACTGACAATCTGTATGGAAGAGTACAGGACCCGTGGAAACCTATCATGCTTGAAGAATAAGAAGGGAGGATCTGTCCTACCAGGTATCAAGGTAAAGCTACAGTAATTAAAATAGTCTGGTATTGGTACGGGAGTAGACAAAGAGATGGATAAAATAGAAGAGAGTGCCCAGAAACCAATGTGAGCATATATGGAAGCTGGATTTATGACAGAACAGACACTACAGATTAGTAAACAAAACAAAACAAAATGGATGGACCATAACAAATAAGACGGCCACACTTGGTTACCCATATGGAAAAAAATTAAAATTAATTCCTCCTTCATGTCCTACATAAAAATCAATTCAAAGTAGATTTAGGGGCGCCTGGGTGGCTCAGTCAGTCAAGCATCCAACTCTTGATTTCGGCTCAGGTTGTGGTCTCAGGGTCGTGAGATGGAGCCCCGCGTCAGGCTCTGCACTCAGTGGGGGAGTCTGCTTGAGATTCTCCCTCCCTCTCCCTGTGACCCTCCCCTATGCTCTTGCTCTCTCTCTCTCTCTCAAAAAAACAAAAAAACAAAAACCAAAGTAGACTTAAATACAACTGTGAAAGATAAAACTTTAATAAAAAGTAGAACACAGTATAGGATAATCATTTTAGGTCCTCAGGGTATAGAGGGACTTCTTAAGGTACATAAAAGCACTACCTTAAAGCAACAACAACCAAAGTAAATAAATTAAGAATTTCTGGTTTCCCAGAGACTGCATGAAGAATGAGAAAAAAACAAGCCACAAACTTGGAGATGACAATTGCAATACATATTACAAAGGAGTCATTTCCAGAACATGAAAAGAATGCTTATAAATCGATAAGAACAAAAATAACCCCAAAGAACATAGATGAAGGGCAAAAAACAGAATTATACTGAAAAGACAAATGCCTAATAAACATGAGAACATGCTCAATGTAATTGAGAAAAAAGGAAATGCAAATTAAAAGCAAAATGCCAAAATTAAAAGTTTAAACACACACACATGCAGAATGCCATGACATTCCACACTCACCAGTTTGGCAAAAATTAAAGCACTGACAATACCAAGTGTTAACAATTATGGGAAGCAAAAGAAACTCATATATTGAAAGTAGGAATGTAAATTGGTACCACCACTAATTGTTGGGTAAGAATAAAATTGAACATGCCCTATGAACCCTATGACCCAGAAGTCCCAAAGTCCCAATGATGGGCGTATAATCACCAAACACTAAAAACATCACAAGTGTCCATAATGAGATTAGATTTATATATTGGGATATATTCAAACAATGAGTCCACTGTTTGTACTGTACTATAGTGGAATGGGTGAACCCCAGTGCTGCTTAGCAATGTGAATTAACTTCAAACACATAAATTTGAAGGGAAAAAAACAAATCACAGAAGACTAGATACAGTATGATTCCATTTATCTACACTTTGAAAACAGGCAAGATGAAATAATAGATTCTTTAAAATATGTGTGGGAAAACTATACAGACAAGCAATGGAAGCACCAACACAACATTCAGAATAGTGACTATGTGGGGAGCAGGGCCGAATGCACTTGAACAGAGCACAGAGGGAGCATATTAGGTATTAGATAATGTCCTAACTGTCATCCTGAGTGCTCGGTACATCATTCTTAGATGTGTGTCTTATATACTCTTTTAGGTATAATGCACAATAAAAGCAAACATGCAGAGGGTTAAAGCAAGTGCCAAAACTGAAGCCACAAAAATGGTCCATTACACATATCTGGTATGTTCTTTTTTTTTTTTTTTTAATTTTTTATTGTTATGTTAATCCCCATACATTACATCATTAGTTTTAGATATAGTGTTCCATGATTCATTGTTTGTGCATAACACCCAGTGCTCCATGCAGAACGTGCCCTCCTCAATACCCATCACCAGGCTAACCCATCCTCCCAACCCCCTCCCCTCTAGAACCCTCAGTTTGTTTTTCAGAGTCCATCGTCTCTCATGGTTCTTCTCCCCCTCCGATTCCCCCCCCTTCATTCTTCCCCTCCTGCTACATTCTTCTTCTTCTTTTTTTCTTTCTTAACATATATTGCATTATTTGTTTCAGAGGTACAGATCTGGTATGTTCTAATAGTAGCCATGGTAGCTTTAAACGGTCCTGACAGGTCAAACAATTTGAGAAAAAGGACATAATTTAATAGTATATTTATTAACTTATTTCTTAAGATACAATTTCATTTTTATTTACTTATTTATTTTTAAGTAGACTCCATGCCCAGCATGGAGCCCAACTCAGGGCTTGAATTCACAACCCTGAGATCAAGAACAGAGCTGAAGTCAAGAGTCAGATGTTCAACCGACTGAGCCACCCAGGTGCCCCAAGATATAATTTCAGTGGTGAGCAAATGAATTGGTAAAGTTGCAGATAAATCTAATTGGTCCATGGCAAACAACATTAATTATTATCATGAATAATGTAAGGATATTAAAATAAGGTATCACCAAAAAACTAGAAAACAGTATAGTAAGCTAGGACAGAAGTGATGATCATAGAAAGGATTAAATGGTTTGGGAAGAATACAGAGATATTGATTGTTACCTTGTGAGGTCAAGTGTATATATTAAATTTTAAGTGGAACCTCTAAAAAAAACAGAAACAGAATGCACAGCTTCTACAGTAGTAAAGAAAAAAGTGAAAAAAGAACCAACTAGATTGATCCAAACAAGATAGGAAGTGGAAAAGGGGAAAGGAAAAGCTGAGACCCTAGGAGGAACAAAATAAAACAATATAAATAAGCCCATCTATCATACATGTTAACCAAAATAAGAAAATCATTACAAAAATATCAGTAATCACAGTGTATTTTAAAATACTAGATTATTCACTTGGGAGATAGAGATTCTCTGATTAGATTAAGAACAAAAGCTGGAAATGTGCTGTTTACAAAAGACACTTAAAACACAAGGACTCAGAAAATTTGGAATTTTTTTAAAATGATAAACAATGAGCTAGGCAAATATTAATCAAAAGAAAGCTGGTATAGTCAAACAATATCTGACAAACTATACTTTAAGACCAAAGCATTATGAGAAATAAAGACAGTTACTACATAATAATTAAAGAATAATTAAAGAAAAAAGTTCATCAGAAAGGTAGATTTCTGAACATATGTGCATCTAGGTAATACAGTCTCAGAATATATAAAGCAAAAATTGACAGAACTACAAGAAATTTATAGTCTATAATCATAGTGGGAGAGTTTAGCACATCTCTTAGAAATTGAAATATCAAGGAGAAAAAAAACAACTTAGGCTTTAGAAGATTTTAACAACACAATAAGTTTAATCTAATAACATAAGTAGAATTGTACGACCAACAGCTAGAGAATACACATTATTAAAGCATCTGTGAAGATTTTCAAAATTGATCGTGTACTATACTACAAAGAAAATGAAGAATCTATCACACAGACTACATTCTCTTATCACAACTCAATTAAATTCAAAATCAGTACGTAATATAGCTTTCAAAGTCCAATATGTTTGGGAAATGTAAAAACACAGTTCTATCCAACAAATGGATCAAAGAAAAAATCAAAACGCAAAATAAAAAATATTTACAAGGGGCACCTGGGTGGCTCAGTCCGTTAAGCGTCTGACTCTTGATTTCAGCTCAGGTCATGATCTCAGGGTCATGAGATCAAGAACCCCATCAGGCTCCACACTGGGCATGGAACCTGCTTAAGAGTCTCTCCCTCCACCACTCCCCCCTTTCTCTCTCTTTAAAAAAAAAAATTACAACCTAACATATTGATCCTAAAGTTTATGTGGAAGAACAAGGACAATAAATAAACAAGCGAATTTTGGAGAACAAAGTGGGATGACTTATCCTACCAGATAGCCAGACATTTTACGAATTATAGTAATTAGTACAGGATGGCATTGGCATAGGGATAGAAAAATAAACCAGTGGCACAGAATGGAGCCCAGAAACAAGTCTCGGTCCATGTGGAAACCTCATACATGAAAGAGCATTACAATAGGGCAATGGGGTGATGCTCTAGTCAATAGTAGTGTTGGCAATATTAGTTATCCAAATGGGAAATGGGGGAAAAATAGATTCTTATCTCACACAGTTGATAAAAATCAATTTCAGGTGAATTAAAACTCCAAATGTGAAATGCAAAGTTTAAAACCTTCAGATGGGAAGTGAAGAAAATCTGCATGACCTCAGAAAAAGATTTCTTAAAGCAAGCATAAATCATAAGGAAAAAGATTATCAAATCTGATGACAGATAATGCCCTTAACAGAATTAAAAGATGAAACGCAGTATTTCTCATAAAGTCAAACATGAACCTTCCCTATGGCTCCAGCAATTCCACTCTGAGGTGTTTCCCCAAGAGAAATGAAAGCATATGTGCACAAAAACACAGGTACAAGAACGTTGATGGCCGTTTTATTCATAGTAGCCAAAACCTGAAACCACCTCAGTGTCCATCAATGGGACACTGGGTAAACCTATTATAGTACATTCATACAATGGAAATCTATTCAGCAATAAAAAAGAAATTTATGCAAGATGGATGAATCTTAAGAACATCACGCTAAGCAAAAGAAGCCAGGCACGCAGTATGATTTCATTTATACTAAGTTCTAAATCAGACAAAATTAATATATGGAAAAAGAGGGCGCCTGGGTGGCTCAGATGGTTAAGCATCTGCCTTCGGCTCAGGTCATGATCCCAGGGTCCTGGGATCGAGTCCCACATCGGGCTCCTGGCTCAGCGGGGAGTCTGCTTCTCCCTCTCCCTCTGCCTCTCCCACTGCTCATGCTCTCTCTCTCTCTGTATCTCTGTGTCTCAAATGAATAAATAAAATCTTTAAAATATATATATATATATGGAAAAAGAAGTGCAAACAGTGGTTGCCTCAGAAGGAGCACAAATGATCTTACTGGGGAGACAGAGGAGTGGGTTACATGGCTATATGCATTTTTCAAAATCTATCAAACTGTCCCATTTACAATTGCACCAAAAATAATAAAACACCTAGGATAAACTTAACCAAGGAGGTGAAAGACCTGTACCTTGAAAACTATAAAACATTGATGAAAGAAATTGAAGATGGGGGCGCCTGGGTGGCTCAGTCAGCTGAGCGTCTGCCTTGGGCTCAGGTCATGATCTCGGGGTCCTGGGATCGAGCCCCACATTGGGCTCCCTGCTCGGTGGGGAGTCTGCTTCTCCCTCTCCCTCGGCCCTTCCCCCTGCTTGTGCTCTCTCTCTCTCTCTCAAATGGGTAAATAAAATCTTTATATATTTTTTTTTTAAAGAAAGAAATTGAAGATGACACAAACAAATGGAAAGATATCCCATGCTCGTGGATTGGGAGAACAAATACTGTTAAAATGTCCACACTACCCAAAATAATCTACAGATTTAATGTAATCCTTATCAAAATTCCAAAAGCACTTTTCACAGAACTAGAACAAATAATCCTAAAATTTGTACAGAACCACAAAAGACCCAGAAGAGCCATAGCAACCTTGAAAAAGAACAGACTGCTGGAAAGATGATGGAGTAGGAAGACCCTGTGCTCACCTCATCCTGCTGGTACACCTACATAACACCCCCAACAGCATAAATAATCCAGAACATGACCTGAACACTGGCAGAGCAGACTTTCCACAGCTAAACATAGAGAAGAGGCCACATGAAAGAGGGTAGAAAGGGCAGAGCCGAGGTGGGGTGCTAAACGAACTCATGGGGGATCAGGGAGGGAAGGAGCCACAGGCGCGGAGAGGGGAGAGAAACAGACCCTCACATCAGGGAAGCCAGAGCAGGGAAGATGAATCCCCATAACATTAGGCTTTGAAAACCAGAGGGGCTGAATTTTCTAAGTTCTTACAACCAGTGGGACTTAAAACCTGGAATTTTAAAAATCAGTGGGTCAGTTTGCGGAGAGCCAGGAGGGCCAGAGGAAGACAACCAGCAGTTTGAAAAATGCCTGGGGCATTTGTTGTTTACTTATCTCAGAGCATGTCCTGATATTGGTGGGGGGCTTCTCCAGGAACAAAGGAGCTGGCAGGTGCCATTTCTCTCCCCTGCCCCCCAGCCTAGACACCCGGCCACCTCTGGGAACCAGTGCAGCAACAACACTGGCTTGCACTGCCACCTCACCTCCCCCACTCCAAGCTGTGCTTCCGTGGATTCACCCCTCCAAACTAGCCCACCTCAGTCCAGTGCTGCAGGGCCCCTCCCACAGGGGACCAATAGCACACAAACCTTGCTAACCCTGCCCCTCCGGCCCCTGTGCACAGTGTGGATCCCACCCCCGTCAATCCCCTCTTGGCCAGAGCCCATCCAAAGAGGTACCACAAGCCTGGCAGTGTGCAAGCAGCCCGGACAGGGGCCAGCACCACTCCAAAGTTATCCAAATGGGAAATGGGGGATGGCATTGGCATAGGGATAGCATTTCTCCCCCTGGGGAGGGGGAAAGATAACCACACACACCAGTCCAACTGCAGCCCAAGCAGTGGGCTAGGGGCAGACAGCAGGTCTGACGGAAGGACCCATTCACCAATAAAAGCTTCTCAGGGACAACATAGGGAAAGTGCCCTGCTGTTTGGTGCTACTTCATCTCTGGCAAACTCCTGGTCTGACTCAACTCAAGCCCTAGGTGGCCCCACACTGGCCCAATAACCACACAGAGATCATATCCTGCCCACAACAGGCAAAGAGAGACATTGCAGATGACTGGACTGAAAGCAAACACAGCTCAGCCACAAGGGTGCAGGGTGCAAGCCACATACATAGGAGACACCCCTGAGGTGCCATTTTCTGGTAAAAAGGAGACATTGCACCGAGGGGCTCGACAGGACCTCTTCTTCATAAGGCCACTACTTTCAAGAGCAGGAGATGGCGCTGATTTTCCTAACACACAGAAACAGACACCTAGTTATACAAAATGAGGAGACAGAGGAATATGTCCCAATGAGGAGACAGAGGAATATGTCCCAAATGAAAGAACATAACAAAATCATAGCAAGACACCTAAGTGAAATGGAGATAAGTAATATGCCTGATAGAGAACTTAAAATAATGATCATAAAGATACTCACTGGACTTGAGAAAAGAGTGGAGGACATCAGTGAGACTCTTAACAAAGAGATAAAAAAGAACCTATCAGAGATGAACACCACAATACATGAAATAAAAAAGTACACTAGAGGGAATAAATAGTAGACAAGAGGAAGCAGAAGAATGGATCAGAAACCTGGAGTCCAGAGTAATGGAAATCAATCAGGCTGAGCCAGTGAGAGGGAAAAAAATTATGCAAAATGAGAATAGACTTAGGGAACTCAGTGACTCCATCAAGCATAGTAACATTTACATTATAGGGATCCCAGAAGGAGAAGAGAGAGAAGAGGGCACAGAAAGTTTATTTGAAGAAAAAATAACTGAAAACTTCCTGAATCTGGAGAAGGAAACAAAAATCCATATCCAGGAGCAGAGATTCCCCAACAAAATCATCTCAAGGAGGTCCACACCAAGATACATAGTAATTAAAATGGCAAAAAGCAGTGATAGAGAATTAAAAAAAAAAAAAAAAGGCAGCAAGAGAAAAGAAAAGAAAGTAGTTACATACAAAGGAAACCCCATAAGACTATCAGCTGATTTTTTAGCAGACACTTTGCAGGCCAGAGGGAGGGGCATGATATAATCCAAAAGTGATGAAAAGAAAAAAATCTGCGCCAAAAATACTCTATCCAGCAAGACTATCATTCAGAATAGAAGGAGAGATAGAGTTTCCCAGACAAACAAGAGTTAAAGTTAAACTCATGATCACTAAACCAGGAGCAAAACCAGTCGCTTCCCCATCACACATGGTGCCATGGGCCTGTTGGTTCCAAATCCACAGCCCAGCCACCCTCCTGCTTGGGTCAGTGTGCACTGCCTACTGCCTGCTCAACACCAAGTCAACACACCTTCACCTCAGATCAACAGAGACTCAAACTGAGACTCTCTCACTCCAACTTCAGCCCCTGTACTCAAATGTGTGCACAAAAATGGGCATAATTATAACAGCAGAATGAAGCAATCCAAATGACAATGCTAATTCTGCCGAATATATGGTAGATAAAAGGAGTGTACTAGGCTGGGAACATCTCCAACAAGCACATGGAAGAACAATACATACAGCATGATTCCAGTAACTACAAAAATCAACACCCCCCCCCCCCAAATAAAAGAAAAAGAAGAACAAAGCTGGAGGTATCACAATCCCAGATTTCAAGATATACTACAAATCTGCAATAATCAAAACAGTGTGGTATTGGCACAAAAATAGACACATAGATCAGTGGAACAAAATAGAGAGCAAGAAATAACCCCATGATTATATATGATCAATTAATGTTTGACAAAGGAGGCAAGAATATGCAATGGGAAAAAGTCTCTTCAACAAATGTGGCTGGGAAAACTGGACAGCTACATGCAAAAAAAAAAAAAGAAAGAAAGAAAGAAAGAAAGAAACTGGACCACTTCTCATACCATAAAAATAAATCCAATCAAAGTGCATTAAAGGTCTAAATGTGAGACCTGAAATCTAAAAATCCTAGGACAGAGCACAGACAGTAATTTCTCTAACATTAGCCAGAGCAACATTTTTCTAGATATGTCTCCTGAGGTAAGGGAAACAAAAGCAAAAACAAACTATTGGGACTAAATCAAAATAAAAAGCTTCTGCACAGTGAGGGACCAATCAACAAAACTAAAAGGCAACCTTCAGAATGGGAGAAGATATTTACAAATGACATATCTAATAAAGGCTTAATATCCAAAATATATAAAGAACTTGTAAAACTCAACACCCAAAAAACAAATAATCCAATTTAAAAATGAGCCTGGGTAGCTCAATAGGTTAAGCATCCAACTCCTGATTTCAGCTCAGGTCATGATCTCAGGGTATTACGGTATTGGGCCCCCCCTCCTCGCCCCCGCCATCAGGCTCTGCTCTGGGCATGGAGCCTGCTTAAGATTCTTTCTCTCCCTCTCCCTCTCCCCACCTCTCTTCCTCTCAATAAATAAATAAATTAAATTAAATAAAAATGGGCAGGAGACATGAACAGATATTTCTCAAAAAAAGACATACAGATGGCCAACAGATACATGAAAAGACTCTGAACATCACTCATCACCAGGGAAATGTAAATCAAAACCACAATGAGATATCACCTGCAGAATGGCTAAAATCAACAACACAAGAAACAACAAGTGCTGGCAAGGATGTGGTAAAAAGTACACTATTGGTGGGAGTCAAACTGGTCCAGTCAGTGTGGAAAACAATATGGAGTTTCCTCAAAAAGTTAAAAATAGAATTACCATATGATCCAATAATTGTACTACTGGGTATATACCCAAAGAAAATGAAAACACTAATTCAAAAGGATATATGCATCCTAATGTCTATTGCAGCATTATTTACAAAAGCCAAATTATGGAAAGAGTCCAGTGTCCATCAATGAATGAATGGATAAAGAAGATATGGTATATGTATACAATAGAATATTCATCCATAAAAAAGAATGAAATCTTGCTATTTGCAACAAGATGGATGGATCTGAGGGTATAATGCTAATCAAAATAAGTCAGTCAGAGAAAGACAAATTCCATATGATTTCACTCATATGTGAAATTTAAGAAACAAAACAAATGAACGAAGAAAAAAAAAAGACAAACCAAGACACACACTCTTAACTACAGAAAACAACCTGATGGTTACCGGAGGGGAGGTGGATGGGGGGATGGGTGAAATAGGTGATGGGGATTAAGGGTCACTTACGATGAGCACTGAGTAATATATAGAATTGTTAAATCACTATATTGTACACCTGAAACTAATATAACACTGTATGTTAATTACCCTGGAATTAAATTTTTTTAAAGATTTTATTTTATTTATTTATCAGAGAGAGCGAGAAAGAGCACAAGCAGGGGGAGCGGCAGGCAGAGGGAGAAGCAGACTCCTCACTGAGCAGGGAGCCCGATGCGGGACTCGATCCCAGGACCCTGGAATCATGACCTGAGCCGAAGGCACATACTCAACCAACTGAGCCACCCAGGGGTCCCTGGAATTAAAAATTTTTTAAAAGAATGAAATCTTGCCATTTGCAATGACATGGACAGAGCTAGAGAGTATAATGCTAAGTGAAATAATTAGAGAAAGACAAATACCATATGAAATCACTCACATGTGGAATTTAAGAAACAAAACAAATGAACAAAGAGACCAAAAAAAGACTCTTAACTATAGAGAACAAACTAATGGTTACCAGAGGGGAGATGGTGGGGGGATGGGGGAAATAGGTGATGGGGATTAAGAGTACACTTAAAAGAGCTGGATGCTTAATCGACTGAGCCACCCAGCTGCCCCAAGAGTACACTTAGCTTGATGAGCACCAAGTAATGTATAGAATTGTTGAGTCACTATATTGTATACCTCAAACCACTGTATGTTAGTTCTAGTGGAATTAAAATTCTAAAAAATAAGACAAAACAAAACAAACATCTATCAAACGGTAGCAATTAAGATTTGTGTATTTCACTGTATTTAAAAAACAAACAAAAAAATTCCCAAGCCCCATTCTCCCCCACCAAAAAAGACAAACTACAGCCTGGGAGAAGATACTTGCCTACCAAGTGGTTCATGTTCAAAACCTATAAAACAAAATAAAACAAAAAACACTGCAAATCAATTCTGGAGGAAAACCACCAAATATAATAGACAAAAGATATGAACAGGCAATTCACTGAAGGGAATACATTTGAAAATATGCTCGACCCCATCAGCAGTCAGGAAAATAACAAGATGTCACATCATGGGCATGGGAGGCACAGTTTTTGAAGTCTGAGTCTCCTGAGCACTAGTGAGATTGTGGAGAAGCTGACATTTGGATAACCCTGCTGTGGGAATGCAGATGGGCAACATCTAGGAAAAATATAGATGCACATACCTCGTGACCCAGCAATCCCCGGCAGGCGTGCTCCTGGTGATCCTCAGCTGGGTAGGCATTTGCATCTCCCATGTGGGGACACGGGGGAATCCTCACTTCAACACTGTGTGTAATGGGACAAAAAGGAGAAAGAGAGGCGGGCAGGTGAAGAAAGGCAAACTAAATGTCCCTCCCATCTATCAACAGGAGGATGGATAAAGTATGGTGTGTCCACACAACAGAATAACAATCATTAGTGAAAATGAATGAATTTCAGGGTACACATTGTGTCAGAACAAAATGGTAAGCAAAAAAAAAGAAAGAAAAAGCAGATCACAGAAAAACACAAACTGTATTTTTCCATTTCTATAAAGTTTTTAAAATTTATTTATTTATTTATTTGTTTGTTTGTTTGTTTGTTTGAAAGAGAGAGAGAACAAGTAAGGTGAGGGGCAGAGGGAGAAGCAGGCTCCCCACTGAGCAGGGAGCCCGATGTGGGGCTCGATTCCAGGACCCCGAGATCATGACCTGAGCTGAAGGCAGATGTCCAACTGATTGAGCGGCCCAGGCACCCCTCCATTTATATAAAGTTTTAAAAAAACAGCAAAACTAAACAACTTAATGTTTAGAGAAACAAATATATTGGGTAGAAGTATAAAGAAAAACAAGTATAAAGAAGTATAAAGAAAAGCAAGAAAATCACACACACAATTCAGGGTAACGGTAGAGCTGAGGGATGGTGGCGGAAGCGAGGAGGTGGGCTTCTGAGGAGACTTTAAAAGTACTGGTTATATTCTTTTTCCTAAACTGGGTGGTGGGTACACAGGTGTTCACTGTTTCATTACTCCTTAGACATTACATGTATTTTATAAATAGTTGCATCTACTTAATACTTAAACAGTGAATAAAAGCAAGTTTTTCTAGACCAGCATCAAAACTTAGAGGCCTTTGGTCATGTTTATCAGCTTATCTTTAAAAAAGTACCTGAGGCAAACATGGCAGATGGTGAGACCGGACAAAGTTGGGGATTGGGCACACAGGTGTTCATTAGTCTCCCAAAATATTTAATAGTAAATGCTCTTTAAGAAGAAAAACACAGGGCGCCTGGGTGGCTCAGTCATTAAGCGTCTGCCTTCGGCTCAGGTCATCATCCCAGGATCCTGGGATCGAATCCGGTATCCGGCTCCTTGCTCAGCGGGGAGTCTGCTTCTCCCTCTCCCTCTGCCTGCCGCACCCCCTGCTTGCTCTCTCTCTCTCTCTCTCTCTGTCAAATAAAATCTTGAAAAAAAAAAAAATAAGGATCTCTCTGCCCTTGCCTAGCTTCCAGTCTGGTGGAAGAAATAGGAATTAACCAAACACTACCAGGTGATGCCTCAGATGAGGCCCTTCCTTGTTAAATACAGAACTACTAAGTTAAGTGCTCTAAAAGCAGGGAGTCCCTCCCAGGGAGCATAAAATAAAGGGATTTGACCCAGACTGGAGTGTCACATTGGTCATCCGCGTGGAAGTGGGGGCGCGGGCGGGAGGCAGACACGCAGACAGAGGGGTCAGTGCGGGGGTGAGCCCCAAGGAAGACACTGACCCAGCTGGGCGGGGAAGGGCCGGTCCCAGAAGCCTGCCTGCTGGAGGGGACAAGCCGGCAGAACTCCCGGTGGAGACCAGGATTCAGCCAAAGGCAGAAGGGGGTGAGAGGCTCCTGTACCACAGGAGCATCACATGCGAGGCAGAGACGTGGGGAAGTCAATCTGGGAGAGCCGACTAGCTCGGGAAATAGGGCTGGAAAATAGGGCTTGGGGGAGTGGTGTGAAAATGTGGCAGGAGATGAAGCCAAGGGAAGGCAGGGACCGGTCCTGGGGGCCTTGCGTGCCGTGCCAAGGGGGGATGTGGAGAGGGGAGTGGCATTGTGGGAGGCATCACCGGGTTGATAGCGAGTGGACTGGCAGGGGGACCTGCAGGCAGCATCCACTGTGGCAGTGACATCAGGGGGAGGTGACAGCGGCCTGAGGCAAGGCATGATGAGAAGGGGATAAGGCCAGGGTGTCTGAGGACGAGGTGGCATATCAGAAGCCAGGGAGGACAGAGCTCAAGGATGTCAGAAGCTACAAAGAGACCAACAAGCCTGGGACTTAGGAGGATGGGTCCAGACTCATCAACTCGGAGAGGACTGTCACTGTGGAATGAGGTGGGTGGGGCCGGAGTCTGCGGCGGTGACCCAGGGGGGACAACGGGGGAGAAGGGCCAGCTGGAGGTGACACTGGGGGTCAGGGGAGGTGTGGGGTCCCAGATGGAAAAGGCTGAAGCAGGTGGAGAGGCAGGGGACACAGAGCCAGCAGAGGCTGAATTCCGGACTGAGTGACAATTGCTGAACCATGATAGGGGTCGGGGTGGGGGGGATTCCAGAGCAGGGGCCGTGGGACAGAGTGACCCCCGCACCGCTAAGATGAAAGGAATGGAGGCCAGGAGGTCTGGGGATGTGGGAAGCCTACAGGTGGGTAACGGATGGGAAGCCAAGGGACGCCACTGAGGGCCTTTACTGTATTTTCTTTATGAAGAAGGCAACAGGGGTATCTGCTGACCAACTGGAGAAGGGGGTCATCTCATCTCCCCAGCCTGACTACAAATGTCTATGCAAGTGCCCCTCAAGCCCAGCCACCATGGGAGGTAGCAGACCTGTCTGCCCCAGGCACCTGCTGGGGGAGAAGGGGAGACGCTGAGAAGAGGTGGGCCCGCTGCCGTCACTGCCCCTTCTGCCTGGTGGTCAGGCGAGAGAGCAGTGCACAAGGGTCTTCGGGGGGGTACCGTACCCGTAACGCTGGGGTCCTAAGGGAGAAGCTGGAGAAGGCAGCCTCAGGCCAACGGTGGGGGCTCAGGGCTCTCTTCCAGATTCATCCACTCCCTGTCCCCACCCCAACTTGAGCTCATTCACAAGCAAACAACATGAAAACAAAGGGAAATCGTCCAGCAGAGCCTTCCCATCTGCACAGCAAGGAAGTCTCGGTCTCAAGGTTAATGATGAAGAGGAACTTGCCCAGCTGTGCAGGTCAGGGGGTCGGCAGGATTCTTGATAAACAAGAGGGGATGGTGGCACCAGGCGGCAATGGGGTGGGAGATCGCTAAGTGATCTGGCCATAGGGTCAAGAGGAGGCCAAGGATGCACAATCTCAGGGAAATGAAATGGTGATCATTTACAAGTGCAAACTGTTTTGCATTCCAGGGGAGTTGGCTCCTAAGCCAAGCTCTTCCTGCAGAAGTTTAGGTGGTGGGTGAGTCATTGTTATAAATAGACCAGCGATCAGAATATCGTCGGAAAGGACATGGTCCGGTCCCGTAGGCATAACCTTGGAGGGAGTGGAAGGCGCTGCATGAATTGAGAGCTGGCTTCTCAGGGAAATGCACAGGGAGGGCTTTTGGGGAGCTGTCGTGGAAGAGGAAGGCAGGCACCAGAGAAGGGGGCTCCAACTAAGCAGGAGGAAGAGGATGATGGCCACTGGCCAGGAACATGCCTCCTGCATGGCTGAGCAGAGCCCAGATCACAGCCGGCCCGTCCCTGGATCGACTGAGCCAGCCCACCTTCCAGCAATTCTTCCAAAGAATTCAAACTCTTCTAGGGTCCCAAGATAGCCCATCAACCAAGACACAGGAGACCGAAATTCCTCAAGTGGCATCAGCTCATTCATTCATTCACCCATCACCGGATGGGCCCTAGGGACACAGAGATGCCCTGCCCTCAAATTCATACTGACTCTGAAACAGGTGCTCAAAGCTCTTAAGAAACTTACAGAAAAGGAGATCATGATGGAAATCAAGTCCAGCCATTCCTGGCAGAAAGAGGTTTCCCAGAAGCCTTTCCTGACCCCTTCGGCCAGGCTGGGTAGCATCCTCCTCACTTCCACAGGCCCCCATACTTCATCTTATCCTTGGTCATGTCCCAAAACTGAGCTACGGCCCACAGCTAAGCACCAAAGGAGCTAAGAACCTAGAGCACATCCACACCCAGAAGAGGAGACCTGGGCCTGCCCAGCCACCATAAAGCACCACCCCCAAAAAGGACCAGGAAACCGTGGAATCCACTCAAATGTCAAGGCACAGGAAAGGGGGGGGTTCAACCTAGCATAATGGAAAGCAATGTGAAAAAATAAAAACATGTCCTGTTTAGACACCCACGAATTGACATTCCCCAATACACCACCAACCACGGGATCACCATATCTGTTTCTACAACAGGATTGTGAACTCCTTGCCAGGGAGAGATGTCATCCCCTGTGTTCCCAGCACCTGCCATGCTCCCACACAGTAATTGCCCCAGGCCCCTCTGCTCTCAGTGTACGGGGTCTCCCGGGCTCTTCACACTGCATTTCTTGTCTGTTGGACAGAACCAAAAGCAGCCTCCAATGTCACTTATCGTATATCCTCGGGGTCCTCCCCCATCCTGGGGCCCCCGCTGTGGAGGCTCAGAGCAAAACTTGCTTTTTGAAAGACTCAGCAACCTGTCCTGGCGCTTCTGGCTTCACTTGGGCCTTACCCCTCTTTCCTCTTCAGGTGTGAGGTCCAGGGCCCACAGAGCCTGGCTCAGCTTTGTGGAGCGGCTATTCCAGGTCTCCTCTGGGTAAGCGGATAGAGGGAGTCCTCCCACCTCCCTGCTTAAAGCCCACCAGCCACAGGTCAACAGGAAGTGGCCAAGAGGCTCTGAATGAGCCAGTGGAGAATCCTCTCCCTCCCAGCAGCTCAGGTGAAGCCCAAGCTTGTCTATTTTGGCAGGACAAGGGAAGAGAAGGTCTCAGTCCCTGTAAGCAGATAGCCCTGTCCTCGATACAAGCTGTTGGCTCGCCCACTGACACTCGGGCCTTCCCTGGTACTTCCTCAGACACTGCTCCGAGGGGGAAAGGGGGAGGGGAGAGAGGTCCTGAGCCACTAGCCCCTCAGGCACCCCAGTCAGCAGGGACCAGAGACCCAGCACCCACTCACAACTCGGGACATCCAAGGGAGGCCTTGGGGTACAAGCCTGCAGCTTCCAGAAAGGCCTCAAATGTCACCCAACCTAACTGTCTTCACAGTGCCCTCAGGGACCCCCAGGACACAGCAGGAAGATGGCACAGCCAAGACCTGGGGCACTGCTCCCCTGTAGGAGCTTAGCTTTGATCTGTTTTCCACAGGAGTATGAAAGGGAGGTCACCCTGGTGGTCTCATTCAACAGCTGGGGAACCTGGGGCCAGAGAGAGAGGAAAGGACTGGCCCAGCCTGATACAGGGAGTCTGTGTTGGGCTCAGGAGTCAGTTAAGTATGGCAGGCCAGGGGAGCCATGGAAGGTTTCAGAGGGAGTGACGTGCCTGAAGTAGGCAGGGAAGAGACCAACTAGGGTGTGGCTGAAATTGGCAACATGTAGGGAGGGGGTATGTGTGAAGCCAGGGCTGGGGCAGGGGGGGCAGGGGGGGGGTGGTGATGAGGAAGGAAAGATCTACATGGAACAAATATATAGATCTGGGTCTTGGCTACTACTCAGATGACACCAAGTATGACAGGGAAGAATGTGGTCCCAGCAGAAAAGAGGCCAAAGATAACCCCAAGATGGGGGTGCCTGAAAGGCTGGTGGGGCCAGTACCAGGAATAGAGAAGACAGGGGGCTCCAACTCAGGCAGGCTTGCTTTAAGGAACAGGAAGGACAAGCCCATTTCCTATGGGAATAAGTGGGTTGGGGGTTAACCCCTACGGTGGGCTTTGAAGTCAGCCCAACCTGTACCCCAGTGCCCCAAGATCTGCCACGGACTAGCTGTGTGACCTTGGTCAGGTCATTTAACCTCTCTGAGCTCAGTTTCCTTACCTATAAACTGAGGATAATAGCTCACCCACAGGACTGTTGCAAGGACTTTAGTACCCTGTGTAAAGGGCTCGGTGCATTATAAGCAGTGATGAGTACTTGCGGTTATTCTCATTACTTTGCGCCAAGAGCTTAATATATTTAACCTCATGAAATCCTAGCCACCTGCAAAGATGGCATTGGTTTGTTGTTTTTTTTCCCCCAATTTTCAGATGAGTTTTCTCATCTGAAAGAAAGAAATCGCTCAGGTTCACACAGCAGACATTAGCTTCAGGGCAGGGATTTGAACCCAGATCCTTCTAGCCAGAGCACAAACTCTCCAGCATTGGATTGTACCTCCGCTGCCTTCCGGGGCCACAGGGCTGTCCCCCACTTCCAGGAAGGAGAACCAAGAGACTCGGAGAATAAGGGGTAGGCTTGAGCCCCTAGGACCTGAGCCCAGAATCACCTGGACATGGTTTAGACAATTTTGTCTCCAAGAGACCTGATGACATTTTTCTTTTCTTCTTTTCCTACTTTTTCTTCTCCAATCAATGAGACCGTACTCTCAATTCCAGTGAGTCACCGGAAAATGTAAATTAAAAAAAAAAAATTAAGAGGAACATTGCTCCTACGTAAGCCCTTACCATCTGTGAATCATTCAAGACAGGTATAATGGGCATAATTACAGCTCGCCCACAAGCTAGACCCAAAATCAGTCTTAAAGTCTGATTTCAGACTCTAGTGGTTTCCCCAGCAGAGCCTGGGGCAACTGAAGCCAGCCTCCAGGATAAGTCAAACCCGAACCAGTGCTCATCGGGGGCCCAGGGTGGGAGGGAGGCCCTGACACTAGAGACCCAGCAATTTCAGAACCCCCCTCCTGCCCCATCCCCCTTCTGGCTGCCATCCCAGGCTCTCAGGGCCCCTCCCTCCATTTGAACTCCTCCGCCTTCTACCACCTTGCTTCTTAGAGGAGCCAGACCTTTATTCCTCCATCCAACCTTACAAAACGTGGGGGGATATTTAATTCAGACTACAAATAGGGTAGGCCCCTATGTGCACGGACAGCCCGGAGCTTGACTAACCATTTTCTGCTTCTGTTTCCTCATCTGTAAAATGGGACAATAATAGCCCCTTCTGCATAGACAGCTAAGCCTGTGTTCAATAAATGCCAGGTATTATTAATGCCATCGTCCTCTTAGGGTCATTATCTTGGGAGATGGGAGTGTCAGGAGCTCCCATGTAAGATGGCAACCTCTTCCCACGGCCTTGGGGTCCTACATTCTAGAAGCCAGTATTAGGAATCACAAGGGCACAATAGTTAGAATGTTAGATCTGGAAGATCATCCAGCCCCAGGAGGGAAACGGCCCCAAGAAAGGCAGAGACTAGCCCTAAGCCTCTCAGTTGGTCAGTGGCAGAGTCAGGACAGGAACCCAGTCCTCCTGCATCCAGGCCACTTCTCATTCCACTCCAGTGCAGAGTCCCTCAGAGTCTCAGAGGTCAAGGAGCAAGTTTAACGCATCTCTGTAATCTGGGGAGATGAGCTGGGCTCCTGGGAAATGAGAAGTATGCACTCAGCCAAGTCATTCCAAATTTCTCAAGTTCAAGGCCAAGTGCGGGGGCTTGTGGTCAGTGGGGGGCCCGCTCCTGCATGTCAGTGCCAGTGCCAAAGGGAAAAGAGAATACCCGAGGCTTCTCAGGGAAAAGACATTACCCTGGAATTGCCCTGAAATGTCATCAGGAATCATGGTTTGAAGACTGCTCTTTCCAACCTGCCCTTCCAGACACCCCCAGACCCAGCAGCTCACTGCCTCCCCCTGGCCTGGAGACACCCACCCCTGCACCTCTTCCTTCCCCTCCCCCCAGCAGTGATGCAGCAAATGCCCATTGGCACTAGGCTGCAGAGATAAAGGGAGCATCTCTACTCTCCCAGAGCTCACAGGCTGGCCAGGAGATAGGCAGATGGAGAGGAAGCAGGTGTAGGCAAAAGACAGTCCAGCCAGAACTCACACAAGACAAAGCAAAATGTCACTGAGAGGCCTGTGGTCCTCCCTGCTGTGTGCTCTCCTCTCTAAGAAATTAGGCGCATCCTTCAAGGCCTTGACCAAGACCCACTCCTCCTGGAAGCCTTCTTTGATACAAAGGTCATAATTGCAGTCCTTTGAAATTCTGTCCTAATTGGTCTGTGACCATTCCATGCCCCGCCCCCCCAACTAGGGCCCTTGACCTGACCTGCAGGGTCTCCCCTGCCCTAAGCACAGAGCCACTGTTGACCAGAGACAGGAATTAACAGAGCCAAGGCTGGATCCCAGACCTTCTGACTGCAACCAGTGCTTTTCCCACTCTCTCAGGCTGCCTTTGTCCATTCCCTTCCATCAGTGATCCAAGGCAGCAAGGGGCTCATAAAGAGCTTCCCCACCCCTAAGTAATGTGGGCTCCTGGGACAAGGTGGAGGCCAAGGTTCTAGGTCTATGGGAAAATTAGTACCAGAAGTGTCCTAACCCAACCTGCCCCCATTACTAGGAGGGAAGTACCCGTCCACATCAGCCAGGATTCCATCCAATTGGCTGTCAGTATCAAAAACCTCAGTTAAGGGGCGCTTGGGTGGCTCAGTCGTTAAGCGTCTGCCTTCATCTCAGGTCATGATCCCGGAGTCCTGGGATCCAGCCCCTCAGCAGGCTCCCTGCTCAGCCGGAAGCCTGCTTCTCCCTCTCCCACTCCCCCGGCTTGTGTTCCCTCTCTCGCTGTGTCTCTGCCAAATAAATAAAATCTTAAAAAAAAAAAAAATTTTTTTTTTAAACCTCAGTTAATGTGGGCTTCAACACATACAGGTTCATTTTTCTCACACAAAATGTCCAGAAATAAATAGTGCCGGCTGTTCAGCTTGTCACCAAGGATCTAGACTCAGTCTCTGTTCCTACCTGTCACCCTTAGAGGCTGAGTTCCGATCTCGCGAGATGGCTGCGTTGTACCCACATCGCGCGCCGTCCCTTGGGGACTCAACCCAGCAGCCCCCTGGACGTGTAACAGAACAGGGACAGGCGGGACGCCTGGACTTCCTGCTGCTGCAGGCAGGAGGGGGAACACGGGCACTCTGGGGGTGCCCTGACCTAGGCAAAGGGTGAAGAATGAAGCCCAATCTAATGCAAGGCATCCAAAGTCACTCCTTCCGCCACCCAGCACGGCTGCTAGAAATTAACGCAGCCAGGGCTCCAACCTATAGCTTCTAACGCCAAACCAGAGCCGGTCCGCTTTCCCCTTTGGCTCTCCCCTTCCGCCAGCAGTTTGAAGCAGCCAGACTGCAGAGCGAGAGGAGGGAGCTCGGACTCTGCAGCCTGGTGGGGCCGATCCCAGCCTGGACTCTCGGGGGCTTTCTGGAACTTCTTTGTTCTTTTCCAGAACAGCTGCCAAAGAGCCCCCCGACAGGAGAGCAGGCTGTGGGCACCAGGGCGGCCCCCGTGCGACCGCTCTTCAGGCAGCGTGCTGAGACATGAGTGAAAAGGATGAAAAACAACTCAAGGGACATTCCGGGGCCAAGACAGAGCAGCAGCATTTGATTTGCCTTGAAGCTGCCCTCAAGAAGTTCTCCCCACTCGGGAAGTGGAATCCGCTGAGGGAGTTGGCTGTGCAGGGCTGGACTAAGGGAGATGGAGCCCAACTGACCTGCACCCAGAGCACCCAGAACAGCCAAGCCTCTGATTTCCCCCCTTCAGCTTCCCCTTTCCTCAGCTCCCCACCCCACATTTGTGCCCGCACTGTGGTATCTGGAGCCCCCCCCCCCCCCAGCAGCATGGGACGCGTAAAACAAAAATTAGGTCACGCAATTGAAAAAGTCATGTTTCTGATACACATGAAGTCTATAGGCTGACAATCAGATGTCAATCACAGTGACTGCCCCAATAGGCAACCAAGTTTTATGCCATGGGACCACACCCCACCCCAAGCTGCAGCTAATTGGTCAAGACAGTGGCACGTGACTCAGGTCAGTGAATCCATAGACTGACAAGCTATACGGCCTGGGATTGAAATGTGAGCTGGACCAATCAGACTCCCTTTCTGAGGTTGATTAGGACTATCTCATGCAGATATTTTGTGTATCTCTATTGCCAGATCACACCATGCACTATCAGTACTCTCTTTACTACTGGAAATGAGTCATTAGTATCCTTAAACCCAATCAGATCAGAGATCCACCTCCAGAATCCCCAGAACCAATTCAAAAACTCATCCTCAAAATTCTGTTCTTCTAGAACCACTCCTAGTACCAAAATCTGTTTTAGCGAGAGTTCACCAGAGAAAAAGAACTGTGTGTGTGTGTGTGTGTGTGAGACTTATAATAAGGTATTGTCTCATGATTAGGGAAGGCTGGGAATTCCCATATTCTGCTGTCTGCAAGCTGGAGACCCAGGCCAGTGGCGTAGTTCAAAGGCTGGAGACCCACGGTGTAGATTCCAGCCTGAATCTTAAGGTCTGGAAACTAGGAGCACTGAGGGCAGGAGAAGATGGATGTCCCAGCTCGGTGAGTCAGGCAGAGAGCAAATTCAACCGTCTTCCACTTTTTTGTTCTATTTAGACCCTGAACAGATTGGGTAATGCCCACTCATACTGGGGAGAGCCATCTGCTTTACTCAGTTCACCAATTCAAATGCCAATCTCTTCCAGAAACACCCTCACCGACACATCCAGAAATAAAATTTCACCGGATACCTGGGCATCTAGTGGCCCAGTCAAGTTGACAAATAAAACTAACCATCACACGGCCCTAGAAAAGCGGATTCAGAGGAGTGGCCAGGAATCTGATTTAAACCAGCCCCCCAGGAGAGTCTGATGCAGGTACTTTTTGGCCCACTGAAGTAGAGGGCAAGAGGGCCAGCTAACAGTAGCCTATGCAGGAGCAGACACGTGACTAATAGCTGGTGACATTGGTCCCAGGAAATCCTACTGCTGAAAACCTAGAGCCATCTTGGTCAGGAATCCCCCCCCCCCACCCCCAGCCCTGCTCCCTATGAGGCCTGGTGTGAGGAGCTCAAGGCCCCTGCACGTGTATCCGACAATGCCCCCTCCACTACACGAGATGACCAGAGTGTGACTCCGGGCTTCATCACCCAAAGGGCCTGCTAGGACCAGGCCCTGCCTCCTCATAAGTGGTGGTTCCAGGGAGAATGGTCTTAGAACCTCCCGCTTTCCCTAACAGAGTCATGGTGTGTAGCAGTCCGGCTGGCAGCCTTTGGAGCCAAGCAGACTCAGATCTAAATCCTAAATCCCACAGCTTGCTCCTGTACCCAGCTGACCGCGTTCATTCACCCCAGGGAGCCACAGGGGTCCTCAAAATACCAGGTCAGGAATACCTGCCTCACAGAGTTCTCATGACCTTGTTATTGACCTTCAGTATGTACTGGCTCTCTCTTCCAGTCTCATTTAATACTATCTTCAAGATAGACACAAACGAAAGGGCGCCTGGGTGGCTCAGTTGGTTAAGCGACTGCCTTCGGCTCAGGTCATGATCCTGGAGTCCCTGGATCGAGTCCCGCATCAGGCTCCCTGCTCGGCAGGGAGTCTGCTTCTCCCTCTGACCCTCCCCCCTCTCATGTGCTTGCTCTCTCTCATTCTCTCTCTCTCAAATAAATAAATAAAAAATCTTTAAAAAAAAAAAAAAAAAAAAAAAAAAAAAAGATAGACACAAACGGGATATACGCCATACCTCTGATCTGCCCGTGGGGAACTTGTCTCGACAGCTACCACTGTGATCCCCCTGGAGCTACACAGTGCAGAAGGACCAACGCATCACTGGCTCTTTCTCTATAGAGACTTACATTTTTAAAAATTATATAGATATATTGAATATATTAAATATTTAATATTAAATATTCGATAATATATTAAAACAATATACAATATATTAAAATATATCAATATAACAAAATATTAAATTTTAAAATAGAAAAATAAATATAAATATTATCTAAGTAACATGTAATTTTTTTTATTTTTTGAGAGAGCACGAGAGCACTCATGTACGCATGCACAAGCAAGAGGGAGGGACAGAGAGAGAGAGAGAGAGAGAATCTTAAGCAGGCTCCACACCCAGAGTGGAGCCCGACCTGGGCCCGATCCCACGACCCTGAGATCATGACCTGAGCTGAAATCAAGAGTCTATGCTTAACTGAGTCACCCAGGTACCCCAATATGTATTTATTTTTAAGGAAAAGGGAAGAAGAGGGGCATAGGCAAGATAGGATGGCATTATTTTTTTCATCCATAACCAGTTGCTAAAACAGGATTTTTTTTCAAAATAGAAATGTTTTTATTATTTTATCTGATTACAAAAGTAACACTTGTTCATTAAAAAAACAAAACATTACAAAGTCTATATGGTGAAAGTGTCAAATTCCCATAGAACACTAAGCCACAGTCACTGTCAATGGTTTATGCCATGTCCTTCCAGATGCCTTTGAATGTATATATGAGTTTTAGGGACGCCTGGGTGGCTCAGTCGGTTAAGCATCTGCCTTTGGCTCAGGTCATGATCCCTGCTCAGTGGGAAGTCTGCTTTTCCCTCTACCCCTCAACCTGCTCTTGTGCTCTCTATCTCTCTCAAATAAATAAATAAAATCTTTAAAAATAAAAAATAAATAAAATACAATGTATATATGACTTTTAAAAAACATAATGGAACCCTATTATACTGCTCTGTATTCTGCCTTTTCCCACCTACTATATCATCCTAGTGGTTTCAAATGCACTTTCCTTGCCTTGCTCCTAGAAGGAAAGCAGCCAGTCCCCAAGCAAGACACTGTGAATGACTCAGTAGAGACTGCCCTGATGTAGTGCATTATGCAACGTAGGTATTTTTCAATAAATGCTAAAAAGAGAAAGCTCTTAGACACTGGAATAATTGCCCCCATTTTAAAGGCTGCTTCTACCAAAGAGGTGCTAACTGCATAAAAAGTAATTTTACCAAAAGGGGATCTGTATTGGGGGGGGGAAGAGTACAAAATGCAAATTAAATAACAAGGGGTTACCATTTTTCACTTACCAAATCAACAAAAAACTTTTATTTTAATTATATACCTGGTGGTGGCAAGGAATATCGCAGCCTCTCTCCTATGCTCCTGGTGGGCATAATAATTAGAATATACTTTCTTGGGGCACCTGGGTGGCTCAGTTGGTTAAGCATCTGACTCTTGATTTTGACTCAGGTCATGATCTCAGGGTCATGGGATTGAGCCCCATGTCCGGCTCTCCGCTGAGCGTGGAACCTGCTTAGGATTCTTTCTCTCCCTCTCCCTCTGCCCTTCCCCCACCCCCCATGTGCTCTTTTCCTCTATTTTTTTTTTTTAAGATTTTATTTATTTGACAGAGAGAGGAAGCAAGAGAACACAAGCAGGGGGAGCAGCAGACGGAGAGGGAGAAGCAGGCTTCCCAATGAGCAGGGAGCCTGATGCAGGGCTTGATCCCAGGACCCCAGGATCATGACCTGAGCCGCAGGTAGATGCTTAACCAACTGAGTCACCCAGGTGCCCCTCTCTCCCTCTAAAATAAATAAATAAATAAATAAATAAATAAATAAATAAAAATTTAAAAATAAAATAAAAAAGAATATATTTTCTAAAAAGTAATTTGACAATATACACCAAAAAACTGAAAAATGTTCCTATCTTTTGATCCACTATTAGGAAACTACCCACAGGAAACAATTCAAAATGCTTGCAAAGAGGTAGGCACAAAGATGTTCATTATAAATATTTTACAATAATGGGAAAATGTAAACAGCCTAACAGGAGAATGCTCAAATAAAGTATGGTCCATTCAAAGTATTGCATATTAACTACTGGGTATTTACCCCAAAGATACAAATGTAGGGATCCGAAGGGGTACGTGCACCCCGATGTTTATAGGAGCAATGTCCACAATAGCCAAACTGTGGAAAGAGCCATGTTAACACGAATTCCTTAACATTATCAAACATTTAGTCAGTGTTCAAATAGTGTCAAAATGACTTTCTGTAATTGTTTCGCTCAGAGTAGGATCCAAAACCAAGGCCTCGCATTGCATTTGGTTGATATGGCTTTGAAGTCTCTTTTAATCTGTAACAATCCCCCCACCCAACCACCTTCTTTCTTCATTGAAGAAATCAGGTCATTTATCCTATGGAATCCCCCAGTTTCATCGACAGATGAATGGATAAAGAAGAGGTGGTATATATATACAATGGAATATTATGCAGCCATCAAAAGGAATGAGATCTTGCCATTTGCAACAACGTGGATGGAACTGGACGGTGTTATGCTGAGCGAAATAAGTCAATCAAAGACATGTATCATATGACCTCACTGATATGAGGAATTCTTAATCTCAGGAAACAAACTGAGGGTTGCTGGAGTGGTGGGGGGTGGGAGGATTGGGGTGGCTGGGTGATAGACATTGGGGAGGGTATGTGCTATGGTGAGGACTGTGAATTGTGCAAGACTGTTGAATCACAGACCTGTACCTCTGAAACAAATAAGACATTATATGTTAAAAAAAAAAAAGAAGAAGAAGAAGAAGATAGCAGGAGGGGAAGAATGAAGGGGGGGAAATCGGAGGGGGAGACGAACCATGAGAGATATTGGACTCTGAAAAACAAACTGAGGGTTCTAGAGGGGAGGGGGGTGGGAGGATGGGTTAGCCTGGTGATGGGTATTAAAGAGGGCACACTCTGCATGGAGCACTGGGTGTTATACACAAACAATGAATCATGGAACACTACATCAAAAACTAATGATGTAATGTATGGTGATTAACATAACAATAAAAAAGTATTGCATATTATCCGGGCTATTTAAAGTTCTTATTAATGTAGGGAAAATCAAAATCAAGTGATTAAGTAGGGATGTCTGCTACTTGAAGGAATTTGTGGGGAGTATAGGAGAGAAGACTTTGGCCATTTATAGAGGTAATTTTTTGGAGGCCATGGGGTCACCAAGTGGGAGCAGGGGCTTCAACCTCTGTGGTTTCTGTTCTGGGTTCAAGTAGATATGGGTCTCCCTTAGCATCTTTGCCTTCTTCAGGCAAGTGCTAATCCACCATGTTATCTACTAACGCTCAGATAACTGGGGTAACCTCTGTAATTGAGCACTTTGACATGTAGAAATCCAGATACTGAATGATCTCTCATTTGATTGTTTTTTGTTTGTATGATTATTTGTTCTAATTTAAAACGATGTTCTATGTTTACCCAAAGAAAATGAAAACACTAATTTAAAAAGATATGTGCACACCTATGTTTATTGCAGCATAATTTACAATAGCCTAGGTATGGGAGCAATCTAAGTGTCCATGGTGAATGGATAAAGAAGATGTGGTATACATATACTATGGAATATTACACAGCCACACAAAAAAATGAGATGTTGCCTTTTGAGACAACCCTGGATGCACCTAGAGGGTATGATGCTAAGTAAGTCAGAGAAAGATGAACAGTATATGATTTCACCTGTATGTGGAATTTAAAAAATAAAATAAATGAACAGGGGCACCTGGGTGGCTCAATCATTAAGCGTCTGCCTTCGACTCAGGTCATGATCCCAGGGTCCTGGGATAGAGTCCCACATCGGGCTCCCTGCTCGGCGGGAAGCCTGCTTCCCCCTCTCCCACTCCCCCTGCTTGTGTTCCCTCTCTCGCTGTGTCTCTCTCTGTCAAGTAAATAAATAAAATCTTTAAAAAATAAAATAAAATAAAATAAATGAACAAACACACAGCAGAAACAGACCCATAAATACACAGAATAAACTGATGGTTGCCAGAGGGATGGAAAAGAGGGGTCAAAGGGAGCGGGAGGTATAGGCTTCCAGTTATGGAATGAGTACACGTGGGGATGACAGGTGCAGCACAGGGAACACAGTCAATGGTGCTGTAATAGCACCACTTGGTGACAAATGACAGCCAAACTTGTGAGCACAGCATAATGTATAGTATATTATGTACACTATGTTGTACATGGGAAACTAATGTAATATTGCATGTCAACTATACTTCAATATAAACAAACAAAGTTCTATGATCATTATACAAAATTTTAGAAATTTTGAAAATACGGGGCAGGGAAACGTAGAAAAAAAATCACAAAGTCCACAGGGCTGCATCTCCTGGTTAAGGGTGGACTAGCAGTAAAGCAGCTCTTGCAAGGACTGCCACCTGCTTCAAGACTTGAGGAGCCCAGGAATCTCAGCCCCAAACTTAGATCAAGGTTATCTTAGATTTAGAGCCCCCAGGCACCTGCAAGAAAAATTTTAAATCCTCTTTAGAGGGCCACAGCATCATACAAGGCTTCAAATTCTTTTTACTTACAGTTTTTCAAACAGAGGATCCTACACTCAAAGATAACCAAGTACACAGGGGACAAGACACCATGAGTAAAAACCGGCAGGAAAAAAACAGACAAGAGCTATGCACCAACTCTGGATCCTGGCATTATCAGACAGGACTGTAAAATAACTATGCCCAAACTGGAAAAACTGGCCAAATACTAGACACTATAAACAATGACATTGCAGATCTGGAAGAGAACCAAATAAAATAACCGAATTTCCTAAACTGAAACTATAATGACCAAAATGACTAAAGTTGCCAGTAGCTCAGACCATCCCTCTCTGGTCTCCATAGGGAAGCTGAGACCCAGTCAGAGCTGAAAATTATCTCCGTCTCCCATGGAAGCGGGGAGATCTGGTTTGCCTCCCAGCCACCGGCCCTGGCTCTGGATGCAACTTTGTATCAAAGGCACCAGCAATGGAACCAGAGGACAATCACGGGTGGCTCTGACATTGATCCTGGTGCATGGCAAAGGGTCTCATCCGTGTGCTCTGTTTGCTAAGTCAGGGAAGGGTGGGATATATCTTAGAAAGACTTCCTTCAAAATGTTTTCCACTTTGCTTTAAATTGATCAGGAAATCTCATCTGTAGATGGAGCACAGCCTCTCTCTTTGTCAACTCCCCAGAAGGGTTATTTGGGGGCCTGTTTGCAGGGTTCATACCAATGTTACTTACAATGGAAGCAACCTAAGTGTGCAGCCATAGCCAAATGGTTACATTAACCGGGACGCCAATGAACCATTCAGTATTGTCCTGTTGCTGCTCAAAGCCCGTGAGGAAAGAGAAGAGGCCAGAGCTTCAAGCCTGCACCCTCCAAACAGCCTGCAGACATCCGTGGCTCCCTACTGCAGACTTGAGAGAAAAGATAAAGAACACTAACAAGTGAAACCACTCCAGGACAAACCCTCCAGGGAGGTCTGTAAGTAAGGGAGGTGGACTTTGATCTTCAGGTCTTCTGACCTTTTCTTGACTCATGGAGATTGGCCAAAACCCAGAGTCCAGCAGCCAACAGAGCGATGTGGTTGTTCTGAGGCTCTGGAGCCGAAGGTTTGGGGCTTGATTTCCCAGTGTCCAAGGGAAAATCATCTGTTCTCTATCAAGAGAGCTGGCTTCCCATCCCGGCCAACATACACTCTCCAAAACATGTTTTAACCCAGCCTTGGATGTCACAGAAGAGCCCTTGAGACTCCGCAAGGGCTCTGAGACAGGAACCCAAACAGGTAGGACTAAAATAGTCATTGGGTTCCCAGGAGATGCCAAGCATCAACTCTTACATAGGCCACATGAAAACCTGGCCAAGGGCGGATGGTCATTCACCCATCACAGGTGAGGAGGACAGTGGAGCCAGAACGAGGCAGAGCTAGGATTTTAAACCAGGTCTCCTGCCAACAACCCTCCCCTTTTCACAGTACCTGCTTGGGATCTGACCCTACAGCTGTCTCCCACACCCCAAAGCTGACCCATGGGACTTCCCTAAGAGTCTCGGGAGAGAAGGAAGAGACAATATGGCTGCTTTGCCCAATAAGATGTGGTAATTTACCCAAACCTGCTGGTGAGTAGGAATATACTGCCTGATTTTATAAAATCCTTCCCCAAACACATCATCTGTGCCTCTTCTTCCACATGCTCAGCATTTAAAAGAGAAAAAAAACTTTCTCATAAAAAACTAAGCAAACCAGCAAGGTGATGCATGTGTTCATAAACGGCGGGAACTCTTTCACAATGTATACGTAATCAAAACACCACGATGTACACTTTAAATATCTTACAACTAATACTGTAATAAAGCTAAAAAAACACACACACACACACACATACAATGATTACCAAAAAGAAGAAAAAAAAGAAAAATTGGCGTTTTCCTTTTCCCCCAGAAGGAAGACTTAACCTTCGTTGGACGATGACCCCATGCCAGTTACTGAAGGCATTTCAAATTAATGATCTCATTTAAACCCAATTGCCTGACAAGAACACCGAGGCGTGGAGGCCTTAGTCCTTTCATTTTTCTTTTAAAGCTGTCTTTATTTATTTATTTAATTTATTTATTTTAATTTATTTATCTTATTTATTTAATTTTATTTATTTATTTGTCAGAGAGAGAGAGAACAAGCAGGTAGAGGGAGAAGCAGGCTCCCCGCTGAGCAAGGAGCCTGACGTGGGGCTCAATCCCAGGACCGTGGGATCGTGACCTGAGCTGAAGGCAGACGCTTAACTGACTGAGCCACCCAGGCGTTCCGGCCTTAGTCCTTTCAAAGTTGCATGGCACATGAGTGCCCGAGCCAGTCCTCAGACTAGCCAGAGCTCCCTTTAGAAGGTATCTCCCTTCGCTTACCAGCTAGCCATTACAGTGACCGATGCGTCCTGGTTTACGTGGGGCTTCCCAGGATTTAGCACCGAACATCTCACATCTCAGAAAGCCTTCAGCCTGGGGCAACCTGGAACGGTTGGTCGCTCTCCAGAAAGTTATTAGAGGCTGGGGAAAATGTCATGAGAGCTGCTGGTTGTCATAGCATTTGGGTTTGAATTGAACATTTTTCTTTCGGACACATTTAATAGTGAAGCACAGAATAGTATCAACACACCGTGATTTCCCTATTCCTGTATTTTCTCTCTTCTTCTTTTTTAATGGCCCTGAAGACACAGGCCTCATCCTCAAGTCTACTGAACTCTACCCATGAGGGAGGAAGACTTGAAAATTATACAGGGATCCTTGATGGCCCTATATCTCCTTCTCAGAGAAAATGAGGCTTCTAGGAAGGTAAAGTATTTTCCCAGGAACCAGAACCCCTGAGCTGGTTTGGCCCGTGAAATAGCTGTGTGTCCTTTGGTAAGTCCCTTGCCCTCTCTGAGCTTCAGGATGGAATATGGGATTTTAAATGACCTCCTTCCCTCAAGGAGTACACAGGCCTTGATGCTCAGCCCCCTGATTCTACAGATGAGGTCATGAAGGCCAGAGAAGTAGGGAGGTTTGGCCAGCTAAAGTAATACAAATAATAATAAAGTAATACAAGATATGCAGCACTCTCTAGAGATCTGTTACTCCCTACCCCCCCCCAACACCCTCTAGAGAAAAAGCAGAGTATTCTGAGAAACAGAATCTGTTTAATGTTGCTTTCTAAGCCTGTAAGGAACATGAGCCAAAATGCTGAAATATTAAGAATTCTGATCTTTCAAAACAAATCAGGGTTTAATTTGGGTTTTCTTCAAGCCTCATAAAAAAGGGGAGCTGAATCCTTGACCAAATACTCAGCATTCCAAACTGGGAAGATGAGACAGATTTTAATCCCCTGCGTGAGGAGCAGGCTGATTGGAGGATGTGTGTTTCCATTGGCTGCATATTTCTCAGATGTGTAAATGGCAGGCAGCCTGGAAAGAGGAGGGGCAGGGCAGGTGGGGGCTCTGAGGAGAGCAGCCTCCGAGCAAAGCCAAGAGGAAAGCCAACTGGGCCTCAGCGAGGTTAAGTAATTTGCTTAAAGTCATTCAGCTAAGAGGTGACAGAGTCAGGAACTGAACGCAGATCTATACCCAAGCCCAAGTGCTCCTGGGCTATGCTATATCACCTCGGGAGCTGGACCGTAAACGGAGAGATCAGGGGGCCCTTCGATTAACCAGGGAGTCTGCTGTAGACTCTCCAGGCTCCCGGTGGGTCTCTCTCCTACTGCTGTCTTGCAGGCTGTTTATCTTTAGCCTCCCTGATTGGATTGAGATTCATTCGTTCATTCACTCAGCAAACATTTAAGAGTCTCCTGTGTGCTGGCTGACACTCCCCATCAGGGAAACAGACCAGTCAAACTAACATGGAGATGTGTCCAAGTGCTATGAGAGGAAGAAAGGCTTCCCGAAGGAGGTGATAGTCAAAGTGGGTCTTGAACCAGATTGGGACATGTCAACTGTTATGTCAAGTAAAACTTGGCTGCGTTATTTAGCCACTTACTCGCAGCTTGGGTCCCCTTTGGTCGGGAGGACCCTGGGTCAGTACCATGGACTAAAACAAACTCGGGGATTGTCGAGGAAGGCCAATTAACCCCAAATAGTCCCACATTCAATGTCTCAGTCTC
The DNA here is from genome assembly GCF_964656455.1 of Halichoerus grypus. Classification (NCBI taxonomy): domain Eukaryota; kingdom Metazoa; phylum Chordata; class Mammalia; order Carnivora; family Phocidae; genus Halichoerus; species Halichoerus grypus. Next base: position 168,997,369 of record NC_135713.1, read on the forward strand.
TCAGTTAGCTCTGGGTCCCACTTGCGTGACACCGCCACCAGCATTGGGAAGGCAGGGGAGGGAAATTCTATCTCCCTAGCACCTCTGACCCAGTGATTTCAATAAACAGAGGCCTGTGTGGGAAGTAATGTAGCCTTGTGTTAGAGGTGAGAAAACAGAAGCTGAGAGAGCTTGGGTGGCTTACCCAAGGCCACCAGCTGTGCAGGACAGCGCCAGGATTGAAATCTACAGCCCACGTTGTTTTCATGGCCCCACCCGCCTCCTGAGTGCTAGACAATGCTTCAGAAACAAAATCTCTGCCAAGACACTAAACAAGAAGTAATTTGCCCCTCTGGGGTGCTTAGCCCCACGCTAGTCACCAGGGGTTCATGGAGGCCTAACCTCGAGGAAACTCTACTCAGACATGGAAAGACCTAAAAAGTCTACTCGAAATCCCAGAGGCCCCCATCGAACCAGGATCTGAGTTGTGTGGCATCCCCGGGGGTATTGATCAGTGTCCCAAAAGAGGCAACTTTGTGCTGTCCTAAAAGGTCAGGAAGAGTGTTGACAAGGCTGTAGAGAAACTGGAACCTTCATGCCTTGTTGGTGGGAATGTAAAATGGCATGTCCACTATGGAAAACATGACAGTTCTTCCAAAAATTAAAAATGGAATCCCATATGATCCAGCAATTCCACTTCTGGGTATATGCCCAAAAGAATTGAAAGCAGGGCCTCAAAGAGATATTTGCACACCCAGGTTCATAGCAGCTATTTTTCACGATAACCAAAAGGTGGAAACAACTCAAAAGTCCATTGACAGATGAACAATGTGGCATATACATACAGTGGAATATTATTCAGCCTTGAAAAGAAAGGGAATTCCTGTTACCAGACGGATGAAACTTGCAGACATTATACTAAGTGAAAGAGACACAAAAGGACACATGCTGGATGATTCCACTTGTCTAGGTAGTATATGCTAGAGTAGCCAAACTCAGAGAGAAAGTTGCCAGAGGCTGGGGAGACAGGGCAGTGGAGGAAATGGGGAGTTACTTAATGCGTGTACAGTTTCAGATTTGCAAGAGGAAAAAGCCCCAAGATGGCTACACAGCAATGTGAATGTACTTAACACCACTGAACCATACGTGTATTATTTTTTTTCAGTTTTTATTTAAATTCCAGTTAATATACAATGTAATATTAGTTTCAGGTGTACAATATAGTGATTCAACACTTCCACACATCACCCTGTGCTCATCATAACAAATGCACTCCTTAATCTCCATCACCTATTTCCCCCATCCCCCCACCCACTTCCCTTCTGGTAATCACCAGTTTGTTTTCAACAATTGAGTCAGTTTCTTGGTTTTCTCTTTCTTTTTCCCCTTTGCTCCTTTGTCTTATTTCTTAAATTCCACATATGAGTGAAATCATACGGTATTTGTCTTTCTCTGACTTATTTCACTTAGCATAATGCTCTCTAGCTCCATCCATGTCATTGGAAATGGCAAGATTTCACTCTTTTTTATGGCTGAGTAATATTCCAACACACACACACACCGCATCTTTATCCACTCATCAGCCAATGGACACTTGGGCTGCTTCCATAATTTGGCTACTATAGATAATGCTGCTGCAAACATCGGGGTGTACATGTCCCTTTGAATTTGTATTTTTGTATTCTTTGGGTAAATACCTAGCAGTGCAATTGCTGAACCATATACATTTAAATTGGTTAAGGTGGCAAGTTTTATGTTATTTTTTGTATTTTATCACAATTATTTTTTTAATCAAAAAGGAGAGAGAGAGAGAAAAGGAGGGGAGGAGAGAGGGGAGGGAGGGAGGAAAGGTCAGGAAGGATTTTGGACAGAAAGCGGAGAGAAGGAAGGTGGTCATTCCAGGCAGGGGAAATGGTCCTCCACACTAACACTAAACACGTTTCCTTCTTCCCAGCTCAGCTCTACCCGAGCTCAGGCTGCTGCAACCACATCTTCCAGAGTCATATTCTGCCAAAAAGAGCAAACATTGTGTGTCCCAGCATTCCCAGCAACAGCCCTGAGATCCTTTCAGGTTGGACAAGCTTAGGTTGCCTGCGCATGAAGCAATCAGGGGGCATGGAGGCTTGTGATGCATTGTTCAGACTGGATCACGGTTCTACTCCTGAAACTGGGAGCAGAACCAACCCTACCGGGGTGCCTGGGTGCCTCAGTTGTTAAGCGTCTGCCTTCGGCTCAGGTCATGATTCCGGGGTCCTGGGATCGAGCCCCACATTGGGCTCCCTGCTTAGCGGGAGGCCTGCTTCTCCCTCTCCCACTCCCCCTGGTTGTGTTCCCTCTCTCGCTGTGTCTCTGTCAAATAAATAAATAAAATCTTGAAAAAAAAAGAGAGAACCAACCCTACCCAGAGGTCCATGGACCAAAAGTGGACCAACAATTTTCCCAAAGGAAAATTAGGATATGCCCACCAAAGAGACAGCATGGATGAAAATGGATGCAGAGCCTCCAGAATTCAGTAAACATTCCCTAGTTCCATTTGCCTAAAGAGAACCGGAGGTTCGGAAGGGCTACCTGTATCCAAGATCATAGAGCTGTAAGAAGTAAACAGGGACCCCAAGTTCAGATCTGCTCGGATCCAATGAAGCAGTGTGTGTGTGTGTGTGTGTGTGTGTGTGTGTGTGTGTGTGTGTGTGTTGGGAAGGTGGAAGAAGAACCGATGGTAAGAGTTGCCTTGGGTGGGGTAGTGAGGCAGGTATTCCTGGTAGGTTGCACCTACATTATGGGGAATTCTGCAAGTCAGGAAGAGGAGGTTGAGTTTAATGAAGAAGGAAATAGGAAACTTCCATGGGTTTTAACAGAGAAATGACAGGATAGAATCTAAGACCCACTAAGGCTGCATTGGAGGGGGGCGGGGGTCTGGACTCTTATCAGTTCAGATTAACACTCCCTTTTATGCCTTGAGGATATTTTCAAGGGATGGGCTCCACAAGGCATGCCCACTCCCCACCCCCACTTCCTGGCTCCAGCCCTTCCTCTGAGATTCTGAGCGTCCCTCCTCTCCCCCCTTTCCCCCTCCCCTCTCCACTCCACCCCCCCCCCACCACCACCACCAAGTGCTGTGGCTTTGGCAGCCACTTTGGAAACTGCAAGTTTTAAATGAATTTCCACCCCAGAGGAAGTTGAGAAGCAGGCATGTTCCACCAGCCACTTCTGAGCTCCAACATTTCTCCTAGCCCTTCAGAAAAAGGATCAAACACTCTTTCACAATGGAAGGAGGAGAGGGAGGAAGACAGGAGGGGGAGCAAAGAGAAAAAAGAACAAATAAGAGAACCTCATTTGATCTTAATCAGACAAAGTTTATGTCTGAATTTTTCTCTTCCATGCTGAGAAAACCAATACATAAGGGAAAACAAATCACATGTTATTTACTTCCCTTGAATTTTCTCTGATTCCAAAAGGGCTTAAGAGGCTCCCAAGACTAAACACAATGGGGACCCGTGATAATTAGGGACAAAAACGGAACGAAAACCATAAAGGAAGGAGAGAAAGGAGATACCAGCAGGCACCTGAGGAACACCAATTTATAACCTGGACACTCTATTTGGCCCCATGTGGAAAAACACACTAGCTTTATATTAATTTTGTCTTCTGACGATAGAAAGCATTCAAATGCATCTATGGCCACAAACTTTTTTCTGGGACTGAACTCAAGCTGAAATATATCACATGGGGCAGACAAATTATATTTGAGTCACAGAGAATAACAAGAACAGTAAGCCCAAAGGACTTTTGGAGGAGGCATTGTCCTGACTGGCAATGAATGTTCTAAGCAGCATTTGTATTGCCAAAAGGAAAAGCATCCTGCTTGACTGAATCGCGTGGGAAGATGTCAATCTCACCCGGGACCTGGAGGAGTTAACCACAGCCAGGTGGGCACGGACCTGAGCCAGGGACCTCCAGAGCCGCCACCCGCCTGCTCCTGGCCCTTCCAGCCAGCCTGATCCAGTCACTCATCACACCCCTGGAGGTCAAGCCCCCCTTCCTCTCCATCCCTTGACCCTTGCATGCTTTCTCCTGACTTGAAGATCCTGGCGTCACCTTAAGCCCCTAGTGGTGACTGCCAAGTTCAACCTCAATCAGATAAACATTTGTGGATGACTTCCCTGCACCCACCCCCTCCTTGTCTCCCCCTCCAGCAGTGCCCCCTGGAGAGCACTCTTTCAGCCATGTGGTTTGGGTGGGATTGATTCTACCCCCAATTCTAGGGTTGAATACTGTGACCCAACATTAACCAATCAGCGCATCACATTTCTCTGACCTTGATGGCTGCTTTCAGGGAAGGGCAATGAGTCAAATCAGGCTAATCAAGGCTAACAACACTCAGTTCTGGGACTTTTGTGTGTACTCTCAGGAAAGCGGATTTTCTCTTTCTCGGCTAGAAAGAAAGTGGAAAGGATGTAGCGCCCAGAGTGCTGGCAGGCATCCTGTGACCACAAGGGCAGCGCCAGCTGAAGACGTGAACCCAGAGGAAACCAAACTCTAAGATGGGAACAACTGGATTCTAGAAATACCATTGGGACCCATGCAATGAGCCATGCTTGAAGCCAGCCTTACCCCTGGACTTCCCAATTAGCTTTTCGGTTTAAACCAGTTTGGGTCCTAATAGGTAAGCCACTTTTGACCCCTCTGGAGTTAGGATTCCCTCATTGTCCCCTGCACTGGGACCCCGGCACACTCATAGACACTGACTTAGCCCAGCCCTCAGGGCCTGCGGTACCCCCTGGGGCCCGAGTTGGGAACTTCCTGCTCCCCATTCCCACTCTAGGTGGCGCAGGTGGAGCCAGCGCTGGCCTTCCAAGGAGGGCTGGAAATAACTCAAGCACCAGCTGTCAGTGATAAGAGAAAGCTGAGTCAACAGGCAAAAATGCGGCAGCCAGCCGATCCCAGCAAGCCTTCAGAGGCTTGGGTCCGCTGTTCTCGGCGGCTGTGGCCGCCAGTCTGAGGGAGGTCTCTGGGCATCCGGGCAAGTGGTGCTGGGATGCCTGTCAACAGGTAGCGAGGCTTCGTAGCCCCAGCCTGGAACAGGGGGACAGGACCCTGACTAGGAGAAGCCCGGCAGAAGCAAGCAGGGTTCCCAGCTTAGATCCAGGACAGTTATTTAGCAAGGAATTCAGGCAAGAAAGCATCCAAATACCAGAACAGGAGACTAGGCCAGCCTTTTATCAGACACAAGGCAGAAATCCAATGACTTCAGTGAAGCCAAAATCAGATCCCGCCTAGAGGCCAAGCTAACCTGACTCTGGGTCCTTTAGACATCCTGACAGGGAGTGCAGCTGAGGGTCCAAGGGCCTGAAACTATCCACTTTTTCCACCCAATGCAGGGAAGCTCTTAAGACAGAGACTAATCTCCTACCCCAAATCCACCCTCTCTTCTTGTTAAATGTTTGCTTACAAGCTTTGGTCAAAGTGGCAATGTACACAACACCATTAAAAGGAAGCTTTTTGTCATCTTCTTCTTCTTTCTTCCTGCTTGGAAGGCTGGTGTATGTAAGAATCACCTGGAGCTCTAGCAACCATCTTGCAGACCAGAGGAAAGGGCCAGGAGACAGTAAAGACATGGCCTAGACCCGGATATCACGGAACTGCTAACCCCACCCTGAGACCACCCTCTTCTGTATTTTTTGTTCTCTGAGGTAATTTAATGTCTCAATGGTTTAAGCCAGTGGTTCTCAAAGTGCGTCTCCAGGCCAGCAGCATCGGCACCATCTGGGAATGTGTTAGAAATGCACATTCTCAGGCCCCACCCAAGGCCTACAGAGCCGGAAATTCTATAGGTGGGGGCCCTGCAACCTGAGTTTTACCAAGCCCCCCAGGTGATGCTGATGTGTGCTAAAATTCAAGAACCACTGGTTTAAGCCACCGTTGGTGTGAGTTTCTGTGAGCTTCAGCTTAAAGCATTTATACTTGAGCATCTCCCCATGGCATCCCTGAACTGTTTATGGGATATCAGGGGGCTGAGAGCAAAGCGGGAGAACTGATATTCACAAAACCAAAAGGGAAAGTTTCAAAGGGTAAATGGAACTCACAAAGGAAGAGATAAATAAAAAGCACGTCTATCCATCAAAATAACTGTAAATACAATTAAAAGGCAAAAGAAAACACAGGGGAAAATAATTGCAACAAATGTGACAACACTTAAAATCCTCTCTGTCAAAAAGTCATGCAAAATCAAGAAAACAATAAGATCCCAAATTAAAAAAAAAAAAAAACAAGGAACACGCACACAAAAAACATTTACAGCATGGGAACTACAAATGGATGATTAAAAGGAAAACTGTTCAACCTATTAGGAATCAAAATGATGTGAATTAAAATGAGATCTTCTCATCCTATTGAATTAGCAAAGATTGAGCAAAAGAACCTTCCTGATGCAGTGAGGGTAGGATAGGCTGGACACTTCCCTGCACTGCCAATGGGGGTGTAAATTGGAACCGCCACATTCTGGAAAGCAATCAGGCCACATTCATCAAGAGATTTTTAAGTGTTCATACTGTCTGGATCAGGAATTCAATTTCTATTTATCTAATCCAGGGGTCAAGAAAAGTTTGCTTTTGTATGGTCTACAAGCTAAGAATGGTCTTTACATTCTTAAAAGGTTGGAAGGAAAATAAGAAAAGGAAAGAAGAAAAAAGGAGGAGGAGGAGAAGTAAGGAAGAGAAGGGAGAGGGAGCGTGGAGGGCAGGAAGAAGGGGAGAGGAGAAGTGGAGGGAGGGGAAAGGGGGGAGGGGAAGGAGAGGGGGAGAGACAGGGAGAAGGAAGAGCAGCGACAGAGACCAGGTACCAGGCACAACTAAATATATTTTCTCTCTGCCTTTTATTGACAATTGGTGCCAACACTTGACTGACTCTAGGCTAAAGCAGGGTTGGCAAACTACGGCCCATGGACCAATCCAACCAGCCACCTGCTTTTGTAAATAAAGTTTTATTGAACACATCCACCCTCCTTGGTTTACAGAGTCCGAGGCCTCTTTCGTGCTACGGTGCAGAGTGGAGTGGTTGTGACAACGACCCTATGGCCCTCTAAACATAAAATAGTATCTGGCCCTTTCCAAAAAGTCTGCCACCTCCTGATCTAAAGAAATAATCAGAAAGACAGAAATGGCGTACCAAGATGCTCGGCACAGCACTATTTGTACGGAAGCCCAGTCAAACAAAGGATGGAGACAACGAGAGTGCATTTACCCTCCCCCCCAACCCCACGTCTCAAGGACCCAGACACCTTAGCAATCATTAGTATCTACGGAATGCTCATTTTCATCAGTTTTCCAAGAACCAGCAATAAAACAGGAAAGCAGGCCATCATGGTGCCCAAATGTGTTATTTCAATGAAGGGTTTAAATATGTAGATACACAAGGCAAAAAGAGGACTGAAAACAATGAGCCAAAACCTCCTCAACAGCTCCCCCTGGGCTATGGAATCCTGGATAATGTCTCACTTGCTGCCATGCACTTTTCAGTACTTTCCAAGCTTCCTGTCACATTGCTCTTCTTATCATTAAAGAAAAACCCTTATTTCTCAGAAAGCCCTTGAGTTTGGAAGCACAGCCGAGGGCTGGGAGCAGGCCTGGGGGGGACTCGCTGCAGAAACCTGAATCAGGCTGTGTAATAGTGACACAGGCCAGGCTGGAGTGAGCCTTGGGGGCTGGGAGAGACCTGAAGGGCCGCAGCACGGCCTTCCAGAGACCCGGAGAAGCCGGGCCAGCTACCTCAACATAGCTGTTATGCCCGCTTCCAGCCGCACAGTGCTGAGCATTCCAAAGGAGATGCACCTGCTGGGCTCCCAGAAGAGATTTCATTTCTTACTAAGATGCCCAAAGGAGCCATGCCAGAGCTTGAAAGATGAGACACAGGATGAGAGGGGCAGAGAGACAGCAGTGAACAGGACTTGGCCAGGGGACTTTGGCCTGCGTCTGGCCCTGCAAGCTTCCTGAGCTATCCGCAAGGAGGGTCACCGCGGTCCTGCACTGGGGCCCAGCGCTGCACGGGCACCATCACCCAGTCTGGGCACGGCCGCCCGCTGAGGCTATTCCCATCCGATAGTTGTGGAAACGGAGGCTCAGGGAGGTCGCATAGCTTGCGGAGGGGCGGCGTAAGGAAGAGGCAGAGCAGGGATCGACGTGAGGCCTCTGACTCCCAAGGCCAAGTTTCTTCCCAGACAACAAGCTGCATCATGGAAGAATCCGCTTTGAGGCTAACTGGTGGGCGGAGGTAGTGGCCGCTGAGTGATCATGTCATGTTTAAGCAGCTCTGCTGGGAGATGTCCTCCTGTCCGTAGATGGCCCCGAGTCACAAGCAATAAGCACACTCAGTCAGACAAAGTCCTGCTCCCCCACCCTCCGAGAGAGGCCTCCCTGGGGCCCATGTGGCTACTCTGACAGCCACTGGCTTAGCGGTCCCCACCAGATGGGCTCCGGGTCCTAGAGTAGCTGACCAGCTCTGGCCCAAGCAGGGGGCCTGGAGGGAGACAGGTCCCAAAGTGTGCCAGGTTGTCACTTACCAAAGCCAAACCAGGTCCACAAGAAATAACACACCAAGAGGACTTCCCTGCATGAAAGTCAAATTGCCAGAACTGGGAGGCGGCGGGGGGGGGGGGGGGGGGGTTGTCTAAGAAGGGAGGGACATCAAAAGATTAAACACAGAGTTACCACGTGATCCAGCAATCCCACTTCCGGGTACATGTCCAAAAGAATTGCAAGCAGAGACTAGAACGGATACTCCGCCAGCCACGTTCATTTCCGCATCATTCACAGTGACCAAAAGGGGGGAGCAACCCCGCCCAAAGGGGAGATCCTGCTGCTGCCCTGCAGGTGTGCAATGGACCAATGGACAAATAGAATGTGCTACAGACATACTATGGACTATCACTCCGCCTTTAAAAGGAAGGAGATTCTGACACCCGTTATGACATGGATGAACTTGAAAAACGTGCTAAGTGAAAGAAGCCACATGTCGCACAATTCCACTAATATCAGGGACCTACCACAGGCAAACTCATCAAGACGGAAAATGTTCTGCTTTCTGTTCTAGTGGTTCTAGTGTTCCAGTGGTTGTCAAGGGCTGGGGGAGTTGGGGAGTCGGGAGTTACTGTCAAATGGGTACAGTATCAGTTTGAGAGGACGAGAAAGTTCTGGGCATGGATGGTGGTGATGGTTGCAGGATCACGTGAATGTACTCAATGCTACTCAACTGTATTCTTTAAAATGGTGAGTTTTATGTTCTATATATTTTGCCACAATTAAAAAAAAAAAAAAAAGAAGGGGGAGGAAGAGGAGGGAGGGGCCGAAGGGAAAGAAAAGCAAGCCCCGCAGGCCCTGGGAAGAGGAGAAAAGAACTAAGCAGGAGCTGCTGTTATCCAGCTGAGGTTCGGGGAGTATCTTGTCCAGTGTCACCAAACCGGACAGCGGAGGACAGCGACTCATACCCAGGTCTGCAGCCTCTGGGGCACCAGCCATTCAAACACTTTCACAGACAGGACACCTCTGAAAGGCCCAGTCCCCATCACTGGCTCACACAGTGTCACCAAGCACCTCCCCTGCACTGGACAGAGCAGATGGCAACAACAGGGACACAGCCCTGAGACAGTTAGGACAGCGGGAGGCTGTGGGACCTCAGGAGGCTGCTCCTCGTTATCTTCACACGGACATGGCTCGAGGGACATTCTGCCTGACACCACCTGGCCTGATTGCTACTCAGATGGAGGCTGCAGCAAGCTGGGGGGAAGGTAGTTAGGACCAGGGTCACGGGGAGACCAGAATTTAACTCTGAGCGTCTCCGGAAATGGTCCCCAGATCTCCCACAAGAGCCGAGAGACACAGGTTCAAATCTTGCCCTGTGTTGGGAGGCAGCTTGCTGGAACAGGAAACACAGGGGCTTTGGAGTCAGGTGGCCCTGGGTTTGAATCAGGCTCTGCTACTTCCAGTGGGATCAAGGCATGGCCTCAATCCAGCCTCAGTTTCTCGTCCGTCAAAGGGGCATGATGGGACCTGCTCTGACAGTCACCCCAGGTGGACTCTGGAGCCAAACTCTCTGGGTTCAAATCCTGTTTCCCCACCATTTATTACACGTGACCTTGAATAAGTTACTTCACTTCTCTGCGCCTCAGTTTTTCTCATCTATAAAATGGGGAGTTATTACCTCAGCGGGTTGTCGTAAGGATTCAAAGAGTTAATACAGGGGCGCCTGGGTGGCTCAATCGTTAAGCGTCTGCCTTCGGCTCAGGTCATGATCCCAGGGTCCTGGGATCAAGTCCCACATCGGGCTCCTTGCTCAGCGGGGAGCCTGCTTCTCCCTCTGCCGCTCCCTGCCACTCTGCCTACTTGTGATTCCTCTCTCTCTCTGTGTCAAATAAATAAATAAAATCTTAAAAAAAAAAAAAAAAAGAGTTAATACAGAGAACGTGCTGAGCACAGTGGTGTCTGGCTCACCAAAAAGTGTGTGTGTGTATAAAATGGTCATGCAACATACATAGAACCCTGGTGTGGCAGGGGCTTACAAATGGGAGGTAGATCGAGCCTCAGGCGTTCCCTCAGGCAGGATTGGGAGGACTACAAACAGGGAGAGACCCTGATTCCAAATGAGCATTAATTGCTCAGCTCCAGCCACCCTAAGGAGCAGTATTGTTTTCTCCATTTTGCTGATGAGGATACAAAGGCACAGAGAGGTGAAGACACTGGGCCCCAGGTCCCCAGCAAGTCAACACAAGGGTGAAATGTAAACCCAGGCCTTTCCTGATGAAAGCGGAGAGGCTTCTCACTGTCACCTTCTCTTCCCATTGAACCAACCTCAAGGCCAGTTGTAAATGGGGAAATCCCCTTACGAGGTTGTTGGTTTGTTCAATATCATCAACTCAGCCCAGAGCCATATTTACAGCGAAGCTGTAGGAGATAAAGGTGCACGGCCTCTCTCTTGCACAGGCTCCTTAGGAGATTCTGGGAAGGGTCTGTTATATACTTTTCTTAAAGGAGTCCCCAGCCCCACAAAACCTGGACACCCTCCCTCCCCTCCCCCCCCCGCCCCCCGCTAACCACAGCACCATGCCAAACCCTGGATGTCAGTGGGATAGGCATAATAGGGACACTAGAGGGTCCTATGCTTGTTAAGTCCCCAGCTCAGGGCCTGACCCACAGGAGGTGAACAAGGGGGTAGAGGACAGTAGAGAACTTATTAGATCTTATTATCTCTCCCCCATTAGAATGTTAGCTCCCCAAAGAAAGTGAACTTGGTCAGTCTTGTTCATCGATGCAGCCCAAGAGCCGAGTTAAATATCCTCTGACCCTTGAGATGATGTATTTCAACTCTCCAACCCATAGATGAGAAAGCTGTGTCCCTCCCACAATCAGGGCCAGGCCCCAGGGCCCCCCACAAACCCCAGGGAAGGGCTCCAACTTCCAGCTTCCCACCCAACCCTGCCCTACCCGGGGTCACATTGGAGCCCGAGAGGCATTTTTGGAATAAAAATCTAAGGATCAACATTCAGTAAGAAAAGCAAGGAACACGGTGGGGTGGGGGGGTTGGAGAGCAGAGAACATACTAAGATTGCCAGATTTAAAAATAATATAGGACAACCAGTTAATTTTGAAAGTTCAATCAACAAGAAATCGTATTTTAGTATAAGTATGTCCCAGGCAATCATTTGGGAGCATACTTACACTGTAACATGAAGATTCATTGTTCATCTGAAATTCAAACCTTAGCTGAGCTCTTGTATTTCATCTGGCCACTCTGCTATTTACTGTGTTGTCTTGGGCAAGTATCTGAACCACTCTGAGCCTCAGTCTGCAGGCTCTGGCCAGCCCTCCCTTTCTGGCAGGATCGCTGTGAGGTGGAAAGAGGGGTCTCACATAAGGGCACAAGGAGATGCTGGTTCCCCTCCCCTGCTCTCAGACACAAGTGGTGAACACTGGCTTGCCTGCTGTAGGGAACATGGTAACTTCAGTGTGGAAGGTCTCCGCAGTGCACCTAGATGCAGTTGGAGGTTATGGGTCCTACTTTCAGAAGGCAACTGTCTAACCTGTTATTTCTCAGCCTATCAGACCCAGCACTCCCTTTTCATAAACATTTTTAATGCCTCCTTTACCTTTCTCTAATGAAACTCAGTGATAAAGTGATCCATTTACATGCAAACTCTTGAGAATAGAATGCTTGTGGCACCTGGATGGTTTATTCTGTTAAGCTTCCAACTGGGTTTTGGCTCAGCGTCCTGGGATCAACCCCTTCTCCCCCCCACACCAGCATTGGGATCCCTGCTCAGCAGGGAGTCTGCTTCTCCTTCTCCCTCTGTTCGTCTCCTCCCTTCCCCCCCCACCACTCCTGCTCTCTCTCAAATGGATAATTAAAATCTTAAAAAAAAAAAAAAAGGAATAGAATGCTTTACTTGCAATGTAAATGAGAAACAAAAGGAATGTAATAAAATAACATTTCAGCACGTGAATGCTTGGGCATGCAGTAGTGAGATGCTTGAATAAACTAAGAGGGAGTAGGGTTGGAAGTTAGATAATCTTCAATACTAAGTTGAACCATATGAAATTGCTGATATGGAACTGTTTCTGATCTATGAAAATTTCATGTGATTCAAATTAATATTTGACGTTCAGAACACAAGCAAACTAAATCTACCTATCCTGTGAGTGTGTGTGTGTGTGTGTGTGTGTGTGTGTGTGTGTGTTGTACCATGAATCAACAGCTACAAATGCAGTTATAGATCTGTTGGCAACTCAAAAATTTAAGCATCATTGCCACTGAGACTGTGATTTTCCAAAATGATGGTCCACTCTTGTTAAAATTGCAAACAACACAAAGTATAATCTTCTTTGTCTTGCCCAAGAGTTGCACTTCTGAAAAGTTAAGTTTCTATTTTATTTTTTTAAGTTTTTAATTCCAGTTAGTTAACATACAGTGTTACATTAGTTTCAGGCGTACAATATAGTGATTCAACGCTTCCATACATCACCTTGTGCTCATCACAACAGGTGTGCTCCTTAATCCCCATCGCCTATTTCCCCCATCCTCCCCAACCACCCACCCCCCCTCTGGTAACCATCAGTTTGTTCTCTATAATTAAGAGTCTGTCCCTTGGTTTGTCTCTTTTTTTCCCTTTGCTTGTTTTGTTTCTTTATTCCACATATGAGTGAAATCTTATGGTGTTTGTCTTTCTCAGACTGATTTATTTCACTTAACATTATGCTCTCTAGCTCCATCCGTGTCATTGCAGATGGCAAGATTTCATTCTTTTCGTGGCTGAATAATATATATATATATACACACACACACCACATCCTCTTCATCCACTCATCTATCGATGGACACTTAGGTTGCTTCCATATCTTGGCTATTGTAAATAATGCTGCAGTAAACACACGGGTGTATGTATCCCTTTGAATTAGTGTTTTTGTATTCTTAAGTAAATACCCAGTAGTGCAATTGCTGGATCATAGGGTAGCTCTATTTTTAACTTTTTGAGGAACCTCCATACTGTTTTCCACAGTGGCTGCACCAATTTGCATTCCCCCCAACGGTACAAGAGTGTTCCTTTTTCTCCACATCCTCGCCAACACCTGTTGCTGATTTTAGCCATTCTGACAGGCGTGAGGTGATATCTCATTGTAGTTTTGATTTGCATTTCCCTGATGGTAAACGATGCTGAGCATCTTTTCCTGTGTCTGTTGGCCATCTGTATGTCTTCTTTGGAGAAATGTCCGTTTGTGTCTTCTGCCTATCTTTTAATTGGATTATTTGGTTTTTGGGTGTTGAGTTTTAGAAGTTCTTTATATATTCTGGATACTAAAAAATTAAGTTTGTATTTTAAAACTGAAAAAAAAATTCCATTTGTATGTAAAACAGTTTTAGGTTCCAGGCTCAGAAAATTATAAACAGGTTTTTGTTTTGTTTTGTTTTTACTGACATGATTTTCTTAGAGGATATTCAAAATTTGGGAAGAGGCAAGAAAGGTTCTTGTCACATGGGTCTGTAGGACCCACACGCTGTAGGACTTGCCCTCTAAATGGAAGTGCTTCACCCCCAAATCATTAAGACAACCAAAATTAATCCCCCCACACTTCCAAAATGCCCAGGAAAGGGATGATGACAATGCCCCCAGTGAGAACCAGTCTAATAACCTCTGCTTGACTAGTTTCAGTGATAAGAAACTTACTAACTCCACAGGGCCTGGAGTCACCACCTCATTGATTCATCTTTCAAGAAGTCATGCTTGCTCCTTATACCCCTGGGTGGATTGGTAAAACTCTTCTTCCATTTGGTCAAATATTTCAAAAACCTTGACCCAGTACTTCTACTTCTAAGAAGGAGCCTCTTCTAAGAATTCCACTTCTAAGAATATATGTAAGTAAACAATCCAAATAGCCATTAAAAGCCCTGTGCACAGAAAGCACTATATGTAATGATAGAACTAATAGCCATATCCCTACTGTTGGTATTTCAAGTAAATTACCCTACAACCTCTCTCTGGACTAGGGAGTAGTGGTCAGAAATAACATACTGGCAGCGGTTGGGGGGCATGGATGCTTCTGGGTTTTCTTCTTTTTTGCTTTTCTCATTTCTATCATGATTTTTATCCTCACAGTAATTGGAAGAAAATAAACTCCACGGAAAGGAACAACAAAAACTCATGAAGCCATGGTTAGAATCCTTTCCTGTGGAGATGAAGCAGCTGAGAAGTGGCACAGGAGAGTGGACCGCTTGGGCCACCGGGGATCCCCCATCTCTTGCCACCATTTGAGCCTTAATCAGCATATGGGTCCCCAGTACCACTCCAGGGGCTCCCAGGAACAGGATCTGGGGACACACAGAACACCCAGCCTGTGGTCTGCAGAGTCACCATGCAGGTGTCCCAAAGAAGCTATCCTCTAGATCTTCCCTTTGTGACTCATGCTCCCGGCTGTGTTGCAGGGAGAGAGGCCTGGGAGGCCCTGCCTAGATGGGGTTGGGCTGAGATAGAATCTATTTCACTCTCTTGCCCCTTCTTGTAGCGAGTTCGGGGGGCGGGGGGGGGGGGAAGCAGGCGATAAAACAACATACGGAATAGTCCAGTGTGATAAAAATGCGCATGCGAGTGACAGATGGCCGGAGACGGGAGTGTGCATGCACAGGCAGCCCGAAGAGGCACACACCCCAATGCCGCCAATGGTCATACGCAGGAAGAAAGACTGAGTGGTTATGAGCGCAGAGAGGTCTGGGCTCAAGTCCCAGCTCTCTCTAAGATAACACTGGAGAAATCACCTACCCTGTGACTCAGTTTCTCAGTCTGGAAGGTGAGAATAATAGTAGCAGCACCTACTTCATAAGGGTGAATTGAAACATCACCTCTGGGGCACCTGGCAGAGTGCTTGACACCCAGCAAATGTTGGCTCACGTTCCTTTTACTACTAGGGGTGGAACAATACATTGGCTGGGTCAAAAGCCACATAAGCACCCAAGCTACGAAATGAGCCCAGTGGTCCCACTGGCCCCACCAGGATGGCTGAGCACAAGCTAAGCTGAAGTCCCTTCGGTGACCTTGGACAGTGGCAGACAGATTGTCCCCTTCAACCTGGAGGCGACCACACTGAGAAGTCTGTAGAGAAAGGCCCTGCAGGCAAGATACAACCCAGGTTCAGCCCACGGTCGCGCCAAAGACCCAGAGATCACGGGCACGGCATTTTGGTGAAACAAAGTGAAATATGAGGAATCAGAAAGATGGTAATTTGGGAAGCTATAAAACAACATAAAAGAGAGGGACAACAATCAGCCAAGAAAGAAATACCGGAAAAGGCGGGGGACCGAAAATCAAACGAAGCAGGGCTTTATCAGATGTACTTGAGCTGAAATTTAACTATAAAATATGCCTACTCATCCTTCACAGAACTGCTCTCTTCTGGACCAGTGACCACAAACACACCAGACCCCGCACAGCAGCCGTCCTGCTCGCTGGAGTATACTTGGGGCAAGATTAAATACGTCCACACAAGGAGCGAGGGGAAAACCGTTATCAAACTACGTCAAAAAAAAAAAGGACATAAAACTATGTTATGGAATATTAATGTATTTCCCTGGCATTCTCCACTCTCTTACTTCTGACAAACATATCCGTTGTATCCTATTTCAGGGATTTTGAATTTTTAGGGTATTTGATTTAATAAATACTGCATGTCTATTTTCTTTAAGTTATTGTCTTTACAGTTTTTTTAGCCTCCAGGTCTCATAAGCTCTTGTTTAAATGATTACCTGAATATCTCTAAAACCCCAAGCTTCCGTAGGTCAAAAATTATTGTGTTTGCTTGTAGTAAGTTAATTTTGGATTGCAGTTCTTAGGTTTGGGAGATCCAGCTACCCAAGGGCCCCCCCCCCCGCCGACACACACACACA
The DNA here is from genome assembly GCF_964656455.1 of Halichoerus grypus. Lineage (NCBI taxonomy): Eukaryota > Metazoa > Chordata > Mammalia > Carnivora > Phocidae > Halichoerus > Halichoerus grypus. Next base: position 169,013,764 of record NC_135713.1, read on the forward strand.
CAGAACTTTTATCCTTAATGTCAGCATTCCAAGTTATTGATTGCTGTGAATCCTAATTCCTCAGTCTGAGTTTGCTCCCTTGGTACCGGCCATGAGGATAATTTCCTCTATGAACCACTCCAGTCTTTCCTTTTTCATCAGACGGTGACTAGAAGTCTCCTGGGAGTCTGGGAAAACGTTCCTCCCAGTGACAATTTGTACTCCTTCAAATAATTATCTACGTAAGTACAGATTCTAGCCTGTACTCAGATGCATCTTCCCTGGTTATCCCCTGTCCATTCCCTGACTGCTACAGTCCTCTGGTTTTAGTGTCACAAGCTTACTGGAAGAGACATCATGTGCGCCGTGGAGCCACTTGTCAGACCGAAATGCCGTTTCATTCCACGTATAATCCGTAATCTCAAACAAACTGGAAAACCTACAACAGTAATGAATTGTATGTCGCCATGTTAAAATTACTTAAAACTTACAGCTCGAGTAAAAAAATAACTTCACAAATGACAAAGGATGGCTCAAGCCACATGCAGGTGCTTAGTTCAGGTGAATGGATGGGCAATTGGCAATCAATATGGCCTAGTGGTGATTGTGGGCTGATGCTTAAAGGTTTAAGGACTAGATAGGAGCTGAGGTTTCCCCACAAATTTTTACCTTTTCTGAATGTGCCTTTTGGGGACTAGAATATTATTTGTTAAAAAAAAAAAAAAAAGAAAGAAAACATTGCTTAAGATTTATTTGAGAGAGCCAGTGCATGCGTGTGGGGTGGGGGGAGAGGGTGAGGGAGAGAATCTCCAGCAGACTCCCCACCTAGCGTGGAGGCCCACGAGGGGCTCGACCCCACAACCCTGAGATCATGACCTAAGCCAAAATCAAGAGTCGGATGTTTAACCTACTGAGCCACCCAGGCGGCCCTGTCAAGCAATGTTTTCTATTTTTTTTTTTAAGATTTTATTTTATTTATTTGACAGAGAGACAGAGAGCACGCGCATGTGTGCGAGCACAAGCAGGGGGAACGGCAGGCAGAGGGAGAAGCAGGCTCCCCGCTGAGCAGGGAGCCCGATGCCGGACTCGATCCCAGGACCCTGGAACCATGACCTCAGCCAAAGGCAGACGCTTAACCGACTGAGCCACCCAGGCGCCCCTCAAGCAATGTTTTCTTAAACACACACACACACACACACACACACAGACACACACTCACACACACATTTCTACTGTGGTTCAGAAATGTTGTGCATGACAAACAGAAATTTGTTTTTAATGCGGAAGTGAAAGGAGGCTAATGCTTGAGCAAGTTAACATTTGTGTTAACCCAAGAAGGTGCAGGATACAAAGTATATATATAAATCTGGAGATGTACTGCCAACCTTTAAAAACGAAATTTAAAAAGCTTTTTTTAATCAAGCATTAAATCAGCCCAGTTTTGGTAAGAATTAATCTATACCTATGTACATAAAAAAAATCTGGAAGAAACTATTCCCAATATTAATACCAGATAAGTCTGGTTTATAGGACTGTGGAGGACATTGTCTTCTTTTTTATACCTTTCTGTGATATAGCAATCACACATTACATATTGCTTTTAATAATCAGAGGGAAAAATCAGAATTCATATTTTTAGTTTCAAAAATGACAAAAGAGGAAAAACATCTAATAAAATCAAAGTGGGTCAGGGTTGCTCACAGGCCAGGGAGCTGGAACACACCAGAAGGACTAGTTGGGAAGTGGCCCAGGCTAAGCCAGACAACTGTGGCTCCCCAAACAATCCCTGATGAAAAGAAAGTCACCCAGGCACACGAGCCACTTGAGGTCAGACGGTTCCAGAAAAACCAGCCATGAACACCAGGGGCTGCCAGTCCTAAGAGGAGGGCTCTAGACACAAAGGTCACTTGGCCCCAGTCCTTGGAGAAGCTTCCAGCCTCAATGAGCCAAAGAAAAGCATGGTGACATCAACAAAGAACCACAACTGGCTCAACAAACCAGTCGTAAAATTTTCAACATCTCTAGAAATGAAAGGAATACACAATAAGGCAATAAGTCATCACTCTTCACCTAACAAAAGAGTGAAGAATTTTTAGATGCTGGTGAGGGTGCAGTGAGACCAGCACTCACTCACTGCTATAGGGTATCGCTGCGAACATGCTTCTGGAAAGCAATGTGGTGGCGTGGACCGGTTGGGTTTTTTTGTTTGTTTGTTGTTGTTGTTGTTTTCCCTCTAAGTTGCCTTTAATTGGCTCTTAAAGTCATTTTCCTGAGATGCTTTTTTTTGGGGGGGGGCCAGTTGTTTTAAGATATCCATACCCTTTCAGTAATTCCATTTCTAGAAATCTACCTGAAGACAAGCAAACATAAAATGCTTCGTTATCAAAGATACTCGCTGCAGTGTGCTTTGTCATTTTTTTAAAAAAAGGAAATAACCTGAATGCTGCCCAACCATAGTTAGAACGGTTAGGTTTTGTTGTTGTTGTTGTTGTTGTTGTTTTTAGAATGGTTAGTTTTGATATGACCTCTCAGTGAGGCATCATGTGGTCATTAAAAACAATGTTTATGGAGTGTTTATAATAACACACGGGGAAATGTTTATGTTACCATTTTAAGTGATACAGTAGGATATAAAATTGTATATAGAACATGATTTTAACTACATAAAAATTCACATAAAAACTGCAGGGAAATGCTCTAAAATGTTTTACAGTTCCCTGTGGGTTGGTCAGGCTATGAGTGGGGATTTTTTTTTTATTCTTTTAAAAAATAATTTTGAAAGGATTTACAGGAAAGTTGTAAGAAAAATACAAAGAACATCCTCCTCTTACCCAAGTTCCCCAACTCTTAACATTCTTCCACACCCGCTTCATTGCACGCTTGTGTGCACACTCTAGCTCTCTCCACACACATCCTAGAAAATCGTTAGTCTTCTTCTGAACCATGGGAGAGCAAGCTGCAGATAGGATATCCCACTACCCCCAAATACTCCAGGGTAAATTTCCTAAAAATGAGGACACTCTAACATAACTAGCACATAACCTCACAAATCAGGAAGTCGACACTGACTCACATTGCCATCATCCACACCCCATCCAAATTTCACCAACTGTCCCGACAATGTCCTTTTCCTTTCTGGTCCAGGATCCGATCTAGGAACACACCTGGCATCTAGCTCTGGCTCTCCAGGTCCTTCACACTGCCACATTTTCTCCCATTTCAAGTATTTCCTCAACAGCTATGCAACTTTTAAGAGTACAAGCTTTTCATTTCATAGGGCGACCCTCACCCCAAGGCTTACTCTTTCCTCAAGCCATGCCTTCTTGGCAGGAAGAGCACAGAAACGAGACTGCCTTTATACCAAGAGGCCCACGATGACCACACGCCCAGCGCTGGTAAGTTTCATTTTGATCACCTGCTCAAATTGGTATCTGCCCTGTTTTTCTCCCAGAAAATCACCATTTTTGCCTTTGTAACTGATAAATATTTTCTAGGGATACATTCTAGTATTACACCCATATCCTGTTCCTCAAATATTCACCTGCCAGTCTTAGCATTGTTGACAACCCCAGGCTGAATCAGCCACCCCTAGGTGGTTGCTTAATGTTTACTTTTCTTGTAAACATTAGAAGGAATGTTCTACATGTATTCATTGGTGACCTCTTGCAAGAAAGAGCTTTCCTTTCTTTATTGATTTATTTATATATCCATATAGACTCGTGGATTCCTGCTTTATTCAATGACTTTTATTCCATACTATCACTATTTATATTGATACACAAATTACCCAGATTTGATCAATAAGAGCCTCTTCTTTCTGATCCTTCTTATATGTCCTACTCATTCTTTGAGCACTTCCTTACTCTCTGGCACAAGACATTTCAGACTCGTCTTGTCCTTTCTCTGCTACATCTCTGGAATCATCACTTCTCCAAGAAACCCTGGTTCACTTTAGTGAACAGTGTTTGGAAGCCAAGACCTGGGAACTTGGGGTGTTCACTGCTATGAACGTCACTGCTTCTAGGCCTTCTAGAAACCAAGAGATGCAGGTACATATGTAAGTAGATGTACAAACCCCTATAACTATATATATATATATATATATATATATATATACACACACATATATATATCTACATTAAACTCATGGTTTCTTGGGTTTTTTTTAAGATTTTATTTATTTATTTGAGAGACAGAGTGACAGGGAGAGAGAGAGAGAGAGAGACAGAACGAGTGGGGAGGGAAGGAGAGGGAGAAGCGGACTCTCCTGCTGAGCAGGGAGCCTGACGTGGGACTTGATCCCAGGAGCCTGGGATCATGACCTGAGCCAAAGGCAGATGCTCAACCAACTGAGCCACCCAGGTGCCCCTAAACTCATGGTTTTAATGTGTATAAATGCACATACATCAATGAGGTCATACCTATTCAGCACTCACGGATCTTTCTAGCCTTCCCCCTCCTCATGTTCACAAATCACCTAACAGTAAGAAACTTGGTTCCCATTAGCCTCAATGAATTCTATCTGCTCAACATAACCAGTCTCCCAGCCATACCAGCCGCCATTTCTGCCCACTGTCCCCGCACATGCCCCCCTCCTCAGCCGCCAGGCACACCAATGCCTCCGTGAAGCCCCCCAATGCCTCACTTCTTGAAACACCAGGCATGACAATAACTTTGCAAAATATTGTCTTCATATATTGCTCCTTCCTACATTTTTCCTGCTTTCAATTTTTTAATGTGAAATAGGTTTAAGATATAAGCCCTGCTCTCCGGAGGTCTCCCATGGTTAATGCACATACCCCCAGAAAGCATAGAGATGTTATCAGTGTACGGTGTTGGAACGACCCTTCCCCTCAGACCTCCTTGTCTCCCCCATGCTCTCTTGGCACCCACCCCCACCCCAGGCTGCACTTTCCAGGGGTGTAGCCTTTCTCAGGGCCCCCCCTGCCTCCCTAGAGGCCAGCTAGCCCCCTCCCAGGGACCCTGAGGCCTTTCACAGCTCCTCTCCCGTGGGGCTTTCTCAGCCACAGGAGTACCTTCCATCTAAAGGGGGAGCCCCACCACCCACTCCTCTTCCTCCTCATCCTCAGAGAGTCAGCACTGAAAGAAACCAATTAGGTTAAACCCAGTGAGAGACAGTGTGGGCACAAGCCTAAAAGACACACAAGTCTGCTTTGACAAAGAGGGCTTTTTTCCTGAAAAAGCTTGAATGTCAGGGCGCCTGGGCGGCTCAGTCGGCGAAGCATCCGACTCTTGATTTCTGCTCAGGTCATGATCTCAGGGTCATGAGACTCAGCTCCACATTGGGCTCTGCGCCGGATGTGGAGCCTGCTTAAGATTCTCTCTCCCCATCTCCCTCTGCACATGCCCCCACTTAAAAAAAAAAAAAAAAAAAAAAAGCTTGGATGTCAAGGTGCTTAGAGAGGAGCAGAAAAGCCACAGAAAGATGGTAGCAGCAAAAAGCAAGATGGCATCAGAACCTAAGGGTGGGGGATGTCAGGGAGGCGGGGGGCAGGTTGGGATGCCCTACACAGAAGTAGACAGATGGATCCTTCATCCGCCCCACAAGCCACCCTGGACAGCCGAGACCACCTTCCAGACAAGAGCAGGACCAGAGGCATCCTTCAGTCCTCCAGACGCACTGAGCTCCAGTCAGCTGTTCCTGGCTGGGCCTTCTGCAGCAGGGTTGGGGCCCACACGCAGAGTGAGACCCTCCTCGGGCCAGGAGGTTCTGCTGGCAGATTTAGCCCTGACTCCAAGCTGTCTCCCAGCCACGCTCACCCAGGAAGGGAAGCTGGGAGCAAGCAGAGAAGGTCACTTAACTCCCCTCCTATCCTGGGGCCTGACCGACGAGGCCAAGCAGAGCACAGGATAGCGAGGTCGTTAGCAGCACCAGGGAGAACAGCCACGGCCAGCAAGGCACTCAGACAGCTTACGGCTGTGACAGACGCTCCCAGGACCCCCATGTGCAGGCTTCGAGAGGTTACGTGATTCACACACACCCTCAGCCTGGACACCGGCCAGCCACGGGCTGACCCGCCACCTCTGCTTTTCACGAAGTGTCTGTGATGGTTAAAGGGAATTCCTCCTGCCAAACTGCCATCAAACTGAGACGTTGGCTTTTTCCTGCTGTCAGAATCAAACAGAAACGTCAGCTCTCCCTGGGTCTCCAGCCTGTTGGCTCTCCTGGCTACCCAGCCTTCCAGCTCAGACTGGAACTGTACCATCAGCTCTCCCGAGCCTCTACCTAGCACCTTGCCCCGCAGGTCCTGGGACTTGCCAGCCTGCCAGTTCCTTACAATAAATCTCTTTATACATGTACACACACCCCCACACACCCACAGGTTCTGTTTCTCTAGAGCTCCCTAAAACAGTGGCCCAGAGAGACACAGTGACCTGGCCTAGGTTCTCAGCACTGCCAGGTAAGGCCACAGGTACCCAGACTCCAAGCATAGCCTCCTCCTCCTCAGTCCCAGTTCATAAGAACTGGGACCCTCACTTACGGAATAGCAGCCCAGAGTGGCTTCAGCCAAGGTGAGGCCTGCCCACGTGGGACAGGCGACCACTCAGGACGCCAGGCTAGTCGGCAGCGGGCAGGAAGGAGCAGGGTGTTTGCAGAGTCACGGAGTCCTGGGTTCAAAATCCAGATCCTCTGCAAACTGCCTGCTTGCCTTGGACGTTTGCTGAACCTCTCCAAGCCCCAGAGAGCATCTCTGTAAAGCAGGGATGATACACGGCAAAGCAGTCGGAGGATTCAACAAGCACAGGGTCTGGCCCACTAACAAAGCTCAAGAAGTATTTGTTCTCTCCCCTACTCTTTTAACTTTCTCTCCTCCTGTGGAAACCTGGTGCCAGGGAAGGTGGGCGTCACTCACCCATGGATCTCTGGGATCATCCGCCCCACTTACTTCTTTCCTTCTCCAAAGCACTAAGAGGACTAGTGGGCTTGTCTTGTTCATCTCTCAGCGCCCACGGGCCTACGGCCCAACCTGGCCCACCTCAGCAGGGACCGAGGCTGCCACCCGTCCCACCAACCCTCAAATCACTCCCACTCTTCGCATTTTACCAAAATTGAAGTGTTTGAGGGCCACAGACTCAACAAAGAACATAAGAGGCACTTGAGCAATAAGTTTGTCCAAGGCTCACAGAAGGATGGAATCAGTCTGGCCTCAGCTAGTGGGAGAACCTGATACTGGAGTCACGAGTCCAGGATCCGAGTCTAGAAGAAGCCAGAACCTGGACTCACTCAAACTAGCTTTTAAGGAGACTTGGGGTAAACCAGGGATTCTGGGTGCATCGCCAGGAGCCATAGCAGTACCTGGGCTCTTGCTGGAAATACAAATTCTCAGACTCCATCCCACTCTACTTAGTCTAAAAGTGTGGCATGAGGCCCAGCAGCGTGTAGTTTAACAAGCTCACCAGATGATTGGGAACTACTGCCGGAAGCCGATGGCTCTAACACTGGTGTCCATTAAAATCACCCGAAGAGGCTTTGCAACTAACATGTCAGGGCCCCTCCCTCAACGTGCTAATTTCATTGGCCTGTGCTCGCCCAGACAGTGAGAGCTTTGAAAGCATCCCAGGTGATTCTCATGGGCAGCCAGGCTGAGAACCACCCCCCCACCCCGGGCTAACCCCACTCACCTGAATTTCTCACTCTCCACACTCTCACATAACTAAGCTGGAAGGACACAGAAGGGCGCCTGGGATGGAGTTTGTGCCCAGTCAAAGCCAGCTCCTGGTCCCTTCCTTGCCATGCCTACTGGCCCTGTGGCTGCCTCCACAAACCTTTCCTCCGCATTTCTGGAGGGGCTCAGCCTCGCGACCTGTGTGGCTCCCTTGGCGGGGATGTAAAATGCAAACCTTCTGCCCACCATCTCACAAAGCCTCCGTTCTTTCATCTGCGGCATGGGGCATCACAACAGCTCTCCATACAGCAGCCGGCTCCAGGACAACGTCTAAGTTACTGAGGATGACGCTCAGTCATCCAGCCTTCGGTCACCTAGCCTTGCGTCATCCAGCTGCCACCCACACCACATTTTTGGTTTTCAGAACCGAAAGTGGGCTTCGTGCCTGGTGTCTGGTCACCACTCTCCCACTCTTGATGGTTTCCTCCAACTTCGCCTCTGTTCTCTAGCAGGCTGGCTTCGTGGGTAACCGGATGCCCCCAGCATCTCCGGCTCACATCCTACCAGTGAGCAGTCCCAGCAAGTAAGACCATCTCTCATCCAGTAGTTCCACACAAGGCCGAAGGTTTTTCAGTGGCCTGGATGGGGTCCCTTGACTGTCCCTGAACCAGCCACTGTTGTCAGGAATGCGCTGATGGGCCAGACGGTCCTGGGGTGTGTGTCCATCCCTGGAGCCTGGGGATGGGGTCAGCCCAAACCAAACCAAACGGAGTGAAGGCAGGGGAGGTGTGATTCCCAAAGGGAAATTAGGGAGCAAGCACCAGATGGAAGATTGGGAACTCGGCAACAACAACCTGCAGCATGCGGCCTCAGCGGGGTCAGGACCCGTCCTCTCTGCTCTGGAAGGCTCGAAGCTCCTCCTGATCAGAGCATGGCAGTCACCATACGGCACTTGTCTTTGCATCTGAACTGCCTGCAGAACGTGAGCTCTGAGAGTAGAGACGACAGCCTAGCCGGGTTGAAAAGCCGCCAGATGACAAATCTCTGACAGCAGGGCAGGCTGCTCCCTGATGGGGGATAGAGCACAATAATCGCTCTTGGGGCAAGGTGGTCTTCGTAGAGAGAATACCTGTTAACGGTGAAAAGTCCAGGATGGTAGGAATGAACTAGGTGAGAAGAAGAGAGACGAAAATTGCTCTGTATGATAAAGTGGAGTGTGTGGCCGCCCGATGAGGAGCTGGCAAGAAAGCCTGAGAAGGAGAGGAGGAGAAAAAGCTCTGGAACATCTCAGGAGCAGACTCGAAGCCAAGAGGCAGCCAGTGTCTCCCAGAGGATGGAAGAAGAGAGGGCATTACAGGTGATGCTGGGTGGGCTATACCCCTCTGACTCCTTCAAAAGTCCAGCAAACGTCTGCTACCCTCAACAGCCTGTGTTTGCAGCTGACTGGAGAGTCCAGGGGAACGCTCTAGGTTCTTCTGTAGATTCCCCATGGGGCAGAGAAAAGAAACCAGGCACAGGGGCGCCTGGGTGGCTCAGTCCTTAAGCGTCTGCCTTCGGCTCGGGTCATGGTCCCAGGGTCCTGGGATCGAGCCCCGCATCGGGCTCCCTGCTCCGCGGGGAGTCTGCTTCTCCCTCTCCCTCTGCCCCTGCTTGTGTTCCCTCTCTGGCTGTCTTTCTCTCTGTCAAATAAATAAAATCTTTAAAAAAAAAAAAAAAAAGAAACCAGGCACAGGCAGAAAGATGTAGCAAAAGCAAGAATTCAGTGGAAGTATACTAAACACCATTGACTTTAAAATGGTAAGAATGGTAAACTTTATGTATATTTTGCCACCATTTTTAAATTTTTTTAAAGATTTTATTTATTCAAGAGAGACAGAGAAAGAGAATGTGGGAGGAGCAGAGGAAGAAGGACAAGCACACTTCATGCTGAGCACAGAGCCTGATGCGGGGCTCAATCCCAGGACCCTGAGATCACGACCAGAGCTGAAATCAAGAATTGGACGCTTCACTGACTGAGCCACCCAGGTGTCCCTTACCACCATAAAAGAAAAGGAAAAGGAAAAAGGAAAAGGAGAAAGAGAGGGGGGAAAGAGAGAAAGAGAGGGAGGAAAGAAAGAGAGGGGGGAAAGAAAGAGAGAAAGAAAGAAAGAAAAATGGGGCACCTGGCTGGCTCAGTCAGTGGAGCATGCGACTCTTGATCTCAGGGTTGTAAATTCAAGCCCCACGTTGGATGTAGAAATTATGTAAAAATAAAGAAATAAAATTAATTTTAAAAAAGTAAAAATTATCTGCATGGCAGGGTAAGGAGGAGAATTCATTGGAAGTAGGAAACCTGAGCCCAAGTAATCCCCAGAGGTGGGGGGAGGGGGGCTCACTAGATCTCCCACTGCATGTACACTTCACTTGGGATCAGTTTTTCTTAAATCTTAAGAAGGGGGATGCCACGTGGCTCAAGTCAAGTTCTTGTAAATAGATACATTCTAAATAATTAATAAATAAATCGCTGTCATTGTTAGGAGGACGATTTATTCCATAGCTCCATTTCACTAGTATTGAGCCAACGATAAACCTAATACCACATGTCACTGATTCTAAGAATCTCCTCTTTTCACAACGTAACCAATTCTGAAATCAGGTGCACCTTACAATCAATAGTATAACGTCGTTGGCAGCATGTTGGCTTTTTTGGTGGTACATAAAACAGCAATGCTTCTCACAATTGTTATTCTTGGTCTTTTTTTTTTTTTTTAAGATTTTTTATTTATTTATTTGACAGAGAGAGAGCGAGAGACCGTGAGAGAGGGAACACAAGCAGGGGGAGTGGGAGAGGGAGAAGCAGGCTTCCCGCAGAGCAGGGAGCCCGATGCAGGGCTCGATCCCAGGACCCTGGGATCATGACCTGAGCAGAAGGCAGACGCTTAACGACTTAGCCACCCAGGTGCCCCTCTTGGTCTCTTTCTCTGCGGTCCTTCTCCGGGAAGTAAACTTGGGCATGCCCTCAGATCCGTATCCTCGGGAAGCACAGGGACACCCTGACTGTGAGGCGCAATCCTGGGGAGTGCGGACTTGGCTGAAAGCCGGCTGCCTGACCACTTCTGTTTTATTAAACCTGACCCCAGCCCGCCAAGGGCCTGCGCATCCGGGAAAGAGTTGTCTATAAAAGGAAATTAGTTTCTCAGATGTGCGATGTTTGCACAGGAAGTGAAACATGCTGTTTACTCCAGGAGCCCTGCGTCCTGTCCTTAGGAGTTGCCTATGAGCCTTGGAGGGCCACACAGAGACTCAAGGCCCCCAGCCCTCCAGGGCCGGAGGACAGCCCATCTGTGTGAGGGTGAAGGACCGTCAGCAATCACCTAGCAAATGCTCCGCCCCCCCTTCAAGGAGGGGGCTGTTTTACCTCAGATCAGCAAACCCAGCCCCTTGGAGCTCTGCCTTTGACTGCCTTTGAACCCTCAGTCCCAGTTTGTCTTATTCTGGCCACACACCTGGGGGAATGACGAGGGTCTCACCCAAGCCCAGAAGGCTAAGGCTGAGCACAGCCCTTGGAGGAAAGCAGTGGGTGTGGCAGCAAGAATCAGGGACAGGGGGCCAGATAAAATATCTGGGTGTCCTGGACTTTTATTTGCTAAATATGGCAACCCTACTCAAGGGCAACCCAACCAGTCTCTGGACCCCGGTGGCCACTGGACACAGCCGCCTCCTACCGGGGCCAGCATGGAGGCTCCAGGCTTGGTGTTTATGGAGGAAGAAGGCATCTCCCCGACTCCCTCATGCTTCTGTGGGCCCGGGCTACCTGTACGCCCCTCACCTTCTGTGAGCCTCAAAGCCTGCCTCTCTCAAATCAGAGGGTCCAGCTAGGAGCCTGACAGGGCTGGCTTCAAGGGCATGGGTGGTCAGCAGAAAAATGGCCCCCAAACACATCCAGGTCCGAATCCCAGAACCTGTAACTATTACCGGATATGGCAAAAAGGACTTTGCCGGTGGGATTAAGAATTTTGAGACTGTCCCGGATGATCCAGGGTGGGCTCTAAATGCAATCTTCTTGTAGGACAGAGGCAGAAGATGTGGCTACGGAGGTGTGGCGATGGAAACAAGAGGAAGGGGGCGCAAGCCAAGGAGCGCAGGCGGCTCCACAAGCTGGAAGAGGCAGGGAAACTTGATTCTTTCCTGGAGCCTCGGCAGGAAGTACAGTCCTGCCCACAATGGGATTCCAGCCCAGGAGACACAGTTCAGGGTCCTAGCCTCTAGAACTGTGAGAAAGCCAGTTTGTATCCTTTTTGAGCCGCTACCAGTCGCACAGGGCCTGTGCTCAGAGGGGCCCCGCACCACCTCTGCTGGTGCTGTCTTAAAATTCTGATTTCTGAACACATTTTCATTTTGCACTGCCCCCCCAGTAGCTGGGCCTGGGTTCTGGTACACCTGCAGCTCCCACTCGTCCCCCTACTAAATCCCTCATGGCACCTGGCGCATCAGTGTTACTCAAAAATGGGGAAGAAAGGCCTGGCATTTGCATTAAAGCAATCACATTTCTTCCAGGAGGGCGTGTAAATTTCACATACATTTAAACAGTACAAGAAGAGATTTCCAACTTTTTTTTTTTTTTTTTTAACATCAGGAGGGTTACTCCTGGCCAAATGCCCAGGCCTTCAGGGAGGTACACAAAGTCTCCTTTGCCCTCAGGGATGGCTGCCCTGAAGCAGCCGCAGTAGTTCTCCATCCAGTGCACTCTACAGTGGCACCACCTCCAGGAAGCTTCCGAGGATTGATCACACAGACTTGGTGGTCTCTTCTTCAGCCGACCCTCTAGAGATCAAAAACTCCCTCGGCTCTCCAGCCTCCCTCACTGCTGCTGGCCCTGAAATGCAGAGCTCTGCTGGCATATTTGTGGCACAGACCCTGTCTGGAACTCATTGGTCAGCAAGTCCAGCTGGGCTCCTGGTCATAAGGTCATAGCTTATTGAGCTGGTGTTTGAACAGGACTGTGTGAGCTTTGGAGTCAAAGAGCTGGGGGTTTAAATCTTGGCCCCGCCAAGGACCAGGGGCATATTCTTCCGATCATTCAACTACTACCCGAGCACCTGCTGTGCGCCAAGCACGGTCCTAGACACAGGTGACCCAGCAGGCAGCACACTGGGTTGTGGGTTTTCAATTCAGCATCATTGCCGCCCCTTTAGAGTCTCCTCTACAGAGGGAAAGCCAGAATCACATTTCCCAGAATCTCCTCCCCTGAACGTTTCTGGGTTCGAGCCCGTCAATGAGAGGCATTCAAAGGAGATTTGGAAGTCAAAAGAGAAGCCACTTTTTTCTCTGGAATGGTTGCAGGCAGATGGCGGATATCAAGTTTGCAGCAACTTCCGGGTAAATGCCTGCAAATTACTTTCAGGTGAGTGACCTGGCCAGCAGCTTTGTGGAAAGTTCTTTAAGATTCACAGCAGCTGTGAATTGTGCAAGACTGTTGAATCTCAGATCTGTACCTCTGAAACAAATAATGCAATATATGTTAAGAAAGAAAAAAAGAAGAAGAATGTAGCAGGAGGGGAAGAATGAAGGGGGGGAAATCGGAGGGGGAGAAGAACCATGAGACACAATGGACTCTGAAAAACAAACTGAGGGTTCTAGAGGGGAGGGGGTTGGGAGGATGGGTTAGCCTGGTGATGGGTATTGAGGAGGGCACGTTCTGCATGGAGCACTGGGTGTTATGCACAAACAATGAATCATGGAACACTATATCTAAAACTAATGATGTAATGTATGGGGATTAACATAACAATAAAAAAATTTAAATAAAAAAAAAAAAGATTCACAGCAGCTTCTGGGCAGGCTCTTGAGAATTTTTTCCTTGTCGAAACAGACTGAGACAGCTGACAACCAATTCCAGCATTTCTCAAAATTCATAGTAGGGTCCCAGTAAGCTCTTGAGAACCACCCACTTTCCTGTGGCAAGCTGAGACCACCAATGTCCCCACCGATCTTGACTCCCTGCACTCCTCGCGACAATTGTGTAAGCCTCTAATTCCATGGATTAAAACCCTTCACATATGGAATCTATAGAACGGCTGTTTTCCTGATCAAGCCATAGCTGAAACCGACAGCCCACAAATCGAAGTCCCTATCCTCAAAAGAGCTTGTATTTCTAGCGGGCTGAGGCCGATCAGAAACAATCTAGGGAATAAATAAAAGTCACTTTGGTGAGGGTGGTCAAAGGGGCCCTCTCTGAAAGGTGACTTTTGAGCAGAGACCTAAATGATCCAAAGGAGGCAGCCATGGGAAAGGCCAGGAGAACTTTCCAGACAAAGGGAACAACAAGTCAAAAGGCCCCCACAAGACAATGAAGATGGCATATCCAAGAAATAGCAAGAGGCCTTCACTCCTAACCAGACTAGAGAAGCACCACCACCCCACCTCCCCTCCTAGCTACCACTAGCGTCTAGTCTCTGCTTCAAGAACCTACTACTGTCTGCAAGGATCTTTCTCAGCTTTTTGTTTACTGGACTATTGTCCATCTACCCTCATTATGATACAAACCCATGTGGTCATGGCCTTGTCTGGTTTGACACTCTGTCCCCGGTGCCTGGCACAACACCAGACTGCTGGATGTTTAATATTTGGTGAATAAAGTGTGATAAAGGCCATAATGGAGATAGGTTCAATAAACGGCCAGGCGGGAACGTTAACTCCGCAGGGGTTGAGAGGTGGACTCGGAAGGTATTTCTTACTGACAATATTTGTGGGGCCACCCTTGATAAAAGAGAAGTGGGCTCAGGGGCGCCTGGGTGGCTCAGTTGGTTAAGCGACTGCCTTCGGCTCAGGTCATGATCCTGGAGTCCCAGGATCGAGCCCCGCATCGGGCTCCCTGCTCAGCAGGGAGCCTGCTTCGCCCTCTGACCCTCCCCCCTCTCATGCTCTCTCTCTCTATCTCATTCTCTCTCTCAAATAAATAAATAAAATATTAAAAAAAAAAAAAAAAAGAGAAGTGGGCTCAGATGAGCACAAAAGAGGCCTTTGAAGTTGCACGTCTGGCTGTGTTTGTCCAAGCCCCTTGCTTAGCTGGGCTCAGTCTGCCACAGACATACTCCAGGGCAGTAAGTGGGGAAGGAGTTTCAAGGCTAACGACCGCTTGCCCTCAGACAACATAGTTCCCCTATAAGTAGAAACCAGCTAAGCTTCCAAACCAGGGAGGTCTCCAGGTGTGTGGGGAGAAGCAGTTTCGTGGGGAAGGCATCTGTATTTGCATTGACCTGGATCTGCATGGCGGAAAGCTAACACGTAGACATTTTTTTAAAGCCTGAAATGTTTGTCCAGTTATGTTGCCACGGTGACACCCAATATCCAGGATGAGACCAAAAGATGTAGCACCTGAAATCCACTGGCCACAGGCAAGTTGCTAAGGCCTCTTCTTCCCTCCTGGTCCTCCCCTTCCCCTCTCCCTGCTCCTCCAACCTTGGTCTCCCATGATAATTGAGGCACAGAGGAAGGGTTTAGGAACCAAAGTGACCTTTTTAAAACAAATCTGGTCCTGTCAGTCCCCTGCTCTAAACCTGTCAGGGCTCCTCTGCTTTCTACTTAAATAAAATCCAAATTCCAATATGGTGGTCCGCTAGGCCCTACACGAGCTTCCCTGCTGATCCTGACATTTCACTGCCTCTTGGGCCTCTGCCAGGCCTTTCAACAAGCCAAGGGCTTTCCCTCCTCAATACCTTGGGACCTGCCGTTCCCTGGCTGCCTGGCCATCCTAGGTATCTGTCACATCCTGGTATCCGTCACCTCCGAGTGACCTCCCTGACGCCCCTCTATGAAGTTGCTCACCTAAATATTCCCTCCCAGAACTCAGTGGTTTTCCTTTCTAGCCCTACCTTTAGTGTATAACTGTACATTATTTATCTGCCCAACAGAGAGACCCATCTGCCTCACTTAGTTCTAAACTCTTTAATGGCAAAGTCTATTTGTTAACTCTTCCAATCCATTGCCTAGCCCAATGCCTGGCATGCAGTAGGTACTCAATAAACATTTGCATTGAATTATTTAGCTCCACTCTAAGGGAAGGAAGGAGATCAAGCAGCACCATTTCCTAACCCAGGGGTGGAAGGAGGGAATAGTGAAGTAGGGGTACCCAAGGACCTGTAGGGACTCCCAGCTCAGCCCAGCTCAGCCCGTGCTGCTGAGGAGATAAAGGAAGATTCCCAGCATGTGGTCCCAGTCCCCGGAGAGGCTCCCGCTGTCACAGTCTGGGACAGACCTCTCCGTTTTGGTCCCTCCCCAGTTGCCCTCTAGAATTGGGGAGAAGCTGCCTGTAGTTGGGACCCAGAGAAACTCACTTCCAGGTTAAATTACCTGGTGCTTGGGAAGCCTAGTCATTCCTCAGTGCATATTTTCACCTTAATGATAACAGTAACTAACACATCCTCTATGCCAGAAATTGTGCCGAGAGCACTTTACAAGTATCATGTCATGTAACCCTCACAACAGCACTCTGAAATTAAGGTTACTACTATGCCCATTTTTCAAATGAGGATGCTAAGTCTTGGAGAGGGTAGGAAAATTGTCCAAAGTCACACAGCTACTAAATTTGAAGGGCTTGCGCTCTTAACCATTAAGTAAGACTGCTTCCCCATAAATATAACCTATTTCTCCTTCAACCAGCCTTCTGCACCCCCTCAGGCACAGAAGCCTGAGGTCCCCTCAGCAGGCAGGAGGATTAGTTAGGGGCGCAGGATGGGGAGCACAACTGAAGCAGCTGGCGTTTGGCCTTACTGAGAGGAGATCTAAAACTCCACGGGAGAGTGTGGGGATGAATTAGGATGATTAGAAACATATTAAGCAAACTGGAGAACAATTTTTTTTTAAAGGCTGAAAGTATAGGTATTAACAGGAGCTGCCACAACAGACAGAGCTTGAAATCTCAGTGGCTTAACACAGGATGGCTTCTCTCTCTTCCATGTCACAGGCTGGTTGTCGGTTCCCCTCCAAGAGGTGACTCAGGAACCTAGGCTGCTCCTGTCTTGCAACTCCACCACTGGAATCCTTCATGCCAGCCACCTGGAGGTGGAGAGCCACCGTGTGCAGAAGGCTTTGGGCTGCCTCGGTCTGAAAGGGCCATTCTGCTTCCTCTTGCATTTCCACTGGCCAGAACTAGTCACATGGTCTCCACTAAACTGCAAAAGAGGCTGGGAAATGTAATCCCCTGTGTTCCCAGGAAATAGAAAACAGTGGGATGAACACAACATGGTTTCTACCATATTGTATAAAGAAGTAAAATGTAGGGATGCCTGGGTGGCTCAGACAGTTAAACATCTGCCTTCGGTTCAGGTCATGATCCCAGGGTCCTGGGATCAAATCCCACACCGAGCTCCTTGCTCATCAGGGAGCCTGCCTCTCCCCGTGCTTGTGTGCATGTGCTCTCTCTCTGACAAATACATAAATCTTAAAAAAAAAAAAATCAAATGTGATACTTGTAAATAATCCAGTTAAAAAATGGGCAGAAGACGTGAACAGACATTTTTCTAAAGTAGACATACATAAGATGCCCAACAGATAATGAAAAGATGCTCAACGTCACTCATCATCAGAGAAATAAAAATCAGAACCACAAGGAGATACCACCTCACACCTGTCAGAATGGCTAAAATTAACAACACAGGAGACAACAGATGTTGGCTAGGATGCGTAGAAAGGGGAACCCTCCTACACTGTTGATGGGAATGCAAACTCGTGCAGTCACTCTGGAAAACAGTATGGAGGTTCCTCAAAAACTTTAAAATAGATAGGGGCGGAGCAAGATGGTGGAGGAGCAGTAGACCTGGATTTTGTCTGGTCTCAGGAACTCAGCTGGATAGGGATCAAACCATTCTGAACACCTACAAACTCAACAGGAGATCGAAGAAAAGAATAGCAGCAACTCTCTGAACAAAAAAGCGACCACTTCCTGGAAGGTAGGACGTGCGGAGAAGTAAATCCGAGGCGATATTCGGGAGGATAGATGGCGGGGAGGGGCCTCCATCGGCCGCTTCTGGCAAGTGATAGAGCCGCGGAGCACAAAATCGGAACTTTTAGAAGTCTGCTCCGCTGAGGGACGTCACTCCGGTGCTAAGCGGGGGGTGGAACCCTCGTGGGACAGTGTGGTCTCAGGACCCTCGGGGTCACAGAAAGACCGGGGGTGCCTGAGTGCGGCAGAGCTCCCAGGTATCGGAGCGGGGAAGCCGGCTGCAGAGACGGAGCCCAGGCGCGGGCTCTCAGCTCGGGGTTGCTATAAACCGTGATCCGCGGCACAGTCGGGCCACTGCTCCTCCAGCAGGGACCCAACGAGCGGAAGATCCGGGGAGACTCACCTTCTTCCCCCGGGAGGAGAGGTGCGGGAGCGCACCGCAGGGATCTGCGGGGTTTGGAGACTCCACACGGGGTCGGGTGCCAGATAGAAACGCGCGGTCACAGGCCGGGTGAGCATGGAGTGCGGCCAGAGACCGGGGAGACGGGAGTGACTGACGGCTTTTCTCTGGGGGCTCGCTGAGGAGCGGGACCCCGAGTTCTCGGCTCCTCCAGGGCGGAGACTGGGAGGCCGCCATCTTCACTCTCCGCCTCCAAAGCTGTACGGAAAGCTTGCAGGGAACAAAAGCTCCCGAGAGCAAACCCGAGCAGATCACTTAGCCCGGACCGGGCAAGGGCGGGGCAATTCCGCCTCCTGCAAAGACACTTGGGAACCATGGCAACAGGCCCCTCCCCCAGAAGATCAGCGAGAACAGCCAGCCAAGACCAAGTTTACCGATCAATGAGAACGGCAGAACTTCAGCGCTAGGGGAATACTGCACATAGAATCCATGGCTTTTTTACCATGATTCTGTAGTCTTTCAAAGTTAATTTCTTTTTTAACTGTCTTTTTTTTTTTTTTGACTTTTTCTTTTTCCCTTTTTCAACCAACATCTTATCAATCCCTTTTTTAAAAAACATTTTTATTTTTCATTTTTAGAGTCATATTCTATCCCTTCATAGTAGTTACCCTTATTTTTGGCATATATATATATAAGTTGTTCTCTCTTTAAAATTTTGAGATAGTTTCTTCTAACAGATCAAAATATACCCTAAATCTCTAGTGTATGGTTTTGTTCTACTCTCCTGCCTGATCACATTCTCTCCCTTTTTTTTTTTAATCCTCTTCTTTTTTCAAACAACTTCTTATCAATTCCTTTTATAAAATTTTTTATAATTTTCATCTTTACAGTCATATTCCATCCCTTCCTCATATCAACCCTTATTTTTGTACATATATAAGTTTTTCGTTCTTTAAAATTTTGGGAGGCACTTTCTTCTAACAGACCAAAATACACCCAAAATCTAGTGTGTGGCACTGATCTATGCACCAGCCTGATCATATTTGATCATATTCTGTTTTTTTTGTTTTGTTCTATGTTTGTTTTTATCTTTTTCTTTTTCTTTTCTTTTCTTTTTTCTTTCTTTCCCTTTCTTTCCCCCCAGCTTCAGGTCTTTTCTGATTTGTTTAGAGTATATTTTCTGGGGACGTTGTTACCCTGTTAGCATTTTGTTCTCTCATTCACCTATTCTCCTCTGGACAAAATGACAAGACGGAAAAAAATCACCTCAACAAAAAGAACAAGAGGTAGTACCGACTGCCAGGGACCTACTCAATACGGACATTAGTACGATGTCAGACCTAGAGTTCAGAATCATCACTTTAAAGATACTAGCTGGGCTTGAAAAAAGCATGGAAGTTATTAGAGAAACCCTTTCTGGAGAAATAAAAGAACTAAAATCTAACCAAGTCGAAATCAAAAAGATATTAATGAGGTGCAATCAAAAATGGGGGCACTAACTGCTAGGATAAATGAGGCAGAAAAGAGAATCAGTGATATAGAAAACCAAATGACGGAAAATAAAGAAGCTGAGGAAAAGAGAGATAAACAACTACTGGATCATGAGGGCAGAATTCGAGAGATAAGTGATACCATAAGACGAAACAACATTACAATAATTGGGATCCCAGAAGAAGAAAGAGAGAGAGGGGCAGAAGGTATATTGGAGCAAATTATAGCAGAGAACTTCCCTAATTTTGGGAAGGAAACAGGCATCAAAATCCAGGAAGCACAGATAACCCCTCTCAAAATCAATAAAAATAGGTCAACACCCTGACATCTAATAATAAAACTTACGAATCTCAGAGACAAAGAGAAAATCCTGAAAGCAGCTCGGGAAAAGAGATATGTAACCAACAACAGTAGAAACATTAGATTGGCAACAGACCTATCCACAGAGACCTGGCAGGCCAGAAAGGACTGGCAGGATATATTCAGAGCACTAAATGAGAAAAATATGCAGCCAAGAACACTATATCCAGCTAGGCTGTCATTGAAAATAGAAGGAGAGATAAAAAGCTTCCAGGACAAACAAAAACTAAAGGAATTTGCAAACACGAAACCAGCCCTATAAGAAATATTGAAAGGGGTCCTCTAAGCAAAGAGAGTGCCTAAAAGCAACATAGACCAGAAAGGAACACAGACAATATACAGTAACAGTCACCTTACAAGCAATACAATGGCACTAAATTCCTATCTTTCAATAGTTACCCTGAATGTAAATGGGCTAAATGCCCCAATCAAAAGACACAGGCTATCAGATTGGATTAAAAAACAAGACCCATCGATATGCTGTCTGCAAGAGACTCGTTTTAGACCCAAAGACACCCCCAGATTTAAAGTGAGGGGGTGGAAAACCATTTACCATGCTAATGGACACCAAAAGAAAGCTGGGGTGGCAATCCTTATAGCAGACAAATTAGATTTTAAACCAAAGACTGTAATAAGAGATGAGGAAGGACACTATATCCTACTTAGAGGGTCTATCAACAAGAAGATCTAACAATTTTAAATATCTATGCCCCTAACATGGGATCAGCCAATTATATAAGCCAATTAATAACAAAAGCAAAGAAACACATTGACAATAATGCAATAATAGTGGGGGACTTTAACACCCCCCTCACTGAAATGGACTGATCATCTAAGCAAAAGATCAACAAGAAAATAAAGACTTTAAATGACACATTGGACCAAATGGACTTCACAGACATATTCAGAACATTCCATCCCAAAGCAACGGAATACACGTTCTTCTCTAGTGCCCATGGAACATTCTCCAGAATCGATCACATCCTAGGTCACAAATCAGGTCTCAACTGGTACCAAAAGATTGGGATCATTCCCTGCCTATTTTCAGACCACAATGCTTTGAAACTAGAACTCAATCACAAGAGGAAAGTTGGAAAGAACTCAAATACATGGAGGCTAAAGAGCATCCTACTAAAGAATGAATGGGTCAACCAGGAAATTAAAGAAGAATTTAAAAAATTCATGGAAACCAATGAAAATGAAAACACAACAGTTCAAAATCTTTGGGATACAGCAAAGGCAGTCCTAAGAGGAAAGTATATAGCAATACAAGCCTTTCTCAAGAAACAAGAAAGGTCTCAAGTACACAACCTAACCCTACACCTAAAGGAGCTGGAGAAAGAACAGCAAATGAAGCCTAAACCCAGCAGGAGAAGAGAAATAATAAAGATCAGAGCAGAAATCAATGAAATAGAAACCAAAAGAACAGTAGAACAGATCAACGAAACTAGGAGCTGGTTCTTTGAAAGAATTAACAAGATTGATAAACCCCTGGCCAGACTTATCAAAAAGAGAAGAAAAATGATCCAAGTCAACAAAATCATGAATGAAAGAGGAGAGATCACAACCAACACCAAAGAAATACAAACAATTATAAGAACATATTATGAGCAACTCTATGCCAGCAAATTAAATAATTTGGAAGAAAAGGATGCATTCCTAGAGATGCCTCAACTACCAAAACTGAACCAGGAAGAAATAGAAAACCTGAACAGACCTATAACCACTAAGGAAATTGAAGCAGTCATCAAAAATCTCCCAAGAAACAAAAGCCCAGGGCCAGATGGCTTCCCAGGGGAATTCTACCAAACATTTAAAGAGGAATTAATACCTATTCTTCTGAAATTGTTCCAAAAAATAGAAATGGAAGGAAAACTTCCAAACTCGTTTTATGAGGCCACCATTACCTTGATCCCAAAACCAGATAAAGACACCATCAAAAAGGAGAATTACAGACCAATATCCTTGATGAACATGGATGCAAAAATTCTCACCAAAATACTAGCCAATAGGATCCAACAGTACATTAAAAGGATTATTCACCACGACCAAGTGGGATTTATCCCTGGGCTGCAAGGTTGGTTCAACATCTGCAAATCAATCAACGTGGTACAATACATTAACAAAAGAACAAGAATCATATGATCCTCTCAGTAGATGCAGAAAAAGCATTTGACAAAGTACAGCATCTTTTCTTGATCAAAACTCTTCAGAGTATAGGGATAGAGGGTACATACCTCAATATCATAAAAGCCATCTATGAAAAACCTACAGCGAATATCATTCTCAATGGGGAAAAACTGAGAGCTTTCCCCCTAAGGTCAGGAACGCGGCAGGGATGTCCACTATCACCACTGCTATTCAACAGAGTATTAGAAGTCCTAGCCACAGCAATCAGACAACAAAAAGAAATCAAAGGCATCCAAATCAGCAAAGAAGAAGTCAAACTCTCACTCTCTGCAGATGATATGATACTTTATGTGGAAAACCCAAAAGACTCCACCCCAAAACTGCTAGAACTCATACAGGAATTTAGTAAAGTGGCAGGATATAAAATCAATGCACAGAAATCAGCAACAAGACAGAAGAAAGAAATTAAGGAGTCGATCCCATTTACAATTGCACCCAAAACCATAAGATACTTAGGAATAAATCTAACCAAAGAGGCAAAGGATCTGTACTCAGACAACTATAAAATACTCATGAAAGAAATTGAGGAAGACACAAAGAAATGGAAAAACGTTCCATGCTCATGGATTGGAAGAACAAATATTGTGAAGATGTCAATGCTACCCAGAGCAATCTACACATTCAATGCAATCCCTATCAAAATACCATCAAGATTTTTCAAAGAAATGGAACAAATAATCCTAAAATTTGTATGGAACCAGAAAAGACCCTGAATAGCCAGAGAAATGTTGAAAAAGAAAAGAAAAGCTGGTGGCATCACAATTCCGGACTTCAAGCTCTATTACAAAGATGATGATGTCATCATCAAGACAGTATGGTACTGGCACAAAAACAGACACATAGATCAATGGAACAGAATAGAGAGCCCAGAAATGGACCCTCAACTCTATGGTCAACTCATCTTTGACAAAGCAGGAAAGAATGTCCAATGGAATAAAGACAGTCTCTTCAACAAATGGTGTTGGGAAAATTGGACAGCCACATGCAGAAGAATGAAACTGGACCATTTCCTTACACCACACACAAGAATAGACTCCAAATGGTTGAAAGACCTCAATGTGAGAGGGGGGTCCATCAACATCCTAAAGGAGAACACAGGCAGCAACCCCTTCGACCTCAGCCGCAGCAACTTCTTCCTAGAAACATCGCCAAAGGCAAGGGAAGCAAGGGCAAAAATGAACTATTGGGACTTCATCAAGATAAAAAGCTTTTGCAAGGCCAAGGAAACAGTCAACAAAACCAAAAGACAACCGACAGAATGGGAGAAGATATTTGCAAATGACATATCAGATAAAGGGCTAGTACCCAAAATCTATAAAGAACTTATCAAACTCAACACCCAAGGAACAAAGAATCCAATCAAGAAATGGGCAGAAGACATGAAAAGACATTTTTCCAAAGAAGACATCCAAATGGCCAACAGACACATGAAAAAGTGCTCAACATCGCTCGGCATCAGGGAAATCCAAATCAAAACCTCAATGAGATACCACCTCACACCAGTCAGAATGGCTAAAATTAACAAGTCAGGAAATGACAGATGTTGGTGGGGATGCAGAGAAAGGGGAACCCTCCTACACTGTTGGTGGGAATGCAAGCTGGTGCAACCACTCTGGAAAACAGTATGGAGCTTCCTCAAAAAGTTGAAAATAGAGCTACCATACGATCCAGCAATTGCACTACTGGGTATTTACCCCAAAGATACAAATCTAGGGATCCAAAGGGGTACATGCACCCCGATGTTTATAGCAGCAATGTCCACAATAGCCAAACTGTGGAAAGAGCCAAGATGTCCATCGACAGATGAATGGATAAAGAAGAGGTGGTATATATATATATATATACAATGGAATATTATGCAGCCACCAAAGGAATGAGATCTTGCCATTTGCAACGACATGGATGGAACTGGAGGGTGTTATGCTGAGCGAAATAAGTCAATCAGAGAAAGACATGTATCATATGACCTCACTGATATGAGGAATTCTTAATCTCAGGAAACAAACTGAGGGTTGCTGGAGTGGGGGGTGAGGTGGGAGGGATGGGGTGGCTGGGTGATAGACACTGGGGAGGGTATGTGCTATGGTGAGCGCTGTGAATTGTGCAAGACTGTTGAATCACAGATCTGTACCTCTGAAACAAATAATGCAATATATGTTAAGAAAAAAAAAGAAGAAGAAGAAGAAGAAGATAGCAGGAGGGGAAGAATGAAGGGGGGGAAATCGGAGGGGGAGACGAACCATGAGAGACAATGGACTCTTGAAAACAAACTGAGGGTTCTAGAGGGGAGGGGGGTGGGAGGATGGCTTAGCCTGGTGATGGGTATTAAAGGCACGTTCTACATGGAGCACTGGGTGTTATGCACAAACAATGAATCATGGAACACTGCATCAAAAACTAATGATGTAATGTATGGGTTTTTTTTGTTGTTGTTGTTTTTTTATATTTTATTTATTTGACAGAGAGAGACACAGCGAGAGAGGGAACACAAGCAGGGGGAGTGGGAGAGGGAGAAGCAGGCTTTCTGCGGAGCAGGGAGCCCGATGTGGGGCTCGATCCCAGGACCCTGGGATCATGACCTGAGCCGAAGGCAGATGCTTAACGACTGAGCCACCCAGGCGCTGGTTTTTAACATAACAATAAAAAAATTAAAAAAAAAAAACTAAAATAGAGCTACCCCACGACCCAGGTATTTACTAGGTATTTGCCCAAAGGATACAAAAATACTGATTTGAAGGGATACATGCATCCTAATGTTTATAGCAGTATTATCAACAATAGCCAAATTATGGAAAGATGGAAAGAGCCCAGATGCCCATCGACTGATAAGTGGATAAAGAAGACAGAGAGAGATGAGTAATATTTCATATATATATATATATATATATATATATGGAATAAAGAATGAAATCTTGCCATTTATATCGACATGGATGGAGCTAGAGAGTAGTATTCTAAGCAAAATAAGTCAGCAGATATGAGGAATTCTTAATCTCAGGAAACAAACTGAGGGTTGCTGGAGTGGGGGGTGGGGTGGGAGGGATGGGGTGACTGGGTGATAGACACTGGGGAGGGTATGTCCTCTGGTAAGCGCTGTGAATTGTGCAAGACTGTTGAATCTCAGATCTGTACCTCTGAAACAAATAATACAATATGTTAAGAAGAAAAAAAAAAAAAGAAGAAGATAGCAGGAGGGGAAGAATGAAGGGGGGGAAATCGGAGGGGGAGACAGACCATGAGAGACGATGGACTCTGAAAAACAAACTGAGGGTTCTAGAGGGGAGGGGGGTGGGAGGATGGCTTAGCCTGGTGATGGGTATTGAGGAGGGCACGTTCTGCATGGAGCACTGGGTGTTATGCACAAACAATGAATCATGGAACACTACATCTAAAACGAATGATGTAATGTATGGGGATTAACATAACAATAAAAAATTTTAAAAAATAAGTCAGTCAGAGAAAGGCAAATGCCATATGATTTCACTCACATGTGAAATTTAAGAAACAAAACAAAGGAACACAGGGGATAAAAAAGAGGCAAACCAAGAAACAGACTCTTAACTATAGAGAACAAACTGAAGGTTGCTGGGTGGGGGGGTGGTTAAATAGGTGATGGGGATTAAGGAGGGTACTTGTTGTGATGAGCACCAGGTGTTGTATGTAGTGTTGAATCACTAAATTCTACACCTGAAACTAATATTATACTGTTAACTAACTGGAATTTAAATAAAAACCTGAGGGAAAAAAATAAACTGAAAACAATGTAATCATTGTACCTCATGTGATCCTGCCATGGACAATATTTACATAGGCATTTATAGGCAAACACTGGATTTTGGTTCAACCAAAAGTCATAACTATATTAGTAGTTGGAAGAGGCAGAAGTGAATGCATGGGCAGTTTCCAGGGTTAGGGAAAGAGCTAATTTTTTTTAGTAGGAGGTCAGTAGATAATGTAGAAAAAATTTTAATCAAGAAAAAGCATTATGAACAGATTATTTAGAAATATCGTGGAGGGGTGCTTGGGTGGCTCAGTCAGTAAAGTCTCCAACTCTTGATTTCGGCTCAGGTCATGATCTCAGGGTCATGAGATCGAGCCCCTGTCAGGCTCCGTGCTCAGCAGGGTGTCTGCTTGAGATTCTCCCTCCCTCTCCTTCTGCCCCTTTTCTACCCTGTGCTCTCTCTCTCTCTCTAAAATAAATAAGTTTTTTTTTTTAAAATAAGTAAATAAATATGGTGGAAAATGTGAAAGGAAGCCTTAAAGAGTTTACAGTTTGACTCCAGGAGTCGCATCAGAGGTAGGGTATAATACTGTATTATCTTAATTTTTTAAACCGGTATTCATTTTGCCTTGATAAAAATTAAAATTAATCTTTAAAAAGAAAAACAAAGCAAGATGACATCATTGCTTCCCCAGTGACCAAAAGGCAAGGACAAACACCAGATAGGACACATGGTGGGGGCACAAAACAGAAACCTAGAGGCATGAGTCTAGCAAAATGCACATTGTCTCCTGACTCTGGCCACCCCCTGGAGAGGCAGGCCTGGGCAGGGCTCAGCTGACCACCTCAGGTTGTGCTCCAGGGGAGGGACGCCAGAATGGTTAGGCTAGCTAGGTTATGCTGTGGAAACCCCCAAATCTCAGTGGCTTCACACAACCCAAGGTTCTTTCTCACTCCTGTTCCTGTCCTGTGAGAGCTGGGGGAGGGGCAGTGTTCTGCCCAAGTCGGGCCCTCAGGAACCAGGCGGAAGGAAGCTGCTCTTTCCAGGAGCTGCACCATGGGTAACACAGTCCCCTCAGGTGCCTTCTCTGGGAAAGAAGCTGGAGGGTAGTTCACCCGCCCCTGAATACTTCAGCCCAGAAGTTACACACATCCTTTTCTCTCACAGCCCATTGGCCAGAGTCCCACCCAACAGAAATATAGTCCTCTACACACCCAGAGGGGTGGACAACTGGAGTTGGTGCTCACTAATACTGTCTACACAGATCCTAATTTCCTGTCACCAGGGACATTCTAGGAGAGTTGGAGGAGGCAGGGACTCCATGACTGGGTTGGAAGATTCAGGGCTTGGCAATCAGGGTTATGGCCTTCTACCGGGGTCAAGTTGTGGACACACCAATTGGTCCCTCCCCTCCACAATACCCGAGTCTGTGACCTGCCATCTGAATCCACTACAGCATGAAATGGGTTATTTTGAAGCATTAGGGAAATGGAGGAGAAAGGCCACCAGGCTCAAACACCCCATCCATTCCCTGCCTCTAAGTAGCACCTCATCAAACCAACCATAAAGAACACAAACCAATAGGCAAATGAAAATTTGACACAATTTTCAACAACAGCAGAGCTCCCTCTTAAGACCCACCAGGTCCTTTCAAGTCCAACTTCCCTTTCCTTTCTTCCAGAGATGACATGAGGCTTATGTCACCCAATCCCCTTATCATCAAACACCCTCATCTTGCCATTGAGCTGCTCCAGAAGTCATCATTGGCCTGGATGAACAGAATCTCCACTGTCCTGTGTTGGGGGCGGGGGAGGTTTATTCTAGATATCTCTCCATGTTCAGAACATGCAAAGGTTGTTTTTATCAAAGTGGCTCAAGGATTTTAAGACCAGGAAATCTTTTGGGTTTTTGTTTGTTTTGTTTTGTTTTAGTGGGAGAGGGGCAGGGGGGCGAGGGCGAGAAAGAATCCCAAGCAGTCAGAGAAGGCAAATGAGCTGAGCCACAGTGTAGCTCAATCTCATAACCCTGAGATCATGACCTGAATCAAAATCAAGAGTTAGACGCTTAACCGACTGAGCCATCCAGGTGCCCCCAGGAAACCTTTAATACTGGTCTGCTTCCATCAATGTAAAGATTATCCCTAAGGCCATGTAAGTGTCTTAGAGAAGGAAGTAGTAGTAACAATAATGACAATATAACAATAGCCAATATTTATTTTGTGTGCCAGGCCCATAGTGGTTTACTTGTTTTAACTCCTTGGTTCTCCCAACAGCCCAGAGAGGCAGGAATTATCGCTCCCATTTTATTAAGGATGAAAGAGACTTAGTAATTTCCCTAGAAACACACAACTAATAAGCAGAAGAGCCAGGATATGAACCCGTGCAGTCTGGCACGGAGCCAGGGTTTGGAGTTTTACAGAATTTAAGTTCAAATTCTGGCTCTGCCACTTCACATAACATGTGACCTTAAGAAAATCATTTCTTATCTTTGACCCTCAGCTTCTACTAAAATGCAGGTGCTAATATCTACTTTTCTACAGGTTGTTGAAGATTCAATGGAATACCCTCTGTAAATTTCTCAGCACGAGGCTGGACACGAAACAGGAGGGCAAACTCATTTGGGTATGCATTTAGCCAAAGTGGCCCTAAAGTTCTTGATCTCCTTTTGGAGCCCCCCGCCACTCCCCCCCACACACATACACCATAGTTTTCATCCATACCACAGAGATCAGTACAATTGCACATGGTGAGGCAGAGTAGGTGCGGGAATACTTTCGTCCTCCCTCTGCCCTAGGACTACTGGGCATTTGGGTCATTTCCAGTTTCACACTGTTCTAAACACTCAGCCTCACATGTTTTGCCCGGGCTTGTGCCTGGCTCCACCTCTGGCATCTCTCCCTGCTGAGTCAGACCTTTGGAGGTGCCTGAGGGGGACTGGCCGAGAAGCACCTCCTGGCACAGCCCTCACCCTAGCCTGGAAAAGGCAGAGAAGACACAGCTGTCTCCCACTGCCCAGCACGAGCTGGGGCCCCACCTGCCTGTGTCAGGGGAACATCACCCTGAATGAGAAGCTGCCTGATAAAAATGGGTCTGAGCAAAATTCAATGTTATTTTCCCACATCCACTTTTAGTCATTGCTCAGCTTTCACACTCTATCCCACCCCCCCCCCCCAAGAGCCACAGGCCAGAGCAAAAGTGCACCGCCTCCAGATAGATGCCCAAGGGCGCCTCATCACCTCTTGGCTTTTAACTTCATACTTAGGAAGCACCAGAGGGTCCCAGGGCCAAGGATTCAAACTAAACTCTGAACCCCAAATGAGAAAGAACCAAGCTGACTCTCTGAACCCTGAAATGAAAATCCAAAGACAATTTTTCTCCTGAGCCATGAAGCAAATCCAAGTTTTTCGTAGGAAACATCCAGTGAAAAATTTTGACCTAGATCGTAGGCTTTGGAGTAAAACTGAGCTTCAGTTTCCCCATGGGTAGGAGAAGAGTAAAAATTACTTTCTTAGTCCATCCAGGCTGCTAGAACAAAACTACCGCAAACTGTAAGTGGCTTAGACCACAGAAGTTTATTTCTCACAGTACTAGAAGCTGGGAAGTCCAAGATCAAGGTGCTGGCCTTCCATGTCTGGTGAGATCTTCCCAGCTAATAGCTGGCAACTTCCTGCTGTGTCCTCACATGGTGGAAGGAGTGAGAAAGGGGTGAGGGGTAAAGGAGCTCTCTGAGGTCTTTTTAATAAGGACACTAATCCCATTCATGAGGACTCCAGCCTCCCAAGGGCCCCACCTCCTAACACTGGCACTTTGGGGTTAGGATTTCAACACATGAACTGGGCGGCGGGGGCGGGGGGGGACACACAAACATTCAGCCCATAACAGTTACTTCAGCTGTGGTTGCAGAGGTTAAGCTGAGCAACATCCCTAGCAAGTCCCTGGTACGGACACCGCCCAGGAGCCTTCTCCCCACAAAACATTCCCCCTATGTGTGGGAGGAACATGGCTCGGCATTGAAAGACACTTCACTTACTGACTCTTCCTTCTATTGGACCTCGGTTCTCTCATGTGGAAAGTGGAATAATAACTTTCTCAGAAGGTATTCCCAAGAATAAAGCAAGTTAGGTTCTGTATTTCTCTGCCCTCATCAAAGAGCTTGAGTCCCAGAGGGCTGTCCCAGGTGTGCTCACTAACAAGTGGGATCAAGGTCTGGTTGGTGTTTGAGGTTTTTCCCCTCCCCCAGCTGGAGGGTTCCCCCGTGATAACATTGCACATGCAGAAAGCCAGCCCTTCCCCTGCCCTGCTCACCCAGTCCTAGTCAAGGGACTGGCAGAGAGGGCCACACCACTCCCCGCCTCAGTGTCACACTCTGCTACAGGGATACCAACTCTAGTCGGCTCGCGCCCCCAGACGTCTTAAAGAACTTGGAGGGAAATCCACCCTCCCAGTTTTCACTCAAGACAGGACTGAGCCAGGAGACAAATGGAAGGACAGTAGTCAGCACTCAAAATTGCTCCTTGCTCCCTCCCCCTCTAAGAAGCATCATGACCTCATTAAGCTGTCAAGGCTGGTTCCTGATGCTTCCCTGGGATGGACTCTTTCCCCAGAGAACTTTCCACCAGTTCACCAGACACATTTGAATCCATTGGCACAAGATGGGACCAACCAGCACAACTGATTCTCTGCACCAGCACCCGAGAAACTTCCAAACTGAGTGACCTAAAGCACAATTGGAACACCTAAATGTTCTCTAGGCTAAACTTGAACGAGTCTCTAGATGGGGGGGAATGGCTTTGAGGCAGGAAAAGGAATCCTTTGAATGTTTTAAAGCCAATTTTTTATTTTAAAAAAATCATTAAAATTTTAAGACAGTTAGAAATATGAGCATCTACTAGAGAGTTGAGGATATTAAAGAATCAGGTCCATCTTCTTCTAGGTGTGATAATGGTGCTGTGGTGGTGTTTTTTTAAAAAGGTCATTATTGAACAAACTGATGGTTACCAGAGGGAGGGAGATTGGGGAGATGAGCAAAATGGGGGAAGGAGAGTGGGAAACACAGGCTTCCAGTTAGGGAATAAGTCATGGGAACATAAGGCACAGTGTAAGGAATATAGTCAATGATATTGTAACAGTGTTGTCTAGTGACAGATGGCAGCAACACTTGTGGTGAACATGACATAATGTATAGACTTGTTGAATCCCGTATATTGTACGCCTGAAACTAATGTAACATTCCATGTCAACCATACTCAAAAAATTTTAAGAAAATCATACGGAAGGGGCGCCTGGGTGGCTCAGTTGGTTAAGCGACTGCCTTCGGCTCAGGTCATGATCCTGGAGTCCCAGGATCGAGTCCCGCATCGGGCTCCCTGCTTGGCAGGGAGTCTGCTTCTCCCTCTGACCCTTCCCCTCTCATGCTCTCTCTCTCTCTCTCTCTCATTCTCTCTCTCAAATAAATAAATAAAATCTTTAAAAAAAAAAAGAAAAAAAAAGAAAAAAAAAAAGAAAATCATACGGAAGAGAATATACTGTGGGAGGCTTGGGGTCTTGGGTGAGAAACTGGAGACAGTCTGCTGGGGGAGGCAGGTCTGCCCGCGGAGGTGGAGAAAATGTAGAGGCTTGTATCTCAACAGGTAGCCCAGCTCTTAGCAATCTGCTGCGGAGCGGATGTGTAGACAAGTTTAATTGGCGGACTATCTGAATGCGCAAACTCAGAGCTCTTTGAGGGTGGGGAACCTTAGCAACTCATTTATCTCTTCATTAATTTTAGGTGACCTCTCAGGGTTTACAACGCCTTAGCTTGATTTTTCCATATATGCCTAGTCCAAGAATCACCTGGGCTGCTTGTTATACACAAGGTTCTTGAGTCCCTCTTCTAGAGATTCACGTTCAGTGAGTCTGGGGTGGGATCTGGAATCTGTTTCACGTGTTCTAGGAAATTCTTGTGACCCAGGAAGTTTGGACCCTGCTACTAGCGGGAAGGTATTTGTTAAAAATTGGTGCTTGTTAAAAGGGCATCGTCCTGGAGCCCAGCTTTGGGGGCAGGATCAGGTATGTTTCACAAGCCCCCCCACCATACATCTCACTCTCACACAAGTTGGGGGCTGCCTCGCTTTTGCCCAGTGGGTCTCAACCCTGGCTGCTCCTTAGAATCATCTGGGAGCTTTATTTTTTTTTTATTTATTTTTTATTTTTTTTAAAAGATTTTATTTATTTATTCATGAGAGACAGAGAGAGA
The DNA here is from genome assembly GCF_964656455.1 of Halichoerus grypus. Lineage (NCBI taxonomy): Eukaryota > Metazoa > Chordata > Mammalia > Carnivora > Phocidae > Halichoerus > Halichoerus grypus. The sequence continues at coordinate 169,045,690 of NC_135713.1, forward strand.
GAGAGAGGCAGAGGGAGAAGCAGGCTCCCCGCGGAGCAGGGAGCCCGATGTGGGACTCGATCCCAGGACCCTGGGATCATGACCTGAGCCGAAGGCAGACGCTTAACCATCTGAGCCACCCAGACGCCCCATCTGGGAGCTTTAAAATGGTCTGGGGGTGGGACCTGATTATTCGTTTTTCTTAAAGGCATCCCGGATGGTTCTGGTATGTGCTTTGGTTTGAGAATTGCTGCGAAGACCTCTGCTAGTGGCCCTTCTGACACCTCACAGGTATGTCCCTTCTGGTCGCATGGGTGTTTCTCACATCTGGCTGTGCATTGGAATCGCCCAGCGGGGTGACGGGGCCAAGGGGGTGGGGACGCTTTTAAACGCCCAGTGACCAGGCGCCCACCAAGAGCAATTCAATCAGAACCCCTGAGCGGGCATGGGGGTGGAGAGGCTGGGCCTGATTACTTCGGAAGAGCTTCATAGGTGTGTCTAGCAGGTGGCCAGAGGTGAGGCCCTGGATGGTGGCTGTGTGCAGGCCGGTGAGTGAGGAGCTCGGGGGCAGTCACAAACCTCCAGTGACACGCGGGAAGATGGCCTTTCTCCCGGCCTCTGCTCTGAGAGTCAGGATTTAGCGCGTACCTGCCAGATTCAATAAACCTGTACCTTCCACGTTTGCAAACGGCTGCAGGAGCCCTCCTTGTCAGAGGCTCTCTCCAGGCCACCGTTCCATTATTTATTCAGCGTTTTCATAACTGATCCATCAGCCCAACTGTGAAAGTGCCAAGGAGAAAACTGTTTAACGATCGAAACTCTTTGGCTTTGTTACCATAATTTCTGGGGGGACAACAACAACCTCGCGTCTTGCTGCTCTTCCTCTTGGGTGCGGCGACCTTCCCCTTGGTTTAGAGGGGCCTTTTCCCAGGACTTTTGCTTCCTGCACGCTAATCTGCCTGGGATGTTTCTACCGTAGGCAGAATGTCCAAGTTAGGAATTCGCTCATCCATGCATTTGTTCATTCGATGAGTCTCTGTTGGGCACCTTCCCTGAGCTGGGCCCTGGGAGGTGAGGTTTGCCCTGGGTTTTGAAGAGTAAATAGGAGCCATGCTGCAAAGGGGACATAACCCTTAGGGCAGCCATCAACCTTGCCAGCTGATAGAATCATCAGGGAAGAAGGGGGGGAAATCGGAGGGGGAGAAGAACCATGAGAGACAATGGACTCTGAAAAGCAAACTGAGGGTTCTAGAGGGGAGGGGGGTTGGGAGGATGGGTTAGCCTGGTGATGGGTATTGAGGAGGGCACGTTCTGCATGGAGCACTGGGTGTTATGCACAAACAATGAATCATGGAACACTATATCTAAAACTAATGATGTAATGTATGGGGATTAACATAACAATAAAAAAATTAAAAAAAAAAAAAAAGAATCATCAGGGAAGCCCAGGCTACAGGCTGAATTCCAGACCATCAAATAAGAACCTAGGGTGAGACCCAGGCATCTGTATTTTTTTAAAAGATTGTATTTATTTATTTGACAGATTGAAAGCGAAAAGCAGGGGGAAGAGCAGAGCGAGCGAGTGAGAGAGAAGCAGGCTCTCTGCTGAGCAGGGAGCCCGATGCGGAACTTGATCCCAGGACCCTGGGATCATGACCTGAGCCGAAGGCAGACGCTTAACCGACTGAGCCACCCAGGTGCCCCCGGGCATCTGTATTTTTTAAAGCCCCCCAGATGATTCCAGAGTGCAGCCAAGCTTCAAAAGCATGTATTCGGGGAATGGAGGGGGAAGCCAACTTAAAATTACCAAAAAAAAAAAAAGTTCACATAGCCTGAAGGCAACCTTCCAGAGGCTGTCCGTCTATAAAGCCCTCTCCAGCCCTTCCCAAGCGTTCCAGAGAAGTACAAGAACGGGGGCCTCGGAGGGAGACCGATTCCGTGCTGACTGCTGTAAGGTAGCCGTGTGACTGTTTTTCATTTATTCAGGCAGTTGATTCTTGGATAAGTATTTATTGAGTGCCTACTATGTGCTAGGTGTTGGGAGTCCTGCAGTGGATAAAGGGGACACTGTCCTTTGCTAAGGATGTCTGGTGTCTTGACTCTCATGGTGTGGTTGTTTCAGGTGGAGGTAAATCCAGTCTCCATTTGGCCATCTTGCCTGGAAGTAAAAGTCTGGTTTCATTTTTTATCCAAGAATTATTTTAAAAAAGAGTTAAAATATTTCTGTATGAGATTTTGTTTTGTTACTTTCAATTTTATTTTATTTTTTTTTTTTAAAGATTTTATTTATTTATTTGAGAGAGAGAGAATGAGAGACAGAGAGCATGAGAGGGAGGAGGGTCAGAGGGAGAAGCAGACTCCCCGCTGAGCAGGGAGCCCGATGCGGGACTCGATCCCGGGACTCCAGGATCATGACCTGAGCTGAAGGCAGTCGCTTAACCAACTGAGCCACCCAGGCGCCCTGTTACTTTCAATTTTAATGACTATTATTTTTGTGACTAGAAAATGTTTTCTGTTTCTACTTGTTCAGATTTAAAAAGGTATAATTTGAGGCTCAATATCTGGTCCATTTTTGTGATTTGAATTTAAAGAAGACATGCTTTATTTTTAGAGCATGGGGTTGGAGGTATATTAGATGTACAATTGACCCTTGAATAAGACTCCCCCTGCTTGTGTTCCCTCTCTCACTGTCTCTCTCTCTGTCAAATAAATAAATAAAATATTAAAAAAAGATTTTATTTATTTGACAGAGCGAGAGAGCACAAGCAGAGGAAGCAGTAGAGGGCGAGGGAGAAGCAGACTCCCCGCCAAGCAAGGAGCCCGATGCGGGGCTCAATCCCAGGACCCTGAGATCATGACCTGAGCTGCAGGCAGACGCTTAACCGACTGAGCCACCCAGGCTCCCCAATGTTAGCAATTACTGTCTGCACCACTAGTCTGAGCTCTCCAGGAGGACTGGGTCTGTGGCTGGTTTATCTTTGTAAGCCCAGAAGCTTATACCTGGTAAGCATTCAACAGAGGCTATAGTTTATTGGGGCAGAAAGATTCATATACAGATAGAGAGAGCAACAAGTGCTCTAATCAAGGTAAATATTTACAATGAAAATGCAGGTATATCAGGCCCAGACACTGTGCTTGGCCCTAGAGGAGACAGAAGGATAAAACACAATCCTGTCCCAAGAGCCCCCCAGTCTAAGAAGGACAGGCGGATTGCAACAAACATGATCTAAGTTTACCTATATTACCTGCTACAGAGGTAAGCAGAGACAAGGTGTCCCCGGAAGAAACCCATCATTTCTGGTTATCATCAGGGAGTGCTTCAAGGAGAAATAGTATTTGAGCTTAGGCTGAAAAGGAGGACTTGTATATTTGAATGAGCAGACATAGGACAGCAAGGCATCCCAGGAGGGCGGAACAGTGGGAACAAAGATATGGAGGCAGGAACAAGAAGGCATGTTTAGGAGGGTCTCAAGGTAATAGCACGACCCACAGCCAGAGAGCAGAGTGTCAGGTGTTGGAAAGCCATGGACAGGAGTCTGGAAGGACCCCAGGCCTCCCTCATCCTCATGGCTCCCCAGGGTGGCCACCAGAAGAGTCTGGTTTCCCTTCGTCTGTTATTTCTACATTTTCTAGATTTATACTTCTTAATTAATTCAATTTCCTCAATTCACACATTCCCAGCACTTGCAACATTTCCCCTGGGCCTCAGAAATGTATCACATGAAAGCTGAGTTATCTGTGTTCAACAGCAGCTTGGCAGAGCTTCCTAGGCAAGGTCAGGAGGTGGCTGAATACAGGCTAGTCGGGGAGGCTGGACCCTGCATTGGCGGGTTCATGGGATGAGCTCAAAATAGATCACAGCTTCCCTTGAGGAAGGGGGCTTCTTTTCCTGGCCCTCCCTCCTGGTCCCAAGGGTTGTATCCTGAACAATGGCTTGAGGAGCACCGGGAGACCTGGGTGGTCCTGGGTGACCTCTAGGAGAGGTGGACAGGGAGGGCCATGAGCGCGTTGGGTGGCTCTGGGCCCAGGAGAGCCTGGGGAGAAGGAACCAGAAGTCTGTTCTTGGACTCCTTGAGCCAAGGGAGAAAGGGTCAAGAGCAGTAACCAGCCATGGAGCCGGGGTCAGGGGTCTGAGAGGAGCTAATGATCACAGCAGCATGAAAGGACAAAAGTGTAAAGGGTAGAGGTTGGGGTCGTCATTGAGGATGAGATACAAGCTGGCCATCCACCAACGCATTCCCGCAACAGGGGCTAGAGACTTAGCTCCCCCTTAAGGGCGGGGCCGAGCCTAATCCTTCCTCCACGCCCTCCATCTGTTGTGACTGCCTGTGAGCAACGGGGGGAGCTGGCTAGTGGCTGAGGCAGGGCTCATGCCCTCTTCAGATCAGCACTGCCCACTACAGACACAACGCAAGCTTCCTGCGTGATTTAATTTTCTCGTAGCCCCATTAAAAAGTAAAAAGAAGCAGGTGACATTAATTTTATAGCTCTATTTACCCCAATCTATCCAAAATACATTCCAATATGTAATCTATATAAAAGTTATTAGTAAAATTTTTGCTTTTTTTTCAACCAAGTCTTTATGTATTTGCATACAGCACATCTCAATTCAGAGAAGCCACATTTCCAGTGCTCGATAGCCACATGGGGCCATAGACTGGACAGGGAAGCTTCAGGGTATCTGATTTGGTGGCCTGTCTTGCAGATGGGAAAGAGATGAATGTCTTTGCCTCCTCTGTGGCCAGAGCAGAAGCAGCTGGAATGGTGTCCCCTTCTGTCCTCAGTGCCCCTCCATGTGCCTGAAGTTACACGCTTGACAAAGATGCCCTTGCAGACGGAGAATGGGGCAAATGTGTTGTGTTCCCCTCCAGGCTGCCCAGACCAGTCCTTGAGACCCATCAGCGGGGGAAATGAGGTAGGTCCTCAGACTTGCAAGGGATTAAAAAAGGAAAGGCTTCTTGCAAAGACTGCCGAAGGGGATGTATTAGTCAGCTCCAGCTGCCATAACAAAGCACCACAGGCTGGGTGACTCCAACAACAGAAATTTGTTTTCTCACTATTCTGGAGGCTGGAACCCCAAGACAAGGGGACGGCAGGATGGCTTCCTTCTGTGGCCTCTCTCCTTGGCTTGTAGATGGCTGTCCCCTCCCTGTGTCTTCACATAGTCTTCCCTCTGTGCATGTCCATGTCCTGATCTCCTCTTCTGATAAGGGCACCAGATGGGACTAGGCACCACCCTCCTTACCTCATTTTGTCGTAGTCATTTCTTTAAAGACCCTACCTATCTCCAAATACAGTCACCTTCTGAGGTATTGGGAGTTGGGGCTTCGATACATCAATCTGGGGGGACACAGTTCAACCCATAACAGAGGGGAAACAGGACACTCTGAGAGTCAATGCTGACCCCAAATTCCCAAGATCCTTGAGACCTCGATGGGAAAGGCAGACACTGGCTGTGGGAGGGAGCCCACACTTTCAAAGCTCCAAACAGGTCTATCTGGAGAAGACAGCCTTTTGTTTTAGGACAAATCCCCTCCATGCATCTCCTGGTTGTCAGGATGTAAAGCAAATGCTCCATACATATGGAGACAGTCCAGACAGCCGTGGTCCCCAGGAGCCAGATGAGTCTGTGGGATGCAGGGAAAGCAGAGGAGGGCCCTGCAGACTGCATGTCCTTATGCAAGTGACAACCAGGACAGAACAGTTGAACACAGAAGCACCCCCCACACAGAGCTGAGAAAAGTCAACAGGAGAAGACAAGCAAGATGAGGCTTAAGTGACAATCTATGGATAGTAAATGATAAACTATGTCAGTAGCTACTGGTTGAGGCTTGGACCTGTTTGCTCACTTCCACCAGGCTGTGAGTTCCCAAAGGCCTAACCTCTTGCACGTCCTTATTTCTCCAGAATGATCCTGGCACAGAGAAGGGCCTCATGCAATGCAGGACATGGGAAGCCAAGTCCATTCCTTCCGAGAGGAAAGCTGAGACACCTGGGTGTCAGGTCATCACAGGTCCAATAGGAATCCTGGGGAATCTTGGATGATGGTTTCTCTTGGACTTCCTAACAGAAAGAGATGGCCTGCCCCCCATCGTCAACGATGCTGTCAATAAAATCTGCCTCCCAGAGAAACAATGTTGAGAAGTCAGCAGAAAAATTTAGCAGAAAAGAAAGGAGAATGGTTAGTAGTAAGCTTGGGTCCAGGCAAACATTCTGTGATGAAGAAGAAAAATAATCAAGAGCAAACCCCTGGACGGGGCCAAACCACCGGGGCCTCCCTTTCCTGGCAGTGACCAGTTGCTGAAATGATTTCTCCCAGGGACCCTAACAATAAGGAGGAGCTAGTGCAACCCAGACCCCTCCCTGCCTGGACTGAAGTCAAGGAGAGACAAGGAAGGAGCAGGGGGCCAACCAGCTCACCAGAAGGGAGCCCAAGAGCAAAGCTGCTTTGTCAACAGCATCCAAAAGCAAAACAATCCGGGCAACCTTGGTCTCACCACTCTCTGCAGTCCTTCTTTTTTTTTTTTTTTTAGATTTTATTTATTTATTTGACAGAGACACAGCAAGAGAGGGAACACAAGCAGGGGGAGTGGGAGAGGGAGAAGTAGGCTTCCCACTGAGCAGAGAGCCCGATGTGGGGCTCGATCCCAGGACCCTGAGATCATGACCTGAGCCGAAGGCAGACACTTAACGCTTGAGCCACCCAGGCGCCCCTCTGTAGTCCTTCTGATGAAAAGGACTCGGTTCCACTGCCAAACTGGAAAGAAAAGAAGAGAAGAGATTAAAGAAAAGGAGAAGAGAAGAGAAGAAAGAGGGAGGGAGGGAGGGGGAGAGAAAGAGAGAGGAAGAAGGAAGGAAAGAAGAAAGGAAGGAAGAGGAAGAGAGGGAAGGAAGGAAGGAAGGAAGAGAAAGAGAAAAAGGAAGGAAGAAATTTATTCAAAAATTCAGAAGTAGACTTGAGATGAAGCATCCAGAAGTACCACCCCAAATCAAGGCCTGATAAGGAAACTATCACCAGTAGGACCCTATTGCAATCACTGCTACAGCCAGTACCGTTTTCACTCCTGCATCAGGAACCTGAAGACCTTGCTACTTCTGGGAACCACCACGGCCGCCACCACCCAAAGCTGGACACCTGTGCGGCCATGCACGCCAGTAAACATGGCGGCTTCACCCACAGTCTGGTTCTTCTGGTGGCTCCCCTCTGAATCAAGGTCAAGGTCTGTGCTGTGCGTCTGACCGATGGAGACTGGTCACCGGCCTTTGTCCCAGTCCCAAGGCAGGTGGGAACCTGAGTTCTGACTTCCTCATCGGCAAGACAGAAGAGGCGTTTCTCCAGACACAGAAGGACAATTCAAAAAGATGCTGCGCATTGCACGATGAAGAAGGTTCTGTGGACGGGCGGCGGTGCTGGCTACGTGGCAATGTGAACGTACCTACTGCCTCTGAGCCACAGTTAGTTACAAATGGTGAAGATGGGGGGCGCCTGGGTGGCTCAGTTGGTTAAGCAACTGCCTTCGGCTCAGGTCATGATCCTGGAGTCCCGGGATCGAGCCCCGCATCGGGCTCCCTGCTCGGCAGGGACTCTGCTTCTCCCTCTGACCCTCCTCCCTCTCATGCTCTCTGTCTCTCATTCTCTATCAAATAAATAAATAAAATCTTTAAAAAAAAAAATGGTGAAGATGGTAAATTTTATGTTACGGGTATTTTACTGCAATTTTTAAAAATTTCATGTTGAGCCCCCAAAAAAGATGAGAATTAAAAAAAGAATTAATAAAGACGCCAGGCAGCTAGGAATATGAAAAAGGGCCACCGCTGATCTCCCAAATTGGTGAATAAGTAAATAATGAATTAGGCAGGGACGCTGGGCTCCCAGAGACACGGTAGTTGTAACCAGTCACTGTTGAACATTTCTCAGTTTCCCGGGCATTTTTAGCGTACTTTGTACTTCCTGCTGTCGTAGCTCGTGCTACACAGGATGACTGGGGCTTACCTCGGCATAGCTAATTTGTAGAAGTATATACAGTGTGCCTGGTGCTTCCACACATTATCTCAATCACCCCTCACAATGGCCTGGGAGGAGGTTGTTGGAAAGGGAGTAATTCATTATACTGGACAGGGAGGGTATCAGGATAAGTCAACAGAGACGGAAAGTGAAGTCAGAGAATTCAGGGTAAGGTAAAGATCCAGAAGAAGCTGTGGACAAACAGAGGGAAGAAGATGAGAGAAATGTCTGTATGTTTCTGCTTTTGTGACCACGACTGGGAGAAGCCTAGAAGAGTCTGGAACACAGGGGAAATTTAACCAAATAGGGTCAGGTGAGTCAACACTAAAACAGCATATGCCCTACATCCAGCATCCCTGGCAACAAGCCCCACCCCACCCCACCATATGTAATGATGTTACCATGAGGAGAATCTCATGCACATAAAGTAAATAAATGTTCCTGAGGAAGCCACATAGGGTCCAGCTGGCTCCACCTCAGGGAAAGTTCTGGGGGAAGAGCAGAGAGTATTAGTCAAGGTTGTGGGCAGTATCTTCTGATGAATAAAGGGTTAATTTGAACATGAACACTCAAGGGAACAGGTGGGTTCAGCTCATACCTGTTGCGCCTGCTACTGAGGCTGATCAAAGTCTGTGTGATTAGTCAAGTGTAATCCAAATGGTCTCATGTGCTCTCCTCCCTGGCATCTCTGCCTGCAGGAAGCCCCGAACGGGAAAATGATAGAAGTTCTCCCCCAGTTTGGGAGTGGTCAGGCGCCACAGCCACTCCCCCAACCCCTACGTCTGCCCGTAAGAGGTTTAGGGAGTAAAACAGAGAATTCTTAGGGTCATAATTGAAATTGAAGGTTGGAGGGAGTAAATACCATGCCCCAGGTTGCCTGGCTAGCAAGACGTGGCCGGGGCATTTGAACCTAGCCTATTTTCAAATCCCAGCCCCTTAATCACCAAGAGCAGATACAGAACCCTGTTCAGACAGTAACTTGCTGTGTGACCTTAGCAAGTAAGTTCAGTTCACTGAGTCTATTTTCCCATCAGCAAAAAGGTAACAAAAAGATCTACCTAACAGGGTTGATGAGAGGACTGGAAATGGTATGTGCCAAGTTCACTCAGCACCAGCCTCCCAACCAAGGAGGATCAATGAACAAAAGTACTAGTCCCATTTTCAGATAGAAAGTAACATCATAGGAGTTAAGGAACATGGCCAAGCTTATACGTTCATTTGCTATCAAAACAGATCTTGGGGGGCGCCTAGGTGGCTCAGTTGGTTAAGCGACTGCCTTCGGCTCAGGTCATGATCCTGGAGTCCCTGGATCGAGTCCCGCATCGGGCTCCTTGCTCGGCAGGGAGTCTGCTTCTCCCTCTGACCCTCCCCCCTCTCATGTGCTCGCTCTCTCTCATTCTCTCTCTCTCAAATAAATAAAAATCTTTAAAAAAAAAAAAAAAAACAGATCTTGGGGGCTCCTGGGTGGTACTTGGAGGCACTTGGGTGGTACAGTCCGACTCTTGGTTTTGGCTCAGGTCGTGATCTCAGGGTCGTGAGATCAAGCCCTGAGTCGGGTTTTGTGCTCAGTGCAGAGTCTGCTTGCAACTCTCTCTCCCTCTCCCCCTGCCCCTCCCCACTGCTCTCTCTCTCTCTCTCTCTCTCTCTCTCTCAAAAATATATAAATAAATCTTTAAAAAAACAAAACCAAAAAAACAGATCTTGATCCTGGGATTTTTTACTCCAAACTCCATGCGTCTGGCTCACTTGAGTGTTGGATGGGAGTGTGGGGAGACTAAATCTCAGGGCCCACCATAAGAAATTCGATTTTATTTCACTGAGGACAAGACTGTGCATCTACTCCATTAAAGGACTATGGTGGGCACTGCAGAATAGGACACAGTGAGGATGGCCCAGCTCTGTCCTCAAGGGTGGCGATGTGGCCAGTGAAACACACCTGGCGCAAAGTTTGTAACAAGAGCACCTTTCCTTTCCCCTTCCATTAGGGAAAAGGGTTTAGCTAAGCCAGGGATTCTTAGCCTGGGCTGCCCATTGTTATCACCTGGGTAGCTTTGGAAAAGCTGCTCCCTGGTCCCACCCCTGGGGGTGCAACAGCCTAGACATTAGTGAACGGGCAGCCAGGCTGGGAACCCCCGAGCTAGGCAAAGAAGAAGTTCTAGGGCCAACTGGGGTGCAGGAGGAGGTGGGAGCATGAGTGGGGAAGTGGGGAATTTTGCATTGCGGAAGTGAATGACCAAGGAGGAGATTGCCCAGGACTGTGGTCTTTATGGTCCTAGATGCAAGACCTGGGCACTCATGACAGGATCGGGATGGAGCCCCTGCCTCTCCACGGGCAGCTGCAGATGCCACAGGTAAGACCTCAGACATGCAGTCAGGAGGGAAACGCTTCCATCAGCTTGAGACACTGCCTTCATGGCGAGAGCCACTCACTAGGCTGCTTGGAAGGGAAGATCTGACTACGAGCTGAGAACTGGCCTTCCTGACCGTGGGAGGCGAGATGCATGGCCGCCTGGAAACGATTTGTTGCATTTCCAAACACGATGTCAGATAAATAAAATGCGTTATTATTTTATTAGCAGCCCTTAAAAGCTCCTGCAGTGCTGTGAGTTACAGTAGATACAGCTAGATTCATATATTTATTTTATGTGTTTAGCACTCAATTCACTCTAGCTTGCCTTGCGAGACACCCCGCCGTAACACATTTTTACTGTTATGTCCCTCCACATTAATCAGACTTCGTTGATTACGTACAACCACTACTTCTAGAGAGCAGGCATCTCGTTTCTAATAATTCACCTCTGTTTTCAGTGTGATCTGTGCAGCGCTGTTATTGTGGGGTTTGGTTTCCTTACTGCATTCTGAGCTGTCTCCTGTCTTGCACTAGTTTTTCTTCTACGGCTTCTCAGAGTTCTTATATGCTATCCTACCATTTTGTACTTTTTAAAATGTTAAGACAGAAGGTTATTTCTTTCAGGAAAAAAATCAGAAAACACAGTTCTTTTTAAGATTTTATTTATTTATTTGAGATAGAGAGCAAGCGCACACGGGAGGGGGAGGAGCAGAGGGAGAGGGAGAAGCAGGCTTCCCACCGAGCAGGGAGCCTGATGCAGGGCTCGATCCCAGGACCCTGGGATCATGACCTGAGCCGAAGGCAGACGACTAACGACTGAGCCACCCAGGCGCCCCTATAATAAGTATTTTAAAATCAATTCCATAATGACACCTTTTGATCCAAAATGCTATTCCCCAATTTGGTAAACCAACGATAGCTTCAAAGTCAGAGAACATGACCCCAGCCTGACCCCTGGCCCCGTGACTACTACTATGCACACTGGGCAGGCTCCAACCCCCTCTCTGCTCCAGCTCCCTGATCCAGAAAGGAAGACACGTGTTCTACTTCTCAGCATTGCTTTATTAGATGAGGTAGCCAATCGATTTTGATGCCTCCCCAAAACTGCTGGAAGTTTCTAAAAATCCACTTTCAAAGGACAAAGATTGGCTATAGCTGAGGAAATTCCAAGTAATGTCCTAGAAAAGTCCCAAAAATGAGTTCTGAAAACCTCCTTGACAGCAAGTCCACTTCTCGGTGTATACCCAAGAGAAGTGCAAGCAGAGACTCAAACAGTTATCTGCACGTCCATGCTCAGAGCAGCACTATTCACGGTAGCCAGAAGTGGACACAGCCCACATGCCCCTCGACCGATGCATGGATAAACAAAATGTGGTACATGCCTAGATGGAATATTACTCAGCATTAAAAAGGAAGGCAATTCCAACACACTACACCATGGGAGAACCTTGAGGACATTAAGCCAAGTGAAATAAACCAGACACAAAAGGACACATATTGTATGATTCCACTTACATGAAGTACATTGAGCAGTCAAATCCATAGAGACAGAACATTGAACAGAGGTCACCAAGGGCGGGGGAAGGAAGGAAAGGGGACTTAGTGTTTAATGGGTACAGAGCTTCCGTTTGGGACGATAAAGTTCTGAAGGTGGGTGGGGAGGATAATTGCACAATAATGTGAACATACTTAGTGCCACTGAAATGTACATTTAAAAATGTTAAAATGGTAAATTTTATGTTTTGTATATTTCACCACAATAAAAAAATTTAAATGATGGTTAAAAGCCTCCTTGACACAATAGTATTACTACTTTGCAGGAAGCAAAGCTGAGCTACTGGCAGGTTATTTTTCAAATAGAGAAGAAACAGTTTGTGCAATTCATTGCATTTTTTAATCACTTTTAATTATAAAAATAAGAAAACCACATTACAAATTTTGAAAATTAAAAAAATTCTCAGGGCGCCTGGGTGGCTCAGCCAGTTAAGCGTCTGGCTTCCACTCAGGTCATGATCCCAGGATCCTGGGATGGAGCCCCACATCGGGTTCCCTGCTCAGCGAGGAGTCTGCTTTTCCCTCTCCCTCTGCCTACCACCCCCCCTGCTTGTGCTCAATCTCTCTCTCTCTCAAATTAAAAAAAAAATTTTTTTAAGAAAATTTTAAAAACCTCATACTTCCATTTCTTATTTTTTACAGCACTTTTTAAAAACTTAATTGTAACCATAGTATTTGGATACCAGGGGCTCTGAAGACATGTCCCAAAAATGACTTGCAGAAACCTCCTTGGCAATACACAGGCTCAAGATGGACACTATGATTTCTCTTGGGACACCCAGCCTTGCTTCCTCCAGGGTGGGAAACTTCCATACTTCCGGTGTCTGGGAAAGGTAGGGCCACGGAATGGTTGGTAGAGAGGAAGGAGAGCAGGAAGAAAGAAGACTCATGGCTGTCACTTTCTCCTTTACACCAGTACCAGGTCATTGGAGCATACATGGGCACACAGGTGCACGCACACAGGTCCTCCCCTGCTGAGGTCTAGCACTTATGGCTCTGTTTCAGGCCAAAGTCTGAAAAAAAAAAAAAAAAGAAAGAAAGAAAAGAAAAAGAAGAACTGGTTGTTGAGGCAGCCCCAAGCCATGAACGTGAGAACAAACTGGCTGATGGTTGAGACCCACTGCAGGGAACCCAGAACCAAGTACTCTGGGGGAAATGAAGTGGAACTATGGCCTCCTATTCAGCTGGACTCCTACTAGGACAGCAGAGTTCAAGTCTGGGGCTGGACACACCCGGAGCTGAGCCTTCCTGCAACCTTAAGCAAGTGACTTCCTTCCCCTGAGCTTCAATTTTCTTAGCTATAAAATGGGAATGATATTCCCTACCTCATGATGGTGTTTTGAGGACTGGGAAAGAATCCACGTAAGGTGGCTGGCTCACTAAATGGAAGCCATATCAGACCCAACCCCTCTGGTCCCCCAGAAGCAACGCCACTGATCCGACCAACGAGCAAAAACTGCAAACCTTTCCACTGGTGGACTTGGTTGTGCACTCTTGCAAATAACTCAGCAAATTATCTCTCACCGTTATGAAGAAACACTTGAAAGACTGAGTAAAAAGGTTTACATAAGTATTTTCCCAAGCCAGATTATCTGTCATTCCTTAAGAAATAAACTGACCTAATGCAAAGAACAGATTCTGGAAATAGCTTCAGATGGCCTCTTCACACAAAAATTTGTTGAAGTCTCCTATGTCATTCTGATTACAAATTCATGTTTAGTCTCCAACCATACCAAAGACGGCAGGTGCATTCTCTGAGTTAGGAGAACACTAGTTACTGTAACATATGAACTTCGGAGTGCCAGCGGCTAAACAGGATAGAAAGTCATTTCTCACTACAGTTCATTGCAGTGTTCTAGTGGACAGGCAGGGACCCAAGCTTCTTCCCCCTGTGGGTCCACCGTCCCCTGGGCTCTTTTCACAGCCGATGGAAAGATCACAGAAAAGCAGAGAAGCTCTACTGCTTCTTACAAGCTGACCCTCGAGCAGCACACATCACTTCCACTCACATGTCGTTGATGAGAACTAGTCACACTGCCACAGTGGCAACAAGACTATTTGCAAACAAATATATTTGAGGGGCCCCTGGCTGGCTCAGTCAGTGGAGTGTGTGACTCTTGATCTCAGGGTTATGGGTTCGGGCCCCACGTTGGGTGTAGAGATTATTAAAAATAAAATCTTTAAAATGTTTTTTAGGGGGTGCCTGGGTGGCTCAGTCGTTAAGCGTCTGCCTTCAGCTCAGGTCATGATCCCAGGGTCCTGGGATCGAGCCCCACATCGGGCTCCCTGCTCAGCGGGGAGTCTGCTTCTCCCTCTCCCTCTGCCCCTCCACCTGCTTGTGCTCTCTGTCAAATGAATAAAATTTTAAAAACAAATAAATAAAAATTTTTTTAATTTAAAATATAGATATATTTGACAAAGTTTGACAAAGTTCTTGTGTCTAGAATATATAGTGTACATATAATGAGAATATATTATATGCAGAATATTATACAGAATTTATATACAGAATATATAAAGAACCCTTATAACTCAATAATAAGAAGACAGACAATTCAGTTGGAAGACTGGCAAAAGATTTGAAGAGATACCTCACCAGAGAAAATATATAGATGGCAAATAAACACATGAAAAGATACTAAACATCATTGGTCATTAGGGAAGTTCAAACTACAACCACAATTAGATACCACTACACACCCCTAGAATGGCTAAAATTAAAGTGTCCCAAGTGTTGACAGGCATGTGAAGCAACTGAGACTCACACACAATGGGGGTGAGAATGTAAAATGGTAACCTCCTTAGAAAACAGTTTGGAAATCTTTTATATAAGATGTTTATGGGTTTTTTTAAGATTTTATTTATTTATTTGAGAGAGAGAGAGCACGAGCAGGGGTGGGTAAGGGAGAGAGACAGAGGGAGAGGGAGAAGCAGACTCCGGCTGAGCAGGGAACCTGACCCAGGGCTGGATCCCAGAACCCTGAGATCATGACCTGAGCTGAAGGCAGACGCTTAACCGACTGAGCCACCCAGGCATCCTATAGACCACTTTTTCTGGTCACAATACAATTAAATTTGAAGTCAGTTACAAATAGAAAACTAGGAGAAAAAAAATGTGTTTGGAAATAAATCACATTTTTTAAAGTCATAGCTTAAATAATAAATCAGTGGATATTTTAAAATATTTATTATATTTTTAAATAACAATGGTACTATATGTTAAAACATACAGAGTTTAGGGGCGCCTGGGTGGCTCAGTTGTTAGGTGTCTGCCTTTGGTTCAGGTCATGATCCCAGTGTCCTGGGATCGAGCCCCACATCGGGCTCCCTGCTCAGCGGGAAGCCTGCTTCTCCCTCTCCCACGCCCCCTGCTTGTGTTCCCTCTCTCACTGTGTCTCTCTGTCAAATAAATAAATAAAATTAAAAAAAAAAAAAAACATATAGAGTTTAGCTAAATCATTACTGTGCTAGTGGGAAATGTATACTTTTATATGCTTTTATTACATATTAAGGAAAAAAAACACACTAGAAAAACTAATAGTAGAACAAACCCAAAGAAAGTTGTAAAGAAGAAAATAATAAAAATAAGAGCACAGAATAATGAAATAGGAAATAAACGCACATAAACAAAACCAATATATGATTCTTTGAACACATTAATAACACTAACAAAGCAATATTGACCAAGAAAAAAATAACCGAAGGCACAATATAGATTGAAAAAATAGAGAATATTATAAACCATTTTATGTTAATAAATTTGAAAACTTAGAAAACATGGATAAATTCCTATAAAAATAAGCTGGCTCAGGAAGAAATTAAAAACTGAATAGTCCTATAACCATTAAAGAAATTGAATCAGCAGTTAAAAATTTTGCCACAAGGAAAACACCAGTTCACTAGTAACTTCTACCAATCATTCAAGGAACAAATTACTCCAATATCACATAAATCCTTTCAAATTACAGTAAAGGAAGAAACACTCCCCAATTCATGTTATGAGGCTAGCATAAAATTAATACCAAAACTGACAAGGACAGAGCATAAAAGAAAACCTATGAGACAATTTCACTGATGAACATAGATGCAAAATGCTTTTTTAAAGATTAGCATGACCCACAACTATATGGTCAACTAATCTTCAACAAAGCAAGATAGAATATCCAATGGAAAAAAGAGTCTCTTCAATAGATGATGTTGGGAAAACTGGACAGCAACATGCAAAAGAATGAAACTGGACCACTTTCTTACACCATACAGAGAAATAAATTCAAAATGGATGAAAGACCTAAATGTGAGACAGGAAATCATCAAAATCCTAGAAGAGAACGCATCGTCCATAGCAACTTCTTACTAGATACGTCTCCTGAGGCAAGGGAAGCAAAGGCAAAAATAAACTATTGGGACTATATCAAGATAAAAAGCCTCTGCACAGCAAAGGTAACAATCAACAAAACTAAAATGTAACCTTCAGAATGGGAAAAGATATTTGCAGATGACATCTCTGATACAGCGTTAGTATCCAAAATATATAAAGAACTTATAAAACAACACCCAGGGGTGCCTGGGTGGCTCAGTCGGTTAAGCATCCAACTCTTGATTTTGGCTCAGGTCATGATCTCGGGGTCATGAGATCGAGCTCCACATCAGGCTCCACACTGAGTGGGGAGTCTGCTTGAGATTCTCTCTCTCCCTCTCCCTCTGCCCCTCCCCTTGTTCATGCACTCTCTAAATAAATAAATAGATAGATAGATAGATAGATAGATAGATAGATAGATAGATAGATGATAGATAGATAGATAAATCCTTTAAAAAAAAAAACCCTCAACACCCAAAAAACAAATAATCCAGTTAAAAAATGGACAGAAGACATGAATAGACATTTTTCCAAAGGAGACATACAGATGGCCAACAGACACATGAAAAGATGCTCAACATCACTCATCATCAGGGAAACACAAATCAAAACTACAATGAGATATTACCTCACACCTGTCAGAATGGCTAAATTAACAACACAGGAAACGACAGATGTTGGAAAGAATGCAGAGAAAGGGGAACCCTCTTACAATGTTTGTGAAATGCAAACTGGTGCAGCCACTCTGGAAAACAGTATGGAGTTTTCCCAAAAAGTTAAAAATAGTACTACCCTACAACCCAGCAATTGCACTACTAGGTATTTACCCAAAGGACACAAAAATACAGATTCAAAGGGGGTACATGCACCCCAATGTTTATAGCAGCATTATCAACAATAGCCAAATTATGAAAAGAGCCCAAATGTCCATCAATTGATGAATGGATAAAGATGTGGTGTGTGTGTGTGTGTGTGTGTGTGTGTGTGTGTGTGTGTGTGTGTATCCAATGGAATATTACTCAGCCAAAAAAAAGAATGAAGGGTCGCCTGGGTGGCTCAGTCATTAAACGTCTGCCTTCAGCTCAGGTCATGATCCCAGGGTCCTGGGATCGAGCCCCGTGTCTAGCTCCCTGCTTGGCAGGGAGTCTGCTTCTCCCTCTGACCCCCCCCCCCCAAGCTCTCTCTCTCTCAAATAAATAAATAAAATCTTAAAAAAAAAAAAAAAAAGAATGAAATCTTGCCATTTGTGAGGACGTGGATGGAGCTAGAGAGTATTATGCTAAGCAAAATAAGTCAGTCAGAAAAAAGATAAATACCATATGATTTCACTCATACATGGAATTTAAGAAACAAAACAGATGAACATGGGGGCAAGGGGAAAGAGAGGCAAACCATAAAACAGACTCTTAACTATAGAGAACAAACTGAGGGTTGCTGCAGGGGAGGTGACTGGGGGAGAGGCTAAATGGGTGATGGGGATTAAGGAGGGAACTTGTGATGAGCACTAAGTGTTGAATGTAAATGATGAATCACTAAATCCTACACCTGAAACTAATATTACACTGTATGTTAACTAACTGGAATTTAAATAAGAACTTGAAAGAAAAAGTAAATAAATAATAAAAATAAAAATTAGTAAACAAATTCCAGCAATGCATAAAACAATGGTGACCAAGTTGTGCTTGTTGCAGGAATACAAAATTGTTTTAATGTTAGAAAACCAATTCCTATAATTAACAGATTAAAGGAGAAAAATCACATGATCATCTCAGAAAAGTAAAACATTTTTGACAAATTTAAATATCCATTCATGACAAAATAAATGTAAAAATAAATCCTTACAAAGCTAGAGGCAGAATTTCCTTAGCCTCCTACCATGTATCTACAGAAAACTGACAGCAAAAATCCCATTAAGAGTGAAACATTGAATGTTTTCCCTTTGAGACCAAAAAAAAAAAAAAAAGTAACTGCTTATATTTTCATTCAACATTGTATTGGAGGAAGAGAAGAGAAATGAAGGTATAAGATTTAAAAAAAGAAATAAAACATTCATTATTTGTCTATATTAACTGCTATATGGAAAACACAAAAATCTATAGAGAAATTACTAGCTTTAGTAAGAGAGTTCAGCAAGGTTGCTGAATTAAAAAATCAATATACAAAAGTCAATGAATTTCTACAATCAGCCACAAATAAAAAAAGTAATTTTTGAAAAGATAATCATGCCAAAAATATAAACTGAAATGAATAAATCTAACAAAAACTATGTAAGTGTTTTATGGAGAAAATTATAAACTCTTTTAAAACGCATTAAAGAAAATCTAAAAAATGGGGATTTCATGGATATCTTTTTTTTAAGATCTATTTATTTATTTGAGAGAGAGAGCACATGCACAGGGTAGGGAGGGGCAGAGGGTGAGAGAGAGAGAGAACTTCAAGCAGACTCCCTGCTGAGAGCACAGCCTGACACAGGGCTCAATCCCAGGACCCTGAGATCACGACCTGAGCCGAAAACCAAGAGTTGGAGGCTTAAATGACTGCACCACCCAGGCGCCCCATGGATATCTTTTAATTTTAATATAGTTTTCCTCTAAAATGTTCAAAATTAACTCTTTTAAAACATACATAAAAACAATTTTAATTTTTAATGTTTTTATTATATTCATTCAAACATTGCTGGCCCATATACAGAGCACCCAGACAGAAACAATTACGGTTAAATTCGGTCACAGTTATACCACTTTCAGTACTAGGAATGACATAGCTGTCCACATATCTTTACACATATTTACACATGTTTTTTAACCTTGTCATTATGAGGGTACATTTGTCAAGGTAGGAGGATGGAACACATTGAACATTTTGTTCATTTGATTCATAACTTCTAAATATTCGGACGGATTACCGTCTGCAGGCCCCCTACTGAGTTCTCGTCGTGGGCCCCTTGGACATTAGGGGCAGGCCTGATCAGAGGCGCTGCAGGGGTCCTGGCTGTGGGCAGGAAACCCATCGCTGGCTCCCGCAGATTCTCGTGGAGGGCACCAGCCCAAGTAAGTCGGGGTGTCCTACTTGGAAAGGTCAGTCAAACCCCATGAAGCTGGTTCCTGAGAAGAAGCTGGGGGGCCTTGAAGACAAACCCACTCAAGCTGCCAGGAGAGGCTCCTTAGCATTTGAGGCTTCTTGCTCTGTTGAGTCAGGGCTGGATGGTGGGCATGTTTGCCAAGAGGTTCTAGAGAGGAGGCCAGGGATCAAGGGAAAGAGAAGCAATTGTTCCTTTCTGTCTGTGCAGGAGCGAAGTCTGAAATTCATTCAACAAACATTTCCAGAGTGCTCATCAGCATCAGCATAAAAACCAATAAGGTTTATTAAAGCATCGCTGTCCTGGGTCTCTGTGAGGTAACTTTTATATATAACCATACATAATGCACATTATACACAATAGCCGTATGAATTAGGTGCTATTATTTCCCCAGTTTTACAGATGAGGAAACTGATGCTTGATTTTAAGTGACTTGTCCAGGGTCATTCAGTTTGTACATGACAGAGCCAGAATTTGAGTCCGGGCTGCGTGCCAGCACCTAAATTACAGAAATGAGTCGGGCATAGTCCTTACCTACAAGGACGTCATGGTCTAGTGGGAAAATCAAATATGCAGGTAGATATGTTTTGATAAACCAACCTGAATAGAGCTAGATAAACAAGAAAGACATCTAGATGAAACAAAGTAAATGAGCTGGGAACGACAGGAAATGTTGGATCGACAGTCAGGGGCCAATCAGATTCCAGAAAAAGTTCATACAGAAACAGAGTGGGTGAGCGGTAACCAAGTTAGGTTAATATTAGATGGTGCAAGACTTCTAATGCCTACGGAAAGAGTTTGGACTTTATCATCCAGTTAATGTTAAGGTAGAGGAGGGACATGAAAAACATAGCATTAAGATTCATTTGGGTCCTCTGTGTTGGGTGGGAGGAGTGGGCCCAATGAAGGGCAGAATGACCCCTGGACCAGCGAGGAAGCCCCTGGTATGCAAATAATCCAACCTTAAGGCAGGGTGTTGGCCATCAGGGAGAAAGCAATGGAGACAAGGAGCTTGATAAAAGGAAGGATAGACAGGGCTTGCCATTGGATGGCTACCCAAGGGAAACTAGTTCAGATAAAGATGAGGAATAATAATAGGGTACCACCAGGAATGCAACGTAGCCTTCAAAAATGCTGGTCATGAACACTACATAGCAATACGGGAAAATGCTTATGATATTATGATAAGTGAAAAGAACAGATTTTTTTTTAAAGATTTATTTATTTTAGAGAGAGAGAGAGAGAGAGCGCGCAGGCAGGGGGACGGGCACAGGGAGAGGGCGAAAGAATCCTCAAGCAGACTCCCTACTGAGCGCAGAGCCTGATGTGGGGCTTGATCCCAGGACCCTGAAATCATGACCTGAGCTGAAATCAATTGTCAGCCGCTTAACCAACAGAGCCACCTAGGTGCCCCAAGAACAGAATTTTTTAAATCACATGTACCCGTGATTACAAATATCTTTTCAAAGCACAAGAAAGAATAAACCAAACAAATCAGTCATCCTGCTCCAAAAACTTATTTCTAATTGGTTAGTATCTTGGACTGAGTTGTGGCCCCCCCAAAATTCATATGTCAAAGCCCTAACCCCCAGTGTAACTGTATTTGGAGATAGGACCTTTACGGAGGTCAAGTTAACAAGGGTGGGGCCCTGATCTGATAGGACCCGCGTCCTTATGAGAAGAGGAAAAGGCACCAGAGTTCTCTTTCTCTCTCCACGCGTGCCCAAAGAAAAGGCCAAGTGAGCGCACAGCAAGAAGGCACCATCTTCAAGATGAGGACAGAGGCCTCACCAGGAGCCAACGCGGCTGGCACCTTGATCTTGGACTTCTGCCACTGGATTTCTGTTGTTTAAGCAGCCCAGTCTGTGCTATTTTGTTATGGCAGCCCGAGCAGACTAATACAGGCTACCAGTCAGTCACCAAGTCCTGCTGATTCTTTCTTTGCAATTCTCCTTACGATCGCGGCTTCCTTCCTTGTCATTCCCACTGCAAACGTGGCTCAAGGCCGTCTTGTACCCAGATGAATGCAACCAATTCTTTCATCTCTCTGGCTTTGTACTTCCTGACTTGCTTCTCAGACTCCCAGCCACCAGTTCGTACCTTGCCCCATCCCGACTGTCATCTCACACAGCTGAGATGTTTGAATCTGACAACCGATATCTTCCTCGAGTACCAGCCCTCAGCTCCCTCTTCTAGAACTCTCTGCTCACCTCTCAGATATAAGTTCTCTGGCCTCTCCAGGTGAACTGTAGTTTTTCCACGGTAGATGCGGAAAGAAATCCAGTTCAGACAGGTACTCAAATGGCTGGCGTGAAGACGGGCTCTTCCCGCCCCTCCTCCCTCAATTCTTCGTGTCTTTCCTGAGCTCCATACTCCCAGGCTTCTACTGCAGATGGCATTTTCTGCATGGAGGGAGAGAGGACCACCAGCAGCCTTAAGCCTAAAGCATCCCAGATTACCAAACTTCATGGGAAAATAAAGTTTCTTTCTCCTAGCATCCATACATGTCAAAATCCCAGAGGGACTGTGACTGGTCCTTCTTGGGTCCAGGGCAAGAGGAAGGGGGATTCTAACAGGCCAAGGCTAGGCCACAGTACAGTAATTTGCAAGAGTGAGAGAAGCCCTATTATCAAAAGAGGAAAAAGATGTTGAGCAGATGAAAGCAAATGTCTATTCTTCCAGGCGACACCGGCTCTGATGCGGCCCAGCACACAGGACACCTGGCCCGGGGTCACCCTCACTGACTATGCCACACCCAGTGAGAGTGGGAATCAAACAGCACCTCCCTGGGCAGAGCCGGGCATCCTGTGCTGCCCCCACACCTCCTGGGCCATAGGCAATCTATTCCAATTGGTAAGCCAGTCCAGAAGCATTTGAGCACTTCTTGGAACAATGGCAATGTTTTTCTTCCACAGTGATTCATACGAGCCTGGCTGTGGGGTTTTACAAAGAGAGGAAAATAGACACTGACATCTCTGATGCAGAACTCTGAGTTCTTCCAGAACAAAGCTGGGCCCCGGTTTGACAAGGAAGGATTTAGTTCGTGATACAAAGGGAGAAAAAGTCTCCTGGCTTTAAAGTTAGGCTAACGCTGGGTTAGAGCACACAATATGTCTTCAGAAGCTGTGTCCGGAGAGATCCTTTAAATATGGTAAGCCGATGCTGGTGATGGGAAAGTGAGTTGGCACATGTGTCCATTGTTAGGGGGGTTGCAAACTAGCATAAGCCTTTCCAGGAGCAATGTCTTTAAATGCCAATACCCTTTGACCCACAAATTTCATTTCCAGGAATTCATTCTAAGAAAACAATACAGAATGCTAAAGGAACTTAATGCAAAAAAGCTGTTCACTATCGTATCATTTATAACAGCGAAAATTTAGGAACAACATGAAGGAATGGTTAGATGCATTACAGTGAATCCTCTCCACAGGATATTTTTCAGCAATTAAAAATGGTATCTAGTCAGTTCAGAAAACAAAAGATAAGCAGCTCTGAAAGGTTATTCAGGCTTTCTTATAAGAAAAAAATGTGTATTAAAGTAAAATTGAAATACTGTTTTTGACTTTCAGTTTGTCAAAGATCAAAGGCATTGTTAACATTGTGCTGGCGATGGTATGGGGAAACGTACTTTTATATGGTATTGGGTAGAGTTTTAATCGGTACAACTCCTATGAAAGGTAACCTGATGGTATCTATCAAAAATTAAACTGTACATTTTATTTTATTTTTTTAAGATTTTATTTTTCAGTAATCTCTATGCCCAATGTGGGGCTCAAACTCACAAGCCTGAGATGAAGAGTCGAATGCTCTACCAACTGAGCCAGCCAGGAGCCCCTAAAGTATACATTTTAAAACAAATCTGCTGACTTGGCAAAATTTCACTGCCAGGAATTTATCCTACAGATATTACACATGTGCATGAAGAGTAAGTCTGTTGCTTGAAACACTGTCTATAAGAACAAGAGGAAGGACTAATCCTCAATAGGAGACTGGATAATACATTATGGTATATCCATGCAATATATATACTAGTAGCTGTTAAAAAGAAAGACCATGTCAAAACCATATGTGCTTTTGTGGGATGATTGCCAAGATACATTCAGTGAAAAAAATCAAGAAAGCAAGGTGCAAAACAATGTCTGGTATTCTACTATTTGTGTAGGGGGGAAAGCTCGGGTTTTTTTGCATATGCATAGATTTTCTCAGAATACACAAGCAAGCAATGACAATGATTCCTCTCGGAGGGTGACTGAGGTCAAGGGTGGCAAAGAGACTTTTCATTGTACACCCAGCACTATGAAAATTTTTAAACATCATGAGTATGTATTTCCTTTTATAAAAAAAGACAAGGGGCACCTGGGGGGTGCAGTCAGTTAAGGTTCCGACTCTTGGTTTTGGCTCAGATCATGATCGTGCAGTGGTGAGATCCAGCCCCACATGGGGCTCCGTGCTCTGCACGAAGTCTGCTGGAGATTGGTTTCCTCTTCCTCTCCCTCTGCTACTCCCTCTGCTCATGCTCTCTCTCTCTCTAATAAATAAATAGAATCTTTAAAAAAATAAAAATAATTGGGGCGCCTGGGTGGCTCAGTCGTTAAGCGTCTGCCTTCGGCTCAGGTCATGATCCCAGGGTCCTGGGATCGAGCCCCGCATCGGGCTCCCTGCTCAGCGGGAAGCCTGCTTCTCCCTCTCCCACTCCCCCTGCTTGTGTTCCTTCTCTCGCTGTGTCTCTCTCTGTCAAATAAATAAATAAAATCTTTAAAAAAATAAAAATAATTAAAAATAAAGACAAAAATAAAATACATGAGCTATAAAAAGGATGTCTATATATGTTTATAGTTACATAGATAAATAGCTATATTATACTGTTAAGTGAGAAAGGTAAGTTAAAAATTGTCCATATAGTATATTCAGTTATGTAAAAGGAAAAAAATTGGAGAAAAAAGACTGGAAGAAAATGAGGAAATGTATCAAAATGTTAACCTTGGGACTAAGAATGATTTATCTTTCAACTTTTTCTGTAGTTTCCAAAGTGTCTTTAATAATCTCATTTTACTTGGGACACCTGGGTGCCTCAGTGGGTTGAGCATCCGGCTCTTGATTTTGGCTCATGTCTTGATCTCAGGGTCATGAGATCAAGCCCCCGAGTCAGGCTCTACACTCTGTGTGGAGTCTGCTTGAGACTCCCTCTCCCTTTCCCTCTACCCCTCCTGCTCATGCTCTTGCTCTCTCTCTCTCTCTCAAATAAATACATCTTTTTTTTAAAAATCACATTTTGGGGCACCTGGGTGGCTCAGTCATTAAGCGTCTGCCTTCAGCTCAGGTCATGATCCCAGGGTCCTAGGATCAAGCCCCGCATCCAGCTCCCTGCTCTGTGGGAAGCCTGCTTCTCCCTCTCCCACTCCCCCTGCTTGTGTTCCCTCTCTCGCTGTGTCTCTGTCAAGTAAATAAATAAAATCTTTAAAAAAATAAAATAAAATAAAAATCACATTTTATTCTTACAAGAGAAAAAATAAACTTAAAAAAAAATTACGTTAAGGGGCGCCTGGGTGGCTCAGTCGTTAAGCATCTGCCTTCGGCTCAGGTCATCATCCCAGGGTCCTGGGATTGAGCCCTGCATCCAGCTCCCTGCTCAGCGGGAAGCCTGCTTCTCCCTCTCCCACTCCTCCTGCTTGTGTTCCATCTCTCTGTGTTTCTCTCTGTCAAATAAATAAATAAAATCTTCTTAAAAAATTATGTGAAATTAAAATATAGTATCCATCCATCTTTGCAGTCTAAATGCAGAGGGTAAAATCAGAGAGACAAGAAGTTAATATGCCACTCAAGCTCTTTTTGACTCCATGATTCTGCATTAATGAAGTTTGTTGTGACTTCTTAAGTCCTCTTTACTTTCTCCAGCTTGGCAACTGCTGCCAATAAAGACAAGACATAGTTCATAAATCAGCCAAAAGAAAACTGTATTTATAATACCCAATACCAATGACTATGCACTTGGATGAGCTCTATCAGACATTACTGCATTGCAAATTGATACCATCTTTTTGGAAAGCAATTTGGCTATATGAATCTGAAGCCATAAAAGGTGACCCAGTGATTTGACTTCTGGAATCCTTAGGAAAAAACCTGAAATACTGGAGAAGTTTATGTTAAAAGATCTTACTTAAGAGTGGTATGCAACCATTAAAAAATTACAATTATGAATAACATATAGCAACATGGGAAAATGTTTGTGACACAGTATTTGCACGTCAAGGGAAAAAGAATACAGACATGCATATAAGTGACAATTATAACCACTTCATTAAACCCACATGAAAAAGCCCTGGAAAGAAGGACACCACATGGTCACAATACTTGTGTACAGGTGGTAGGATCTTGGGGGAATTCTAGGGGTTTTTCTCCTTTTCTCTTTTCCAAAATGTTTATATTCTTTTTTTTAATAATATATTTATAAATACTTAAAAATTCGACATCTGGGGTGTTCCACAGGAAATGATTACTCTCTGTGTCACTGAGTCTCTATGTCCCATTAGTGAAAACAAAAGCCTTCCATCTCATGTAATGATAGTCACTGATGTTTATTAAGCAACCCCTTCTGCCAAGGGGTGGTGACATATTTTAGTTCAATTAATCCAATGAAGTAGAAGTTTGGATCACCATTTTGCAGATGGGGAAAACTGAGGCTCAGACAGGCTAAATGATACAACGAAGAGGTGACAATATCAGGACCAAACCCAGGTCCTTCTAGCTTCAAACCCAGTTCTTCCCACCATGTCACAATAACTACCCGAAACAGTTCTTAGGGTCCAGAGTGCCAGGGAGAATGTTAATGCTTTACATACTCTTTCTCATTTAATGACCCTGTAGACATAGATGGTGTTCTCAGTTTATAAATGAAGGGAAACAGCAACTAAGGGAGGTTAAGTCACCAGCACACGATACCACAGTTGGTAAAAGATAGAACCAGGATTCTAACCCAAGTTGGCCTATGTTGGTACCCATGATGCACCTGTTGAGCCTTCCCCACGACAAGGAAATTGCAGACACTCCAAGCCTGCAACACTGGGCACCATCCCCAGCACGGCCACTGCCAAAAAAGAAGAATCTGGCAGTGAGGTGAATGCAGTAGGAGGTGGGCTCCGGGGCTGTCCGGGCGGGGCAGGGCCCGCTCTGTGCACACGCACACACCTTAGGCCCGAGGCTGGATGAGCTGGCGCTGTGCACAGAGACGTCCATGTGGCCTGCCCTGGGGCCAGCACAGATGTCACGTCCTCCTCCCAGTGCTAATAGTGCTCGCTCTAACCTGCCAAAAAGGCCTCAAGAAAAGCCCTTAGAGCTCTCTTTCAGGATTCCTGGTTCTTGGGTGTGTGGAGAGACAACACTGTTGGAAAATTCCAGTGCCACCTGGCTTGGCAAGAGAAAGTCAGGTCTTACCTCCCTGACCCCCCAGGAGCCATAGGGTCCTGCTGGGACCCGGAATCCAGGGGCTCTGTGCCTGGACCCAGAGGCTGAACAAACAAAACATGAAAGGACGAACTCTCAGGGGACACAGGAAGTCCAGGTCAGCCTTGGGATGACCAAACCAGAGTGAGGCCTGAGTATGGTCAAAGGGCATCTGAGTTGTGGGCATAGCAGAGTGGACAGACCAGCACCAAAGAGAGCTCTGAGGATATAGACTATGGGGAACCCTCACACGCTGCTGGTAGGAGTGACAATGGACCCAAGCCTTTGAAAGACAGTTTGGTGTTATCTGGTATGTGTTCTATGACACAGTAACTCTGCTCATCATAATATACTTAGAGAAACTCTCCTACCACATGGGCCCCAGAATGTTCATAGCAGCACTGCTCATAAAAACAAAAACTGCAAATGGCCCAGACACCCATGGACATGAGAATGTATTAAAAATATATATACTCTGTTTATATACTAAAATAGTACATAGCCATGAATATGCATAAGCCACAACTTCATGAGTGAATGCCATAAACACAATGTTAAACATCACACTGTAAACACATTGGGGTTTTAAGATTCATTTATCTATTGAGAAAGAGAGAGAGAGAGAGCGTGTGCACACACACCAGTGGGGGAGGGGCAGAGGGGGAAAGAAAGAGAGAATCCCAAGCAGACCCCCTGCAGGGGGTGGAGCCGGATGAGGGGCTCCATCCCATGCCCCCCGAGACCATGACCCAAGTCAAAATCAAGAGTCAGTCGCCCAACCAACTGAGCCACCCAGGTGCCCCATACATAGTAAAAAAAAAAAACAAAAAACCATTGTAAAATAAAGCAAATCATAATGTAACATATCCAGGGGCACCTGGGTGGCTCAGTAGGTTAAGCATCTGCCTTCGGCTCAGGTCATGGGATCGAGTCCCGCATGGGGTTCCCTGCTCAGCAGGGAGCCTGCTTCTCCCTCTGTCTGCCGCCCCTGCTTGTGCTCTCTCTCTCTGTGTCAAATAAATAAATAAAATCTTTAAATATATATATGTATACATATATATATATATATAAAGAACATACCCAGTGTGATTTCTTTTAATACAAGTCCAAAAAACTCTCCAGACTCAACAACATATTAGGGACACAGGTTTATGTGGCAAAATCAGACAAGTGAGAGAGTGACAAACACAAAATCCGGGATGGTGATCACCTGCAAGGGGTACTGAGTAGCAAGGGTGGAATGTGGAGCATACAGGGCATGTAGAAAGTATTGGAAATCCTGTCTTTGCTAAGTTAGGTGCTGGGCACCTGGGTATTTTTTTATTATTTTTCTTTAAACTGACCCCATGCATTATATACACTCACGTGTGTATATAAAGTATTTCGAATTTAAAAAGAAAACCTCCAGAAAAATCTCATTGGCGAGCTGCTGCTGGTTAAGAAGAGGTGCCCCCCCTGCACCTGGCAGCCTGCCCAGCTCTGACCCTCCCTGTCCCCCTGATTATGAATGCCCCAAGAAGGGGGAGGGGCGCAGGCGCTGGTTGGCCTAGGCAAAGGGAGTGTGGAGGGGCAAGTGCAGCTCTGAAGTCAAAAGGATGAGTTCAATGCCATCTTTACTATTGAATGACTGCATGATTCTAACAAGTAAGTAAAATTCCCTGAGATTAAGTGTCCCTTGTAAAATGAGCATAAGCTAAGACCCGAGGCTTTTATCCCTGAATCTTTAGCACAATAGGATCTTGTGTGGCATAGAATAACAAACATACTTCGAACAACCAGACTCATGAGAAAAACATCCGACCAATTTCAATAGTGGGCCATCCTGCAAAATACCTGACCAGTTCTCCGCAAAAACCGTCAAGGTCAACAAAAACAGGAAGTCACAAAAAAGGACAAATGCTGTACGGTGCTGCTTGTATGAGGTACCCAGAATAGTCAAACTCCTAGAGAAAACAGTACAGGGGGCGCCAGTTGGAAGAGCCTGTGACTCTCGAGCTCGGGGTCGTGAGTTCAAGCTCCATGTCGGGTGTAAAGATTAGTGAAAAAATAAATAAATAAACTTTTCTTAAAAAGAAGGAAAGGAAGTAGTATGGAGGTTACCAAGGGCTGGGAGGAGGGGGAAATGGGGAGTTGTTGTTCAATGGGTACAGAGTTTGATCAGTGGTGATGATAAAGTTCTGAGTTGGACAGTGTGATGACTGTTCCACAGTGCGAATATACTTAAACTGTAGGCTGAAAAGGGGCTAAATTGTGTGTTTTGTGTGTTTCACCGCAATTAAAAAAAAAAAGCAGCAGCCTAAGAAGACCTGACAATTAAATGTAAATGTGGTTTCCCAGATGGGATCCCGGAACAGAAAAAGACATTAGGCAAAACCTAGGAAAATCTGGGGCGCCTGGGTGGCTCAGTCGTTAAGCGTCTGCCTTCGGCTCGGGTCATGGTCCGAGGGTCCTGGGATCAAGCCCCGCATCGGGCTCCCTGCTCAGCGGGAGGCCTGCTTCTCCCTCTCCCACTCCCCCTGCTTGTGTTCCCTCTCTCGCTGTGTTTCTCTCTGTCAAATAAATAAATAAAATCTTTAAAAAAACAAAAAGCCTAGGAAAATCTAAATAAACTATAGACTTTAGTTAATCACAATGCGTCAACATCGCTTCATTCATTGTAACAAAGGTATCACATTAACGTAAGATGTTAGTAAAGAGAGAAACCAGGCGTGGGGTTATATGGGAACTCTCTCAACTGTCTTCTCAGTTTTTCTGAAAATCTAAAAATAAAGTCTATTAATTGAAGTTATATATAAATAAGCGTATTTATGTAAATCCATATAATATAAAACTAGAAAATATAAAATTTTATAGATATACACATATATATAAGACAAAGGATAAGAGGGACTCAGGGATTGAGGGAAAAGTTTCCTGGCATTGAATGTAAGGTGTCAGAGGGGAAGGAAGGGGGGGATGTGGGTCAGGTCCTAAGGTTCTGTTTTCAGGATCCTCCTCTCAGTGGGGGGCCTAGTTACCAGCCCAGTGGCAGATCCTCACCCACAGACTTACTGAGTCTTGTCCCCCAATCCCCCGTTCTGCCCACCTACCCAGAAACAATGGCCCTGACTATAAATTGGTCTCCCCCTGCTCTCCCAAATCCTCCTCCCCCAATCTGTGAGGAATTGACTATTGTTCTTTTTTTTTTTTAAGATTTTATTTATTTATTTGAGAGAGAGAGAGAGACAGCGAGAGAGGGAACACAAGCAGGGGGAGGGGGAGTGGAAAAGGGAGAAGCAGGCTTCCCGCCAAGCAGGGAGCCCAATGTGGGGCTCAATCCCAGGACTCTGAGATCATGACCTGAGCCGCAGGCAGTCGCTTAACCAACTGACCCACCCCTTGACTATTGTTCTTGATTTCAAATTTCTTACCACCGACGCTGCACTTGTCATCTCTTCTTCAAAACCAGACCCAGGGCCCTGCAGACCACTGAGAGCACACAGAGAGGCCACCTGAAGTGGGAGCTTCTGCTCCCCACCCCCCGTCATGCGCTCCCTCAAAACAGAGACAGTCTCTCAGGACCACAGAGTCACAGAATCTAGGAGGCCACCCACCCCTCAGCCTTTATGTTTCTGAGGAAGGAGCTGAGGCCCGGAGGGTCCATGTGAGTCCATGTGACTTGTCTAAAATCACAGCCAGTTGAGGGCTGGGATCGGGACCAAGGATTCCTGAACCCGGTCTTTTCTACTATAATGTGCTGCCTTCCTGAATCTGACATTTAATGCACTTCTGGTTCTGGCAACAGAGTAGACTAGACACTCTGAACTACTTCCTGCTGAAACACTAAAAGTGCTGGATGGAATGTTTCACTCCTTTAAAGGCACCAAGTGAGCTGGCAGAAAGGGTCAGAGGCCAAAAAAAGAAGGGAAAGCAGGAACCCGGACAGGATGTGGAAACTGGCTTTCTCCCTGCGGAAACATGCCAAAGCCAAGCAACCTTGAGCTTGGCTTTTCAAGGCCCAGGGAGAGTACATGAAAGGGGAGAGAGAGCCTCGCCCAGTCAAGGTGGAGAATCTGACCGAAAGCCTCCTGTCAAGCTGGGCCACATCTCCAGCACAGGAGTGGACTAGCAAGCGGCTCATGAAATAAAACTCCCCACAGAGCAGTGAGGGAAACTGCCCATGTTAAATAAACATTGGAAGTGGGTGGAAAGTAAAAAAAAAAACTTTTACCCGGAGAATTCTTGAACCACAAGCCAGCTCTCATATTTAAATTCATATAGTGGGCAAAAGTCCTCGAGTCAAGTGAGCAAAGCTTTAAGGGGGCAGGAGAGATGGTCGTAGGAATATCTAGGGGCAGAGCAATCCAGGCTCAAAGGGCCTAAGGCAGGGCCATGCCCAGCTTGTTCCAGGAACGCGAGCAGGCCTCAGGGACTGGCGTGGAGAGAGCCAAGGAAAAGGAGATGAAGTCACAGAAGTCACAGGAGACCAGGCTGGCCAAGGCCTGGTGGGCCACTATAAAACTATAAAACCATAAAACTGTGGACTCTTCTCTGCAACGTTGAGCCCCCGGAAGGAGTTGGAGCAGAGGAGTAAGGTGATCTAACTTACATATTAAAAGGATCGCCCTGTGCTGATGGCCACACAACACTGTGAATGTATTTAATGCCACTGCACCGTGTGCGTTTAAAGTGGTAAATTTTATGTTCTGTGTAGTTTACCACAATTTCTAAAAAAAAAAAATGACCACCCTGGCTGCTATGCTCAGAATATGTGGAATGGAAGCCTGGAGACCCAAACAGAAAGTCATCTAGATGAAAAATGGTGGGGGCTCCAACAAGGCCAATAGCAGGATGGGAGATGAGGTCATAGTTCGAATGTGTCTGGAAGCCAAATCAGTTCCTGACGCTGGACGTAAGGTATCAAAAATAGGAACGATCACAATAACTCCAAGCTTTCTGGAAGGACAACACTGCTGTCGGCTGAATAGGGAGCAGGGTTATAGGACACACTAAGAAGTTATGTTTGAGACTTGCTGGGTTTGAGATGTCTACTAAACATTCAAGTGGAAATGTCAAGTGTTGGTGAAAATGTCAGAGCAACTGGAACTTTCAAACACTCCTTGGGGGGTGCCTGGGTGGCTCAGTCGGTTAAGCATCTATTTTCAGCTCAGGTCATGATCCCAGGAGCCTGGGATCAAGCCCCAAGTCGGGCTCCCTGCTCAGCAGGGAGTCTGCTTCTCCCTTTCTCTCTGCCCCTCCCCCTGCTTGTACGCTCTCTCTCTCTCTCTCTCTCTCAAATAAGTACATAAACTGGACAAAATCCATCAACAGTAGATTCAATAAATGGGGATATCTTCACATAATGATATATTACCCGGCTATGCAAATAAGAAAGCTACTGCTTTGCAATAATGTGGATGAATCTCAGGTCACAGAACATAATCTTGGCAGAGTATAAAGTCAGACAGAAAGAGAATAAAAAGCATGTGGCCAATTTATTCAACAACAGATGAAATGTGTTTACACAAAAACTCGCACACGAGGGGCGCCTGGGTGGCTCAGCCAGTTGAGTGACTGCCTTCGGCTCAGATCATGATCCCAGGGTCCTGGGATCGAGTCCTGCATCAGGCTCCTTGCTAAGTGGGGAATCTGCTTCTCCCTCTCCCTCTGCCTCTCTCCCCCTGCTCATGCTCTCTCTCTCATGCTCTCTCTCTCAAATAAATAAAATCTTAAAAAAAAAAAAAACTTGCACATGAACACTCACGGCAGCGCTACTCACGATCACCAAAAGGTAGAAACGACCCAAGTGGCCATCAACTGATGAGTGGATGAAGAAATGTGGTATAGTGATATAAGAGACTATTATTTAGCCATAATAAAGGATTAAATTCTGGTACCTGCTACTACATGGATAAACCTTGACAACATCATGCTAAGTAAAATAAGCCGGATACAAAAGGCCATATACGGTATGATTCCATCTATATGAAACGTCCAGAATAGGCAGGTCCATAGAGTCAGAAAGCAGATTCGTGGTTGCCAGGGGCTGAGGAAAATGGAGAATGGGGGATGGGGAGTGACTGCTGATGGCTGTGGGGTTTCCTTCTAAAGTGATGAAGATGTTCTGGACCTTGGTAATGGGGATGGTTGCACCACATTGTGAGCATACTGAATGCCACTGAATTGTATGCTTTAAAATGGTTAAAATGGAGGGGGGTTGGTGGGCACCTGCCTGGCTCAGTCAGAAGAACATGCAACTCTTGATCTCAGGGTCATGAGTTCAAGCCCCATGTTGGGCATAGAGATTACTTTTTTTTTTTTTAAAGATTCTATTTATTTATTTGACACAGAGAGAGAGAGAGTGAGAACAGGAATACAAGCAGGGGGAGTGGGAGAGGGAGAAGCAGGCTTCCCGCCAAGCAGGGAGCCTGATGTGGGGCTCGATCCCAGGATGCTGGGATCATGACCTGAGCCGAAGGCAGATGCTTCATGACTGAGCCACCCAGGCGTCCCTAGAGATTACTTTTTAAAAATGGTTAAAATGGTAAACTTTATATGTACTTTACTACAATAAACTAAAAAAGATAAAACTAATCTATGGTGTGATAATCAGGACAGTGGTTTCCTTGGAGGGTAGAGAGGGCTGAGTGACTGGGAAGAGGACAGGGCACCTGGGGGTGCTGGTAATATTCCTTTTCTTTAACCTGTATGGTAGTTACATGAGTGTATCCATCTTACAAAGATTCCTTGAGCAAAAGAGACAAGTACAGACAATTCTCCCAAGGAGTTTTGCTGCCAAGTGGGGCTGACAAAGTGGGCAGGAGCTCGAGGGGAAGTGGGACGGAGGGAGGGTTGTTTTCAGATGGGAGAGACAATCAGGGTTCTTGTGCGCGCAAGAATAATCTCGGAAGGAAGGGGGAAACAGACAATGAGGGAAAGGTGGGCGAGAATCGCTGACGTGGCCTGAGCGAGGCAGAGGGGAGTGGGGGTCTGCAGTCAGGCCGCCTGCGGGAATAAGCAGGAAGCTGATCACGTGTGTCAGAGGTGGGGAGCTGTAAAGCAGCAGTTATTGCCCCCAGTTTACCAGTGAGCAATCCGAGACACGGGGAGAAAAGCAGATTGCTCACACGCACAGCGCTGCAGCTAGGAGTGGAAGCCAGGCCCGCCTGACTGCAGGGGACGGCACCAGGCTGCCCGAGAGCCTCAAGTTCACCTCCCTACCATGAAAAGGAGCACTTCCTATGGCCTGCCCCAAAACAGCTTCTCAAACTGTTAGGAGTGGCGCCCTCGGCTGCTGAGGATTCTGGGATGTAATGAACAGGTCTGTCCTACCTTGTCAATGAGCCTTGTCGTCTGAAGGATGGGGATTACGCCTCCTCCCCAGCCTCCATCTTTCCAGCCTGAAGAATTCTAACCGAGGAGTGTGCCCCCATGGGAAAAGCCCTTCATCGCTCCATTGTCTGGCCCCTTTCCAGTTCTAGTACGTCTTTCTTGGAATGCAGAGGCCCTAACAACAGAAACCACAGTGGCTTCCATTTTGAAGGGCCTTTTGCAGGGACAAGGGCCCCATTTATATATTCAAACCAGCGGTCCGTGGGGCTGCCGCTTGCCCAAGGTCACACAGTCAACAATAGAGACCGGCAGAAAATTCCAATCGCTGTGATCTCTCCCTCACACCCAACTGCCTACACGTGGGACTCCAGAGGGGCACATTCAGCAGCAAGTGACAGGGGACAAGGTCCATCAGATTGGCTTAGAGCGGTAAGGAACTTTAATTGAATAACATAACCAGAAGTCCTGAAGTAGGCGGGCTGCTGGGCTGCTCGATAGGGGGCTCAATGATGTCATCATGGTCCCAATTTCATTCTGTCTTGCCATCCACAGAGCTGTATTGGGTTGAATGGCAGCCCCCCAAAAAAGATAGGCCTCTCTCCTAACCCCTGGAACCTGTGACTGTGACCTTATTTGGAAAAAGGGTCTTTGTAGATGCAGTGAAGCTAAGGCCCTTACAATGAGATCATCCTGGAGTAGTGGGTGGGCCCTAAATCCAATGACAAATATCCTTAACAGAAACAGAAGAGGAGAGAGACCCACAGAGGAAGACCACATGGAGATGAGACCATGACCGCAGTGAGCAGCCACAAGCGAAGGAAGGCAGGCAACCACCAAAAGCTGAAAGAGTCAAAGAACATCATCTCCCCTAGAGCCCCTCAGAGAGCACAGCCCTGATGATAACTTGATTTTGAACTTCTGGACTCCAGAACTGTGAGAAAATAAATTTCTTTTGTCACATTAAGCCACCAAGTTCATGGTAATTTGTTAGGCAACCCAAGAGACAAACACAGAGGATGGGAGATTTGATTACGCATGTTAACTTAGGCCTAAACCCCATGCCCCGCCCCCACGTCCAGGGGCGGGGTTAGCTTTCCCCAAGGTCCACAGGCTGCACAAGAAAGGGGTGGTCTTACGGTGGAGCGGGATGGACGCAGGAGAGGCAACCAGAATGTCCACCCCAGTACCATCTCCTGAGCATCTGAGGGATGATCTGTGAGAGAGAGAAAAGCACAGGAAAGATGGAGGGTACCCTAAGGCGTGACTGTCCCATGTTCAAGGTGCAGGGCTGCACAGCACAGAGGCATCCTCCAAACCCTGAGAACAAAGGTGAACATCTGGAACACAGAGCACCTTCTTCTACAAACACTGGATGGGAAAGGGCTCATGAACTGCCAAGATCATTCACACAGAAGAACCCACCGCATCCACCCAGTTGCCCAAGCCAGGACCCCAGGGTCCTCCCAGACTCCTTCCCGTCCCTCGCCCTACCCTCACTCTGTCCCCACTCCTGCCAGCTCTACCTTCCAACCTGTCAGTGTCCCTCCGGCTCCACAGCCACCACTCTACTTGAGGTCACCATCCTCTTACTAGCTTACAACCCCCAGACACCTCCCTGCCTTCCATCTTGGCCCCTACCGCCATGTTCTCCACCAGGAACCAGAGGGAACTTCGGAAAATGAAGGTCTGCCAGTGTCTCATTCCTGCTGAAAACCTCTTAAGCGCCCCGGCCTAGGTTTCAGGGCCCCTGGCTCACCTCACGTCACCTTCACCACGTCCCTCCCAAACACGTCCAGTTCCCCAAACACGCGAGTCCTCTCCCAGCTGGGGCCTGTGCACACACAGCACCTCTGCCTGGACGATCCCCGTCACGGCTTGCCTGGCCAAGTCCTCAAGGATTCAGCACCAGGGCCCTCTCCTCCGAGGGGTCACCTGGAGCGCCCCGCCCTTCTTCTGGGTTCCTACAGCACGCTGGGCATGCGCAGTCCTCCCAGACTCCCGTAATGGTGTATTCGTGTGCCGCCACCCTCCCCCTAGGCTCTGAGCCCCCCGAGAGCAGGAATCGGGTCCCCCACCCCTCCGGCCTCAGCACACAGCATATAGCAGGTGTTCAGAAATAAACTGATGAATAAAGATCAAACCTGCGTTGCATTCCCTTGTTTTTTCTGAAACGAAATTTGTTCTAGACGTTTGCTAAATCTCAGTGTTTCCCACCTTAGGAGAGCAAGCACAGAAGCCCAGATAAGGGATCAGATCCTATCTTTGTGAACTTTGGCCAATTTTTCCACCTCCCTGAACCTCAACTTCTCCTTCTGTAAAATGAGATTTATAAGCCTGACTTCATAAGGAAAACCACCTAATGTATCATCTGGTAAAATGCAAGATGCATTTTACTTTCCTTCACATATATGCACACTTCGGCTGAAGTCAGCAAGCATATACTAAGCACTCACATACTAAGCATGAGCCAGCCCCTGGGGTAGGTGCAATGGTGACCCTTACCCTAGATTTCACAATAACCTTTTCTGAGAAATGTCACGTCTAAAATCAGGAGTAAATCCTGCCCGTGAATTCACAGGTAAGTTTGCCAACCCACGGGAAGCCCACTAACAGGAAGGTAACCCTGAGCCACTCCTCACCAGGGCCCCTCACCCAGTGGGTCACGCGGAAGACAGCGCGTCAGTGGGTCTTTACTGCCACCTGCTGGAGAAATGGAATAGGGCCACAGGCAGCAGCCTGGAGAAATTCCCGCGTCCGCCCAGAGTTGCCAAACACATGGCTCTAACTTAAATCTGCCACATTTGTTGAACAGCGAAGGAGAAGCGGTCAGAGGAAATTGCTTCTTAAGTCAGAATTATCTCACCAGAATTTTTTTTTTTTTTTTTAAAGGAAAACCAACTGCACCTTGCAATGGTCAGAAATGGAAGTGTGCCTCCTGGGGAAATTTCTCTGACTCAAAGGGGAGCACCAGAAAATCCTGTAAGGTGGAGAGAAATAGCTTCTTCAGAAACCATGCCTATGTTTTACTCCACAGGCCACCATCAAGTACAAATCCTGGTGGATTTTCTGCAAACCCTGGTGCCCGGGAACCCAAGGGAACTGTCCATCTGTCCATGAACACCTGCAAGATCTAGCTCAGTCCCGGAACCAGCTCAGTAGAAACTGTCAGAAGCAGGGAGGCCATTCTTTCCAAAGACCTTCACTTTGCAGCCAGATTCACTAAGTCAACAAAGTGGGAGCCAACCCCGCCACTCGCCTTCCTGTTACACCCTCCCACTTCTTCTCCCTGGCCTGCCACGCTCACACACACGTGTACGCACACACAGACACAGTCCTCCAGATCCAGCATTCTTAGTTATTTGGGTGGAGAGTCTGTGTAGGGAGAATTGGGAGGCAGAATCCAGATAGGCTATGGCCAGGGTTTAGGGTGTTTTTCTCTTTCTCCATATTCTAACCATCTTATGAAAAGTTGGATCCAAGAATGCAAACTCTGGAAAACCAAGGGCAGTGTAGCACCAAGGTACTTACTTAGCCGATGAGTGTGTTTCCGTCTTTCCTCAGAGCAGGCAAGCTTTGCAGAGTCCTGCCAGTTATTTTGATACATAGAGTGGTCGTCTGCAGCTTCTACAGTCAACTTACCCAGCCAATCAGGCAGTTAAGAGCAAAGCTCGGGGGGCACCTGGCTGGCTCAGTCAGTGGAGCGTGCAACTCTTGATCTCGGGGTTGTGAGTTCAAGCCCCATGATGGGTGTAGAGATTACTTAAAAATAAAATCTTTTAAAAAAGAAAAAAGAGCAAAGCTTGGGGAAGCTCCACCCACCATACCCTCTT
Organism: Halichoerus grypus; assembly: GCF_964656455.1. Taxonomy (NCBI): domain Eukaryota; kingdom Metazoa; phylum Chordata; class Mammalia; order Carnivora; family Phocidae; genus Halichoerus; species Halichoerus grypus. Next base: position 169,083,595 of record NC_135713.1, read on the forward strand.
GGGGTCTCGTGATGACCAAATTGTCCCCACCTTAAACCAAACTAATTTAGGGGTAGAATGAAAGGGTATATTCCCCCCCAGAATTTCCCAAAGGGAAGAAAGTCATAACAGAAATATACTGGAGTCATCAAAAAAACACAAAATTACTTATACAAATTGTGAATGGCATGGTTCTGTTTGTTATGCTACAGTACAAGAACTGAAAGGTTTTCATCCAGATAGAAAAATAAAAACAAAGAGGGGCGCCTGGGTGGCTCAGTCAGTTAAGCATCTGCCCTCAGCTCAGGTCATGATTCCAGAGTCCTGGAATTGAGCCCCGTGTCTCCCCATGTCGGGATTCCCCCTCAGCAGGGAGTCTGCTTCTCCCTCTGCCCACTCCCACTCATGCTCACCCACACTCACTCTCTCTCTAATAAATAAAATCTTTAATAGAAAAAAAAAAAGAAAAAGAAAGAATTATCAGCACTCTGGTATTAAGCAACCCATGATGATACTTTAAATACACCATCTCTGCCTAGCTGATGACCTGTCCCCCAGCCCGAGCAGTTACTTTTTCTCATCTGTTAAGCTTAATTTTGCCTCTCTTGCATTTGGGGGTTCAAGAAGCAAAACTACCATTCTGACCATCTTACTTTCCGACCCTGAGCTTCCTTCCAAGGCCTCTGGGGTTCTCCTTACTTCCTCATGCAGTGCCAAGGCAAATGAGGGCTGTGGGCATCAGGTCATCCCATGTCCATCTTCAACGGTTCTCCCTGTCCTGTGGCCCCTCTGGGTCCACTGGTTTCTCTGCATGCTCAAGGCCTGGGCATCTTTTGCAAGATCGTCCTGACTGCCTACAAGCACCAACATCAGGGCGCCTGGGTGGTTCAGTCAGTAAAGCATCTGCCTTCAGCTCAAGTCATGATCCCAGAGTACTGGGATCGATCCCTACATCAGGCTCCCTGCTCAGCGGGGAGCCTTCTCCCTCTGCCTCTGCCACTCCCCCTGCTTATGCTCTCTCTGTCAAATAAATAAATAAAATCTTAATAAAAAAAAAATGAAGCACCAACATCTATCACTGAGAACCTAACTCCCAGGGACACACCATGAAGCAGGACTCCTGTCCCATCTGCTCTTAGCATCCCCAGATTTCTATGTCTTCTCCCATCTTTCTTCTCACAATCCAGGGGATTTGGGGGAGGGGGGCAGAGGATCATTCTTTCCCTCCAAATTTCTTCAAGACACATAGTCTTTTGGTCCAAAATCCCCCTGCCTCTTTACAAGTGGGAAAAAAAAAAAAAGAAGGAAGGAAGGAAGGAAAGAGAAAGAAACATATAAAAACAAAATAAGTTGCTTTCTATAAAAGAAAAGATAGAAAAAATGTCTTGGTTGTCTTCGACCCCATCACATGCCTCCAGTAAGGCAATGACCAGCATGCCTGCACGGAGAGAGGGCGTGAGAGAAACAAAGGCATATCACAAATGTCATCCGGTCACTTGAGAAACACCTATTTACTCTCCTTTCCCTCACTCAAAACTTTTGCTGTGGTCAGTTGTGATTCTTTTCTTGGCAAGTGATACTGCTTGCAAGAAATGTCAGAATAAAAGCTTCTCTTTTGTTCCTCCTAACAGTCCCTGAGCACCTACGTTTCTCCAGCGGCTCCTGCCCACTCCTGTAGACTCCTCCCAGGCTAGCTCACATCTCCTCCTGAGAGAAGCTGGCTGGAAGGCACCATTGCCTGACCCCCACCACACCCCCCAGTCAAGAAAAACAAGAGTGCCAAAGGCAGCAGCTCAAGTGGCCGCATGCATCCCCCAAAATGTTTAAGCCTGAAATGCCCATGCTCCCACCCCACACCTGCCCCAAGTCCGTACATTATATAAATACTTTCTCATTCCCACATCCCAAAAAGCCCTTTTTAGCCTTCATCTTACTTGGTGTCTCTCTATAAAAGATGACTGTCCCCCCTCCTTAAAACTCTCTTCTTCTTAGATTTGGCTTGTGTGGCACCTATATTCCCCCGGTTTTCCTCCTCCTTCCCTGCCACAGCCTGGCTCTGGGATCCGATCCTTTCATCTATCCTTTCGTTGCTAATGTGCCGCAAGGTCCTGTCCTTGGCCCTCTCCTTACTACAAGCCCTCACAGAACAAACTCGACTTCTGTCAATGCAACAACACCTACCAAAACCTCAAAAATCCCCACCACATTCCCACCCCTCCCTCCCTCCCTCCTCCTCTCCCTTTCTGATTCCAGACATATATACGCAATTGTCTGTTGACTAGCTAGAAAACAAAACGCCAGAAGGGAGGGAGGGTAAGATTGCTAATTTCCTATATTTGAAAGACAGGACCACAGAGCAGACCAGGGCCAAATGGGTAGATTCCAACTTAATACAAGGGAGAATTTTCTTTTTTTTTTCTTTTTTTAAAGATTTTATTTATTTATTTGACAGAGAGAGACACAGCGAGAGAAGGAACACAAGCAGAGAGAGTGGGAGAGGGAGAAGCAGGCTTCCCGCAGAGCAGGAGCCCGATGCCGGGCTCAATCCCAGGACCCTGGGATCACGACCCGAGCCGAAGGCAGAAGCTTAACGACTGAGCCACCCAGGCGCCCCAAGGGAGAATTTTCTAACAAAGAGCACTAGCCAGCAGTGGACGGGCCCCTTCTGAGGTAGTGAGCTCCCCATGACTAGAAGTGGGCAGAGAGGATTCCTACACATAGTACAAAGCCAAACTAAGCAACATCCAAGTTCACATCTCCCCATGAGATTGATACTTCTCAGCCTGGCATTCAGAGATCTGAATAGATAGAAGTTTTGTTGGTGTTTTGTTTTGTTTTCATTTTTTTGAATACCTAAAAATTACAATTCTTCGTTATAGGACACTGGTTAGAAATCATTGCAATATTTCCTTTTATTCAATTATTTTTAAAATAACCACAATTTTGTCTATCCAATAATTTATCCTACAAAGTCATCTGTCATACACACTCTAGTTTTGAGAGAACAAAATTTACTTGGTCGTTGATTGAAGGCTTTTGGACACACAGTTGGAAAACTCACTGCTTCTGGACATTTCTCTCTGTTCTATTCCTCTATGCTATTTTTAAAAATAAATAAATAGAAAAGGAATCCTAACTAAATCCTAATCTAATTTAACACAAAGACTTTTCTAAAAGTTCTTCTTTTTAAAAGTTCAAGGGGCGCCCGGGTGACTCTGCCGGTTAAGCGTCCGACTCTTGGTTTCGGCTCAGGCCATGATCTCAGGGTGAGATTGAGCCCCACGCTGGGCTTCGCACTCAGCATGGAGTCTCCTTGAGATTCTCTCTCTCTGCCTCTGCCCCTCCCTGCCGCTCACGCACACTCTAATAAACAAACAAAATCTTTTTAAAAAAATACGAAAGCAAACTGCCTGCAACTCCACCACAGAATCAGATTGTTTCCATTTGTTCGTGTTAATCCTTATCACTTGCATATGCAATTTTTTCATCTTTACAATATTATCAAAGCAGTTTTATAGTATGTATTTTCACTTACTGTATCATTAGTATTTTTCCATTTCATTACTTTTTTCCCCTTACTTCCCACCTCACCCCCTCAAGATAACCAATGTTCACAGCCTGGAGAGTTACCGTCTACATCCTCACCATGCTTGGATCACCCAATGCGGGGGGGCACCAGAACACTATTTGAATCACAATTGACTAAGCTCCCTCCTTCTCTTGTTCTCCCGACATACCCAACTTTCTACATCCTTCCTCCAGTGGACCCTATTGCCCTCCTACCCACTTTGTTGGAAACAACCAGAAGGAGGAACCGCAAAGATTAACTCCTACAAAACAAGAGTGTCCTAGATTCTCAGCTGCTCCTCGGATCACAGCAGCAGGACCTGGTGAACTTCCTTTGCTCAGCCTCTCACGCACATGGCCTTTCCGTGCCACGTTTTCTTCCCTCCCTCCAACATCCGTACATTCTCCCACCTTACGACTTGGGCCTTTATTCACTTTTATTCAGTTTCAGCTACCTCACCGCCCCAGCTTACGCATGGGCCAACACGGCCTGTCAAGAGTACAGCCTTGCATTCTGCCGTTCTGCCATCCTCCTCAAGCCCCTGACACTCCTTGGCTCAGTTTCTCAAGTTCACCTTTTCACACCAGAAATGCTCATTTTCACACCGGCCTAATCAGCTCCGGCACTGGGAGGAGGAAGAAAGACAGAGCAGTGTGGTGGTATGGTCTATGACTGTCCCTTTAGCAAGGATGGTGGAGGGGGCCATTTTTTCTTCCTAGGGTAGTTTTGGTCATGAGGCCCCTCACAGCGAAAGCCACCGCTTTGCCTCATAAGGTTCTGCCCTGCTCACACACTTTGTGGGGCCTCTGAAAAATCGTTTTAATGGTTAAATGTTAATTTAACAGCTATGGACTTCACTCGGATTTCAGATCTGAAATTGTTCTTGATTCAGCTTCAAGAGGGAGGCAGGGAGGTAAGACGCAATCCCTGAGCCAGCAAGAGACGCAAAGGCGACTTAGTCTGGTGCATCATAGACCTGCCAAGGCGCAGCCCCCAGAACCCACCTCTAGGCTTGTACTCACAAGGGGGTGAGCAGCCAAGGAAAGCCGACCTCAGAGCCACGTGTGGGGTTAGGGCACGGCTCTGCCATCTCCTGGCTCTGGGATCTTGCAGAAGTCAAAACATTTTGAGTCTTTTTTTCCTCATCTCGAAAATGACACAATTTCGGGGCGCCTGGTTGGCTCAATCAGGGGGAGCATGCAACTCTTGATCTTGGGGTTGTGAGTTCAAGCTCCACATTGGGTGTAGAGGTTTTTTTTTTTTTAAGATTTTATTTATTTATTTATTTATTTGACAGACAGAGACAGCGAGAGCAGGAACACAAGCAGGGGGAGTGGGAGAGGGAGAAGCAGGCTTCCCGCTGAGCAGGGAGCCCGATGCGGGGCTCGATCCCAGGACCCCGGGACCACGACCCGAGCCGAAGGCAGACGCCCAACAACTGAGCCACCCAGGCGCCCTGGGTGTAAAGATTATTTACAAATAAAATCTTTAAAAAATAAAATAAGGCAATTTAAAAAAATCGTTGACTTCATATAGTAATTATAAAGAGCAAATAATTAAATGGAAAATAAGTTTCAAAATCCTTTCATACCAGTTGAGGGCTATATAATTGCTGGTTTAATTTATTTGCCATTTCATGTTCCAGCTTGCTTGTTTACTAAGTAAACGGTCAATTTTTCATCGGCAGGAATAGAAATCAGCCACAAAATCACCAACATTTCTTGGATTCTAATCTCTGGCCAAAAAATTATTTTCTTTCATAGAGTAGTTTTAAGGGTCCGAGTACCTCCAATCCTTAAAATGTAAGCCAGGGACTTGAACTGAAGGAGTAAAGCTTTGCTGGTAAGTATCCAATTAAAAGGGGGGGGGGGGGGAGTAAACAAAAGCATATCAAATTTTTTCTACCTTTATTTATAAAGAACACAATTCCTCCTGACACAGACACAAACACTCACATGTCCCAAGGAGGAGCTCACTAAAAACAACAACAACAACAGAACTGGAAGACACTGGGACCTTAGTTAACACCAGTCTGTGTTCCCGACTCCGGGATCACTGGGAATGGGTCCTCAAACGTGACCTCTCACCTCAATGAAAGGAAGAGAGACCTTCATCTGGAGGGCAGGCCCACCCACCAGGCAAGAAGCTGCAGACTCAATCTTCAGCATCATCAAACTGTCCTGTTTCGAAGACCATCTTGGAATAATGGGGTATCAGCGGGGGTGGATGGTGCCAACTGGGGTCATAGATCATGTCTCCTTGCGGGGCACAGCACACCCAAGGTTTGACCTCTTGAGAAATGCAACCCTGGATGTCATCGGCATCTGCAAGCAGTTTAAAAAAAAAAAACAGATTAAAGGTAGGAGGGGAGGGGAGACAGACAGCCAAAAAGTGTCTAGGAGACAGACACTTGCAGTTCAAAAGCACACACACAGAGCCCTCCTTGGACTGCAAACGCGTGTGTTCTGAGGCACCCCCGACTGGTGCTTCTCAGGGGAGGGCCCTTAGCAGTGCAGAGGCCGCAACTGCAGAAGACAGCACTTCTCTCTGCAGCTGCTAGATTCACACAGATATTTTAAGAGTCAACTACAAAATTTGCATTTTTTTCCCAATATGAAAGAGAAGCTGTCACAGACATTTCAGCCCTGTAACAGGTATCAGGCTAAGCTCACGGATTGAGTCCATCTTCCAAACTGTCTGCCTTTGGGGTAATTTGGTAGGAGGGTCCCCGAACCTTGGCCTAGGACCCCAGAAACGCCACACCTACCATACGGATTCCCTTGATCTGCCTTCAACTCCAAGTCCCAGTCCTCGTTAAAAAGATCAGCAGCCTGCTCCTTGGGCGGACAGTCGGACACCCCTTCTGACAGCTCCCAGGTATTCAGGTCCCCATCCGAATCCTCATCATCCATAGCAAAGCCTTCCTCTTCCGAGTGGATGCCCTCACCGTGGGTAGGACTACCATTAGGGATGCTCTGTGCTCCACTGGCTAAGAAATCAACAGAAGGAAGAAGGTCTTAAAACCACCAGCAATGACACAGGGCCTACTCGTGTGCTTGGAAAATGTCTGGCAGACTCCTGAGACAGCAAAACAAGGGTACAGAGTTCCTTAGCCACCTGAGCACTTAAAAAAAAGAAAAAAATGTTCTTCTGTTTACCTTTTTCGAAGAAGGGTTGATTTTTTTTTTTTTTCAGTAAAACGTTTTGCCTTAAACGAGGTCTTGTAATTTACACAGGGAATCAAGCAAATCAAGCACAGTTTATATGTTTAGGTAGTTTACAGGTTAATTGAGGCAAAGGGCATTTGGAAAATGACAAGCTTTCACAATACAAACTTGAATTGAATTTGTACTCTTCTATTTCTCTCTTCATCCTCAAGGAGCACAGGACAAGGGGACGGCGGGAGGAAAGCAGGCAGAAGAGCGGAACCCATCCAGTGACAACAAACAGCCACCACGTCTCCTCTTCCCTGTACCGGGGAGGGCTGGACAGTGTATTTTCAAAAGGTCTCAAAATAATGGAAGAAAGTCTGGGGGAGGATAATGGACCTCCCAGCATACCATGCTATGGGGAAGCCAGGTCAGAGCTGGGAAAAGAATCAGCCTGAACACAGCCGTGCTACTAACACTGTATAATAATGGCAGCTACAAGCAAAAAAGCAGTAGTTCAGGGCATGGGTTCTGGAGCCGGACTACCCCGGTCCAAATACCAGTTGTGCCGATTAGTCATTGTGTGACTGAGCGGAAATGGACTCGGCCACGCCCTCGAGAACTTAAACATAGAACTAGCACGCAGCCCAGCACTTCCCCTCCTAAATGGACATCCCAAAGAATCGAAAACAGGTATTTAAACAAGACTGGTACAATAATGTCCGTGACAGCACTGTTCGCGATCACTAGAAGGTGGAAACAAGTCAAATAAATGCCCATCCACGGGATGAATAAGCAAGCTAGAGGTAGTATATCCAGATGACGGGAGGATTCGGCCATAAAGAGGAACGTACTGATTCACGCTACACGAATGAATCTTGGAATTATTATGCTGAGTGAAAGAAGCCAGACATAAAAGGCCACATGGCATATCATTCCACTGGCACGGGAAATCCATACAGAAGGCTGATCAGTGGTCGCCAGGGACTCGGGGAAGGGGGTGTGGCTACTTATCGGGTACAGGGTTTCCTTGTGGGGTGCTGAAAGTGTTTGGGAACTAAATAGCCATGGTGGTTACACAGCATTGTGACTAAATGCCACTGAACTGTATGCTTTAAAACTGTTAAATGGTACATTCTGTATGTGTTTGACCACATTTTTTTTTTAATTTTTACTCTGTGCCTCAGTTTTCTCATCTGTAAATATGAAAATAGGATTGTTGTGAGAGCTGTTTTAAAAAGGGGGGAACAGGAAAAGAAACACTTGGAACTGTACCTGGCCCTTACTCAGCAAGTGTCAGCTGTTATGACCGGACCTACATGTCCGTGTGGGCACAGTGCTTCTTCTGGACCAGGGCTATCCAACCGGAGTTTCTGTGATGATGGTAATATTCTCTCATCTGTGCTCCAACAGGCTAGCTAGCAGGAACCACGTGTGACTGCTGAGCCCTTGAAATGTGGCTAATGTGAATAGGGAACTGAGGTTTTCATTGTATTTAATTATAATTCGCTTAGATTTAAAGAGCACCAGTAGCTGGTGGTTATTACAGCTCGAGATCCTCCCACCCAATCCTCAGAACCATCCTCTGAGGTAAGCATTATTATCCCTATTTTAAAGAGGAAGAAAGGATAAGTGACTTATCTAAGGCCTCAAAACTGGAGCCCAGGACTCTGAGCCAGAGCTGAAAGTGAAAACAATGTTGCCTGGCTCCAAAGCCCCATACTCTTGCTGCTGCCCTAAGCTGCCTTTCTCAGCAGAAGGGGAGGGTTTTCTGGACGAAAGGTCAGGACTTCCCTAAAGGAAGCTCCAGCCACGCTACCACACGAGGGCACTGTGGAAGCACCAGGCAGAAAACGCAACTCAGCAGCAAAGAGAACTGGCTGGAAAGGGGTCAACAAGACGCAGAGACAGTCCCTCCCCACATCCACCCCCATCTTCTCCACTGTTTACTTGCCTAGCCGATCCATGGCCTTCTCGGTCTCTCTCTCCTGCCCGGAGTGGTCAGCGGGAGCAAAGCTGGCCTGCAGGAAGAAGAGAAGGTTACCCAGGACCCGGTATTAAGCTACCATCTCGCACCCTCACCTTTGTGAGGGTGGGGCTGGGGCTCTGTAACCCCCACTTCTGCTTTGCCCTAGGAGACGCGGCAAGGCCCGAGGGAGAAGGGCCTCGCTCCTTCCTATTCCTGCAGACGCCACCCTGGCGACACTTCACCCCGGGTGACACTTCGCCCCCGGCAGCGGCAGCAACAGCGCCCTCCTACAGCGGCCGCTGGATCCAGTTCACAGTTGGCCAGCACTGGCGGAGCCAACCTCCTCCCTGGGCCCTCCCGTTGGGGGTCTGAGTCCCAGGCCCTCAGCCCCCTCCTCCAAGCTCGGAGACCCCAGCAGTGGCTGTGGGCAGCACCTCCTCCTCAGAAGTTGGAATTTCAGCTCTGCAAAGCCTCCCCTCTGAGCCTGTAAATTTTAATCATTCCCACCTCATTCCTACGTTCCCTCAGCCCTAGGGTTGGTAGCTGTTTCCTGCAGGTGCTACTGCCATGTTCATTTTTACCTTTTCAGCGACTTCACGTTCTAGCAAATTCTGTCTCCTGATACAAGGGGGCAACAGAGCTGTAGTTCCTAAGTGATGCTGAAGAGAAAGAAGTCTTCCCCTACTGCCAACTATATGCTTTTCTGCTCCCATCACTCAAAAGTTCCTGAAATCCTACCACCTCCAAGACTGCTTTGTAAATGGAACAAGAAATGTTCACAGCCTGCATAAGAAAGACATGGTTTCCATCCCAGCTCTGCCATTCATTCAGAGTGTGACCCTGATAGAACACTTCAACCCCCATGCCTGGGATTCCTTCTCCAGAAACTGGAGATGACTGTTCTGACCTTGCAGGGGGCTTATGACAAGGTAACACTTATGAAAACACCTGGCACGTAGCAGGAATGTAGTATTTGTTGAATTTAAATCCGCCTTCTTAGCTCCTACACCTGAAGTGCACTTGGCACCTGCCCCAATTAGCTCATGACCTAGTCATCCCTAGATTTAATGAATAAATTCCACCTCTTGTAGTCAGTGACAACCCTTGGTCAGCGCTACAGGTCAGCTGGTGGCACCTCTCCCGTGGACCACTGCCATAGCTCCCTGCCCTCCCACTCACCCACCCTGCCCAGCCTTAACAGCCTCACTCTGCTCAAAAACCTTCAACAGCCCTCCACATGGGAACATAAAATTGGCCATGGCATTCACACCAACCCATGAGGGCCCCTCAACCTGCTGAGCACAGTTCTCTCCCCTGGCCCTGAGGCTCTGCCCCCCCAGCTCCCAGCCATCTGCCCTGTCCTTCCTCACCTCCACACCTCTGCAGGCACTACCACCCTGTCACCTTGGAGAGGAAGCACACATCCCTTCCTGCTACGTCCTGGCAGAATCAGTCTCACCCTGTCTGCACTCCAAAGTAATTTTTTTTTTAAAGATTTTATTTGACAGAGAGAGACACAGTGAGAGAGGGAACGCAAGCAGGGGGGGTGGGAGAGGGAGAAGCAGGCTTCCTGCCGAGCAGGGAGCCCGATGTGGGGCTCGATCCCAGGACCCTGGGATCATGACCTGAGCCGAAGGCAGACGCTTAACGACTGAGCCACCCAGGCGCCCCCCTAAGTAATTTTTTTTATAAGTCTATCACTGCATTTTTCCTATCTTACTCGGGTTTAGTACCATCTTTGATGCTTAAACAAGCATTCCATTCCTCCCTCCCATTAACAGCCGTGTCTACCGTGGCAGGCACGACGCGAGGCGCCAGGTTAACAGCACTCAACAGAGGGTTCCTACCCTCACGGAGCTCACCACCCAGCAGAACTGACTGGCTGTAAACAAGGACAGGTGACGACTGTAATAACGGTCTTTGAAAAACCAGGAGCTGTCTGGCGCGCAAATGAAAACAAGTTTCTGGAAACCCTGCGTCAAACCGGGCCTTTGGTTTCAGTAAACAGAAAAGGAGAGAGCGCATCAGACATCATGCGGTGCTCAGGGTGAGCCGTGCATCCCCACCCCTGGTCACAGGTCCTTCGGGGACAGCGCGCTTCTCGCCGCCTTCACCTGGCCCCGGCCCAGGCCCCCGGCAGCGGCCCCCAGCTCTCGGTCGTCAGCATCACCTCCCATTCAGCAAGTACGCAGAGGCGCCCCCGAGACGGCCAGCCCGCCCCCCCGCCTCCGCTCGTCCCCCCCAGCCCCCACGCCCTCGGCCGCCGCGGCCCGGCAGTTTCCAGCGCGAGCGCGCGCCCAAACGGCGCTCCCGCGGCCCCGCGGCCCCCAACCCCGCCCCGCCGGGCCCGGCCCGCGAGCCCCGCAACTTCCCGCCCCGGGCCGCTCCTGGCGGCCGCGCTCACCCCCGGGCTGGGGGGCGCCTCCCGCGCGCTCGGCAGCGGCGGACCCCGAGGCGGCTCGGCGGCCCCCAGCGCCCGGACTCCTGCGGCCTGACGGTCCATGCCTGGCGGCCCGCGGATCGGAGTCCTGGACGCTGCTCGGCCACGTGACGCGCCCGCCTGGCTGCCAGCCGGAGGATACGCCGCGGAGGGGCCAATCAGCCGGGGGCGCTCCCGGCCGAGGGGGGCGGGACACGGGTCACGAGGAAGCCAGGGGCGGGGCTGCGCGGGGCGGGAGGGGCGGGGCGCGTGCGCGTGGCAGCCGAAGCCCCCCTACCTACGGGTCCCGGGATCGGATTTTTGGCGCTCCTGCGGGTGCCCATCCCACGGCTGACGACTAGCTGGGTCTGCAGTGCCAACCGTTACCCCTGCCCCACCACGCTGGATGTGCTTCGGCCCCCAAACCTCGAATTCCTGCTAGGATATTCAATTACCCGAGTCTCCCTGATAGTCTACAAAGCTCAGCTCTCAAAAGTTTGAATGCAATTGAGTTCCAACCACATTTCACTCTCTCGTCACAGGTGTTTGCAGAACTCAGGCTGGAATGGGACTATAACCCCCCCACAAATGGATGTGCCCAGGGATTCTCCACCCTAAGTTAATAAGTTCTTATAAAGTTGATTAGAAACCAGGATAGATGATGAAAACGACGTGCAGACACCCATATGACAGTCACAGTAACCCTAAACATTCTCTGCTGTCACAGTAGTCTGGCCTGGACTCCTATTTTTTAATGCTCAAAGTCTGGCCCTCTATAGCCTGAGGGCAGGAGCAGACGGGCATGGCCTGAGTTGGGGATAAACCCAACTCTAAAGTCACCCTTCCTTGCCTTTCCCCAGGCTGCCTAAACTTTTTTTTTTTTTTAAAGATTTTATTTATTTATTTGACAGAGACAGTGAGAGAGGGAACACAAGCAGGGGGAGTGGGAGAAGGAGAAGCAGGCTTCCCGCCGAGCAGGGAGCCCCATGCGGGGCTGGATCCCAGGATCCCGAAGGCAGACGCTTAACCGACTGAGCCACCCAGGCGCCCCTGCCTAAACTCTTCTTAAGAAACCTGCTCAGGGTGTGATGATCATTTTAACAATGAAGTAGCAGAAAACCTAGAAACTGGGATTCCTGCTCACGAGGCCACCTTATGACAATCTTTTGGGACATTAGAGAGCTTATTCCTTCATCTCCCTCAACGAATGTGAACCATCAAAGACATTTGAAAAAAATTAGTGTAAGGGGGGGAAGGGCAAAACAGGTGGAGTGGGAGACACAGGCTTCCAGTCATGGAATGAGTAAGTCACGGGGATAAAAGGTACAGTATAGGAAATATAGTCAATGATATTACAGTGCACTTGTATGGTGACAGATGGGAGCTACACTTGTGGGGAGCTCAGCATAACATACGGAGTTGTTGAATCGGCTATGTTGTACACCTGAAACTGATGTTCACATTGCGTCAACTATACTCAAATCTAAAATTTTAAATAAAAATTTTTCCTACTATAAAAAAATTTAGCCTAAGAGTTGATACACAGTACCTTTTCTTTCCTCTATGTAGACTTTCCTGCAGAGAAAAGAATGTGACCAATTAATGTGTGCTCTGTTCTGACCCATGAGTCAGGTTTCCCCAAATCTAACTGGACTGAGGTCAACACTCTCCACTAGAACCTTTAATGGTGGAAATAAAAGCTCTATTAATTGTAGTGTCCAGTATGATAAACATGTGGCTGTTGAGAACTTGAAATGTGGTCAGTGTAAATGAGAAAATATTTAGTTTCAATAGATTTAAATTGCCAACATGGCTAGAAGCTACCATATCTAACAGTGAAGCTCTGGGTGCACTAGCTAGATGTATCTTCACAACCTGCAACAGTGAGCCCCAGATATAGGGTTGTGATGACCCCAGGGTGACCCACCTTCATAGCCTTGCTTTAAGGAGCCAACCACCAGGGGGCACCTGAGTGGCTCAGTCAGCTAAGTGCCAGACCCTGATTTCCACTCAGGTCATGATGGAGCTCCACAATGGGCTCTGCGCTCAGCAGGGAATCTGCTTGAAATCCGCCTCCCCCCACCCCTCCCTCCACACGTTCTCTCTCTCTCTCCCTAATAAATAAATCTTAAAAAAAAAAAAAAAAGAGCCAACCACCACCCTCTTTGCTCTCATCTCTTAAAAGCAACATGACATGTATCTTCTTCCTAAAACAAAAATGCCATTAAGGATTTAGAATGCTAAACTTCCTTAATGGAAATGTGAGAGAGGAAATTTTAAAACAAGTGGCAAGCAAACATTTAGAGTACAAAAGCTCAAAGTAAAAATGTCCTAAAACAGATTCTAATATCATAGGAACTTAATATGTAATAAAAGTAGTACCACAGGGACGCCTGGGTGGTGCAGTCAGTTAAGCATCTAACTCAACTGCAGCTTGACTTTGGCTCAGGTCATGATCTCAGGGTCATGAGACTGAGCCTCGCGTTGGGCTCCCCACTCAGCAGGGAGTCTGCTTGAGATCCTCTCTCCCTCTCCCTCTAAAAATAAATCTTTTAGGGGGGGGCGCCTGGATGGCTCAGTCGGTCGAGCATCTGCCTTCGCTCAGGTCATGATCCCAGGGTCCTAGCATCAAGGCCCCCACCGGGGTCCCCATTCAGCAGGTAGTCTGCTTCTCCCTCCCTCCCTTTGCTCCTCTCCCTGCTCGTGTGCGCTCTCTCTCAAATAAGTAAAATCTTAAAACAAAAAAAAGTACCACAAATCAATAGAAAAATGACTGGCCACAAACCACATTGTAGAAAATTTACTTAACTCCTTGGGGAAAAAAAAGAGTTCTCTTCAGCAAGAGGAAGGGTTTTCAACAATAGAAGTCATACACACGCCAAAATATCCTCTGGGAATCAAAAACCACCACATACACATACACATACACACACACACACACACACACACACACACACAAACAACAAAAAGCTAGGGGCAAATTATTTGCAATAAAGGAGAGACAAACTAAAAATTAATATTTAAAAAATTCTTTCAAATTAGTAAGAAAAAAGTTTAGAAAACAGTCAACATTAAAAAACAAGAGAACCAGGAAAAGCACATTAACTTCATTAATATAAAAACTGCACATTAGAACAATGACATATCACTTTTCACCTATTCAAATGGTAAAAATTTAAAACATAATACCCACTACAGGTAAAGGTACTGACATTCTCCTACACTGCTTCAAAGTATTCTCATACACTGCAGATTGGCAATACATGTCAATATTCTTCAAAATAGTTATATCCTTTAATTCAGTAATTCTACCATCAAATGTCAATCTCCTAAATAAATAATCAGGGATGTGACAAAGATTTATGAGAATCTTCATCAACAGCATTTATAAGAAAAAAATTAGAAATGACAAGGTCCAACCACAAGAGATTAGCAAAGTAAGTCATGGCTCATCTATACAATAGAATGTTAAAAATTCATTAAATGTTTTTAACGCTATTTAATGACATGGAAAAATAACACAAGTGTAACAATATTAAGTCAAACTAAACTGAATGCTTCTCCCAGTGACATCAATGTTCAGTTAAAGGATGTAAAATTCAAACAGTTGCCTCCCCTGCTCCCAGAATGTCCTCTCTGCTCCAAGCCATCCTCCACCTTTGCCTCTGAAGGCCTTCTCTGCTGCTCTAATCTACTCCCTACCCATTGCCCTCCTTTTGTTGCTGGGCCCCCCCACTGTAGACACTTCTCTAAGCATCAGTCCCAGGGATAGAAGACACTTTTATAATGTCTTTATCCTCTCAAAGGTCTTTTGACCCCAATACCCAGAATCCTCTTCTGTGGCATCAACAAGCTCTCTCGGGATGTCCAGCCCTGTTCCTCCAACCCCTACCTCCATCCCAAAAAGCTTCTCTTCTTTCCTGCTAATAATGAACACTTAATGAATGAATGAATGAGTAAATGATCTAATAGTATAAATCTAATTCTCATAAAGGAAATAAGTTTAACTCCAGAGGATGAGGTTACGGGATGCTTTTATTTTCTTCCCCACATTATTCTGCTCACTCCATGTTTCCTACAACAAATGCACACCATGTATACTTTTTTAATAAGAAGAGAAGAAAAAATGGAATTGTACTTTCTCCTCCACTTTCACTGGCCCCCTAGGTCCAGATTAGAGATACACATTCTCGACCAGGGGTAACAAAAGAAACTCAAGTTTAGGATTTCTATATATTTTGGAAAACATTTAGGACCTACAGTAAGTCCGGCCGTAACAAGTAGCCTCTGGGCCACTAAATAGCAATTCTCTTTTCGGGAATTAAAGATTAATGCGTTAACAAAATTAAAGCATGTCCAAAAACCAGACCACCATTTTGTCTGCCATCTCTTAGCAAACTGCAGAAGAACTCACAACACAAATCTGGCCAGAGGGCTTATAACACTATTTCACAAAGTTGGCTGTGTTTTCCCTCTTCTCATAAATGGCCAGCTTGATGCATTGCATGTTTAGCTACAAAAACCTCTGCTGACTCTCCCTGTAACATTTTCATGGCTCGCCAATAGATCTGTCCGCAGTTCTCAGGTCTACCAAGTGGGTGGTTCAATTCTTCTTTGATGTAATCCATCCAAAGATCTTTAAAAGGAACGAAAAATTACTGTAAACATACAATTAGATCATTGACAAGACTTTATCATGTAAACTTAACTATTTAATATTGATTCAGTGTAAGATTTCTAAGAAACTTAACTTGTTGCTGTCATTTCCCTAGAGCCCTGAGTGAAACAATACCTCTCTCAGCTTCTTTACACTAAGGCACATCAAACTTTTTTTAAAGTGGAAAACTTCACTTTAAATCATGACAGTCTATGTAGTTCATACACCAAAAATACTAAATATTTTAGAGGGAGGATTTTGCTCAGTCTCTTTCAAGGTGAAACTGAGCTTCAATACATTCACTCTAAATGTTACCAATGCCTAATAAAACTTGCTTGGCTTATTAAAAATGCCATTTTCATTCATTTCACCAGAAGGTCTGCTAAAACTTTGTAAAAGCTAACGTATTTTTTTTTTAATCTAAGTTTAACTACTAGACATTGTTTCTGAGTTCGTAAGTAAACAGATTTTATATGACATACCTATACCCAGAAATGTTTCACAAGTCCTATAAAAATGAGGACAGTGTGGCAACAGCCAATGACAACTAATGTCAGTTAGCATCCCACTACCCCTTTCCTATCACTCCCACTTTTACTCTGACCTACACTAACCTTTCCCTTACAAATATCACATTTTTTTAGAGAACCAAACCAAGCAAATTGTTCTCTACTCCAGAGTTCTTAATGGAAGACCCATAAACTCTTGACCTTGTGAACTTGAAGTTATAAGCCAAATTATGTCTGCAAGTATTTACACACAAAGTAAGGGGGAAGGCAGGGCAAGGATGTAAGTTTTATTCTCAAAGAGGGCCATGACCTAATAGAGTTAAGCACTGTTCTAACCATACTGATGGGCTACAGACCACACCTGCAAACAGATGTGTCTATAACTGAAGTTTACTTACCAGAATCTACAGATCCAAACTCTCTCAAAGCCCTCTCATAATATTCTCTTAAGTTCGCCATCTTGCAGGATTCCTAACAAAAATAATGAGACAATCTTGCCTCAAAAGCCTAATTCATAATGTCACAAATTCCTTTCCACCACACTGTTAAAACAGCTACCACCTATTAGGTATCTGAAGGGGAGAAGGCTCAGGGTTTAGGACGAACACAGCCTAGCTCTCACCTTATCCAGAGAAAAGTCAAATGGAGCACTCACCAGAGTGAAGTCAATGTCAAACGGTGATAAAAGCACTCTGTTCTGGCAGCATGGAAAAAAGCCTAATTGATTCTCAGTTGGGGGAACAGGGGCAGCTTCACAGGAAAATACATTTGAAAGCCCTGAGGGAAGACTAGGATTTAAATAAATAAATGGAGAAGGTTTACTCCCTGTGGCTAAGGATTTCTTTCTTTTGTGTGTCTGGACCCCGGCAAATATTAGCTATGTCCACCTTAAAACTTTTTATATGAAGCCAAAGCATATATAAATATTAACTATATAACCTTCCCCGAGTTTTTTAAACCCTCTGACCTTAAAAGTTTCCTCACCCATAAAAGAAGGATAATGATATCTCTTACAGCAACTACAAGGATTCAATTAAAAAATGCTGACTTGGGGCGCCTGGGTGGCTCAGTCGTTAAGCGTCTGCCGTTAAGCGTCTGCCTTCGGCTCAGGTCATGATCCCAGGGTCCTGGGATCGAGCCCCGCATCCGGCTCCCTGCTCTGCCGGGAGCCTGCTTCTCCCTCTCCCACTCCCCCTGCTTGTGTTCCCTCTCTTGCTGTGTCTCTCTCTGTCAAATAAATAAAATCTTAAAAAAAAAAAAAATGCTGACTAATTATGAACCTAGCAGAGTAGCTGGTACTAACTTTACAATCAATAAATGTTCATTCTTCTATTTCCATTTAAATGTATTCTCTTTTGTTTCATTTTCAAAGGAGAGTAACCTCTACAGTTTAAAAATACTCTTGTATAGTCAAGTAACTATTTCCTCATTCAAATTTCTCTTCCCTTCCACCAACGGGTATTATTTTACAGAAAGTCAACTTCACTCCGTATCATACACATGCATGAAGAACAGAATCACACTTTGTTAAGGGCTCATAACGTGCACAGGACTGTGCAAAGTCCTTTCTATGTAGTACCCCCTCCTGGCCTTGTAATCTGCACATCCCTGAAACAGGTATTATGACCTTCTTGATGGAGGAAGATGCCAATGCTGAGAACTGCCCAAGACACATACCTATTATGTTATTAATCCAAAGCCTGGTTATTAATTATTACGCTGTATTACCTCTTGTATGAAAAGAACAAAAACAGATAAATGACCCACACAATGATTAAAACTATAAAAATAAGAGTTCAACCTCACTAGTAATTTTTCAAAATTCAAGTAAAAATAATAAACACCAATCAAAATACCAAAATAAAGGAGAAAAAGCAAAACTGCAGATTTAGAGAGGGTGTGAGGAAATATACATACTGATATTCCTGATTATCACTATAAAGAAGTACACTTCTTTTGAAGGACCATCTTACAAAATATGAAGAACCATTAAAGGGCGCCTGGGTGGCTCAGTCGTTGAGTGTCTGCCTTCCGCTCAGGTCATGATCCCAGGGTCCTGGGATCGAGCCCCACATCGGGCTCCCTGCTCTGTGGGGAGCCTGCTTCTCCTTCTCCCTCACTTGTGCTCTCTAGCTCTCTCTCTGTATCTCTCCAATAAATAAATAAAATCTTTAAAAAAAAAAAAAAAAAGAACCATTAAAAAGGACTGTTCTCTCCAGTCCCAGAAATTTATCTCAAAAAGAGAATTCCAAAGAAGAAAAAAATGCTGTCTAAACAAAATGTTTATAGCACTCTTGTTTTCAGTATCAAAAATCTGGGAAACAACCTATATGTAATGGACTAGTTAAAACTGTGGGTTTAAGAATAACACCACAACCGTTCAAGATGACAACCATGGAAAAACACAGGAATGTATTCACAAATTAACGTTAAGTCAAAAAACGTAAGAGAAAACCTCCACATGGCACATAAGACAGAAATAAAACTTGTGTGTATACACGTAAACAAAAACTTGAAAGTAAACTAAAAATTAAAATAAATATGGTTGGCTGAGTTACTATGATGGGATTACAGACACCTTTGGATTTTCGTGTATTATTTTTTACACTTTTTTTTTTTTTTTTTTTGAGAGAGAGCGGTGAGGAGACACAGAAGAGGAGAGAGAGGGAGAGAAAGAATCTTAAGTAGGCTCCATACCCGGCACGGAACTCAATCTCACAACCCTGAGATCGTAACCTGAGCTGAAATCAAGAGTTGGACACTCAACCAACTGAGCCACCCAAGTGCCCCTCATGTATTATTTTTTAAACGGAGACCTTCCTGTATTTTCCCTCACTCACAAGTTCAGTTAAAAACACCAGAAACATGGGTCACCTGGGTGGCTCAGTCGGTTGAGTGTCCAACTCTTGGTTTCGGCTCAGGTCATGATCTCACGGGTAGTGAGATCAAGTCCTGCAATGGGCTCTACACTCAGCAGGGAATCTGGTTGGAGGTTCTCTCCCTCTTTCCCTCTCCCCGACTTGTGCACACATGCTTACTCGTTCTCTTTCTAAAATAAATAAACAAATCTTACAAAAAACAAAAACAAAAAAACAAAAAAACCCACACCAGAAACAGTTACTGCCTACTCTCTACTTCATGACCCAATACGAAAGACAAACAGGGTGCTCCAGAGGCAGAGAAGCAGCACCTCGCCCAACCTGGTAGGGAGGGTTTCCCCTATGAGGTGACATCTGAGTTTTCTATTTTCCAGACATGGACTTTCTCTTCTTTGCTTGATTACCATTCCTTAACCATCTCTATGAAAAAATGGTTAGGTGAGGGGACCGGAAATTTATACTATATATGAGAACTTTTTAAATGACAAAAATGCTGCCATATAGGAGAGTAACCACCAGTTCATTTTCCCAGACAAGAAATGAATAGAACACTTACTTGCTCCTTTTCAAACTGGATTATTTTCCTGAAAAAATCAACTGAAAATGGACGGCTTTCCTGTAAACTACGGAAAAGGAGAAAATAGTTATCGTCCACAGAGACAACAAGCCTCTTACATCCCATGACTCTAACTACATCCCTACGCCCGCGCCTCCACAACGCATGGTTTCATAAAGACCTGGCCACAAACACTGGATTTGACCACCAGTCACTCTCAACACTTTCGGTGTCCAGGGACTTACTCTTCACCCCCACCAAACTCTTTCCTACCCAGTTTTCTTCCTGTTCTCCTCTTCCCCGCTTTTATAGTTTAAAGTTCCCTCTACTGCATCTCAAGGTCTTTCTGAAGGAGACCAATAATTCCACTTCTAAGAATATATTCTAAGGAAGTAATTTCCAGTATGAACAAATAATATTTGTGCAGAAATGTTCACCAAAGCAGTATCACTATGACCATCTAAACTATGGTACATCCCCAGAGCGATGTACCATACAGCTATTTCTAATGAATGACGTTCGTGAAGAACTATTACTGACAGGAAAAAGGCCAGTGCAATGTTCACCAACAAAAGCGGTATACAAAATGTGATTATAGTATAATCTCAAATATGCAAAAACAAAGGGTTTTTTTTGTTTTTTTAAGATTTTACTTATTTGTCAGAGAGAGAGAGAGAGTGAGAAAGCACAAGCAGGGGGAGAAGCAGTGGGAGAGGGAGAAGCAGGCCCCCCGCTGAGCAAGGAGCCTGACGCGGGGCTCGATCCCAGTACCCTGGGATCATGACCTGAGATGAAGGCAAATGCTTAACTGACTGAGCCACCCAGGTGCCCCGAAAACAAAGTTTTTAAATGATACATTAAGCATGTTTTTTTCTCCTGATTACCATGAGTTAATAGTTACCTCCCTCTTTTTTTTTTTAATTTTCCACCAACGGGTATGAACTGCTTTTATTGTTCAACAAAAGACTTTCTGAAAAAATCTCTTGGATTACTTCCTCAGATACTGTTTGCCATACATATAACCTGGGCATGGGAGGCTGAGTGCGGGGTGGGGAGATGAATAACAGTGATGAAAGTTTGTGAGTACCTTTTAAACACAGCTCTGGCCTTTTTGTAGCCACCGCTTCGGTAAGCCCAATCCAGGTACTTATCCTTCAGAGTGACTGAGTTAGCACCTTTGACAGCTAAGAGAGCTTTCTACAATTAAAAAAAAAAAAAAGACACAAGCTACATGAGGATATTTATAAATATCAAAACAAATTTTCCCAGAACCATCCCAGGCTGCTCAATTAACAGTGCTTTAGGAACATCGGCTATAAAAATAACCCTAAAACTAGCCAACTAGTGAACCTATCTGCTCATTCCCCACCCACCACAAGACTCAGAACGTAGGGCCTAGACCTTAAAAATGGCTTCTGTGTCTTCTTGGCTTTTCGCACCTTCACTCCACTCTGCCCAAGAAATCCACAATGGCAGACAGACCTGGTCACAGTGAGAAAGAAAAAAAAGTTAGAAATTGATGGCTTAAGCTCTATGCTCTGAGAACTAGTCACCATAAAGACAGGCTCCTACTGAGATATTCAATATGTAAAATACAGATTCACTCCCAGTCTGTCCTCACCATGACCAAATTCTCAGTGCCCAGTAGGGATGGCCTGCCAGAGCACAGACAGACTTGTGACCAAGACCCCCAAAGCAGCACTCTCCTGTCAAAACTAGCACCCTTCTGTTGGAGTACTACCTACAGTTATTACCATCGGCTATCTGTGAATTAAGCAATGAAGTGTCCATAGCTGGTCAGACCCACAGCTACCCAGGTCACATCTCTGCTGTCTAAGACCTACGACACAAGTACTACTTAATCCAAACTCAATTATCTGATCTTCACTCATGCCCCAGAGACGCACACAAATGAGAATGAAGATTTTTTCCCCACTTTAACTTCCAGAATACTTTTTTCTTACTAATATAAAAGGGGGTGCCTGGCTGGCTCAGTCAGGAACGTGCAACTCTTAATCTTGGGGTTGTGAGTTGAAGCCCCACATTGAGTGCAGAGATTACTTAAAAATAAAATCTTAAAAAAAAGATTCTAGAAGGCACATGGGTGACTCAGTCAGTTAAGTGTCCAATTCTTGATTTTGGCTCAGGTCGTAAGCTCAGGGTTATGGGACCGAGCCCCAAGTCGGACCTGCGCTGAGCAAGTAGTCTGCTGGAGATTCTCCCTCTCCCTTCCCCCTCCCTCTGCTATCTAAATAAATAAATAAATATCTCTTTAAAAAAATATTGACTGTAAAGCTTTAAGATTTAGAAATATATGTCTGTTTAGGGACGCCTGGGTAGCTCAGTTGGTTAAGCGTCTGCCTTCGGCTCAGGTCATGATCCCAGGATCCTGGGATAGAGTCCCACATTGGGCTCCCTGCTCAGCGGGGAGTCTGCTTCTCCCTCTTCGCCTGCCACTCCCCCTGCTTTGTGCTCTCTCTCTCTCTGACAAATAAATAAATAAAATCTTAAAAAAAAAAAAAAAAAAAATATATATATATATATATATATATATGTCTGTTTAAAACTCGGGCTTTGGAGGGGCCTGGGTCGCTCAGTCGGTTAAGTGTCCAACTCTTGCTTTCGGCTCAGGTCATGATCTCAGGGTCGTGAGATCAAGCCCCGCATTGGGCTCTGCACTAGGCACAGTCTGCTTGTCCCTTCCCCTTTGCTCCTCCCCCTGCTCTCTAAGTAAATAAAAACTTAAAAAAATAAAATACATAACTCAGGCTTAAATACAGCTTTGGAAGCAAGGGAGAAAAATACTCAATATTTCTCACTTATAAGATATCAAAATAAAATAGAGAATTTCATATAGTCTTTCTTTTTTTTAAAGGTTTTATTTTTTGACAGAGAGAAAGAGAGCGAGAGAAGGAACACAAGCAGGGGGATGTGGGAGAGGGAGAAGCAGGCTTCCTGCTGAGCAGGGAGTCTGACACGGGACTTGATCCCAGGATCCTAGGATCATGACCTGAGCCGAAGGCAGACACCTAATGACTGAGCCACCCAGGCGCCCCTTATTTAGTCATTTTTCAAATAACAAATTAGAAATAGGCTAGTAAATGGTAGGGAATTCTTCCACTCCTGACCCTTGATATAGGCACACATGCACTCTGGGGCCAGCCCTCATCAGACAAGCACACTTCAAATGAGCTTTGGCTCAGTCTCAAAAGGTTTCTCAAACACAATGAAATACAAAAGACCCAACTCACAGACCTGGGCTTTCAGATGCACAAAAGCTTCTTCAAAAAGCCCGGCTACATCAGGGCTCTTAGAGTCAATCAGCACCTGCAGCTTCATCTGCCACATCGTCACAGAGTCTCTAAACGATTCAGTCCCGGCTACTGCTACCTCCAGAGCTTCCTTTAAAAAGTCCTGATGCAGCAACAACTCGATCTGGGTAAGACAAAGGATCACTGGAAAATTATCCACTGAAAGCTAAATCATCTACGTGGGGCGGGGGGGGGGGGGGGGGGGGGAAGAGACAAAAAAAGACCTCATGTAAGGCAGTGATTTCAACATCATCTCCACTTAACCTTTGACAATGGCTGCCAAACAGGCACAAAGTAAA
Organism: Halichoerus grypus; assembly: GCF_964656455.1. Classification (NCBI taxonomy): domain Eukaryota; kingdom Metazoa; phylum Chordata; class Mammalia; order Carnivora; family Phocidae; genus Halichoerus; species Halichoerus grypus. The sequence goes on from NC_135713.1 coordinate 169,106,890, forward strand.
CAATCAAATTCTCTTCCATTGCCTGCTCTTATTCCTAAAGGCTACCAAAAAATAGGTAAGACGTACAAAGTAGAGGGCCTAAATAATTTAGATTGAAAGTTAAGTTTTTAATAAAATAGTTCACTATAATAAAACCCACACCCACCAAACAGAATATAAAAATCAGACAAAACCAGTATTTGTGGGTTGATAATGAAACATGTTTATTCATTCAAATGGAGTTGGGCACACAATCAACTGGTACCATTTTTTTGAAATGTAATTTGACACTGTGTAACAAGAGTCATGGAGGTGTTCATATCTTAAACTTGGAAATTTTAACATATATAACCCAACACAGAAGGAAATCTTACATGTTCAAAATGCTTAAATCCACACTATTGTAACAGAAGAGGGAAAAAACCTAAAACCAATTTTTTTTTTTTTTAAGATTTTATTTATTTGACAGAGAGATAGAGAGAGAGAACAAGTAGGCAGAGGGAGAGGGAGAAGCAGGCTCCTCGCCGAGCAGGGAGCCCGATGTGGGGCTCGATCCCAGGACCCTGGGATCATGACCTGAGCTGAAGGCAGCCGCTTAACCGACTGAGCCACCCAGGCGCCCCAAACCAATTCTATTTTTAAAAAACTGTGGAACAGCAAATAAATGGCAATATGTAGTCTGCTCATTCGACAAGCATTTTTATTGCTCGCTATACATGCTAGATTTAATAATGAGGAAATCAGGTACGTTCTCCACTGCCCCAGGGCCTCAAGTCTAGAAGTAGAGACAGTCTGATACTTGCCTTGACAGAAAAAGAATCACATGCTATAAGAGTACAAAGCAGGAACACCGAACAGGGTCTATGGCAGCCATGAGACAGAAAACACCATTTATGCTAGGCTTAAGGAAGAGTAGGCATTAGTTAGAGAAGGCTCTCCCAACAAGCATGTGCATAAGAGACCGCTTATGTTCTCATAAGGATACAAAAGGAAATCCAAGTTCAACATGGCTGAAGGGGTAGAATGTATACTAGAGAACTGGCAAGTGAGGCTAAGACGGTATTAGGGAGAATGACCAGCTTTATCCAAAGGACAGTGGAAGCCACAGAATAATCTGATCGGTTTTTAAAGATCATTCTGTGGAGAATAATCTGGAAAAACGATGGATGCAGGAATCAGCTAAGCATTTTAAGTTTAGAGGCAGTATACTGAGCAGCTCTCATTAAAGGCAAGGGCACCAGAGTGATGAGGTAAATGAGGTAGTAGGCTTAGGAAGGGCAGCATCAGAGATTTGGGGAGCAGAGGATGTCTGAATAGCCAGAGTGGTGAATGACCAAATAGTCACTACAGAAAGAGAGCAGGGCTGCCATAGCAATACTCAAAGCAAAGTCCACCTAAATTTATACGGGGTGACTGTCCTGCCAGTATTCAATAGCTCAAATGGGAGCAGCTGAACTCATCCAAGCTTGGGATTTTTCCCAGATAGATGCCATAATGGGAAAAGGGTATCTCAGTCCTGGTATAATACAGCAAACTAGTATATGCATTACCTAGCTATATGTAAAAAGTATTTTTTAAATGTTAACGTATGAACATTTCTGTACACGTCAAGAACTTTGTGAGCTGGCAAAAAAAAAGATAACTATCACTATTTTAAAATCAAGTAAACAAACTCAGAAAGGTTAAGTGGCTTGCCCAAGTTACCTAGCTATTAAGTGACAAAACCCGATCTAGACTACGTATTCCTTCAGTACATTATCCTGGTGGCCGTAATAATCCTTACCCGCCCCAGAGAGCAGGGATGGGTTAATAAGCTTCTTACTAAAATATCAGCTTCTGAAACATAGGAACACATCTAATTTGTCTTTATTGTTACCATACCAATGGTTATTCTGGGTCAGGCATACATTCAGGAAAAGGATGTTCAGGAAAAGATGGATGGGGAGACAAACAAAATAAATACAACTTGTGACTCCTTATTCTGAGTGTTTCCCACTATACAACATTCCTCCCTTTACTGGTACACATTTCATTTTTGGCATACACCAAATACTGAGAGACAAACGTAATGTCTCTACGTCTTCCATTCCAAACTTCCAAATGGGCTTAGTCATATAACTATATATTAAAAACACATGACACCAGCAGGAACCAACTGGAATTAAGTATGTGTTATTGGCAGTGAATGTGTCCTTACCCACTGCTTGTACTGGAATTCTGGTAGAAGTCTGAGTTCATGTGCCTTCCTGAATGCCATCATGGTTCTTTCCAGCCTCTGAAATCAGAAATATCCTTCAGTTCGTTATAAACATCCCAGTAGGGGTCTTTGGCCTCTGACAGGAACAAGTGCAGTTTTGCACATTTCTGAAAACAGAGAGAAGGAACTTGAAGTGGTTTCACTTATGATTAGACCAGCCAAAAAGCGGCACCAAGCACAGTCCAGTAAGAGAGCGCCTCCTAACCAGGTGGCCCAAATAAGGATGCAACAGACTCAGACCTTTAGAATGACTAGGTCACCCACAAAGAGAAAGAACTTAGGTTAAGCATGAAGCTCTTGGAAGCTGTCCCAGGCCCCAAAGGAGCCATGTGTCTGCTCTTCTTCCAGAAAACAGTCACTTTCTAGTCAGCCACTATAAGCATGTAACTTAAGTCCCTTACCCTCTCTCTGAGGAACTGACTGCTGGTCTTCTTAGTGAACCTTTCCAAGCAGAAGTTGATGTAACACTTCCACATGGCCTCTGGAAAAGTCAGAGAGATTACACTGATCAGATCGCCAGTCTCTCTGTTTAACAGTCATCATACATCTTTTCTGTGAAGGAAAGATTCCCCAGAAGAAGAATTTAAACTAGTCTGGTAAAAAAAAAACTAGTTATTCCCATTACAGCCAATCAATATCTCAAACACTGGGGGGAAAAGCAACTGAGTAACCACATATAAAAAGTAAAAGCCTCGGGGACACCTGTGCCTGGGTGGCTCAGTTAAGCGTCTGCCTTCGGCTCAGGTCATGATCCCAGGGTCCTGTGATCGAGCCCCGCGTCGGGCTCCCTGCTCAGCGGGGAGCCTGCTTCTCCCTCTCTCTCTGCCTACCGCTCTGCCTACTTGTGTCCTCTCTGTCAAATAAATAAATAAAATCTTTAAAAAAAAAAAAAGTAAAAGCCTCATCCATGTTATATATCCCTTCTACCTTAATACTCCCATATTACAAAATCTGAAAGTAAATCTGTGTCAAAAGATAATTAGGGAAGGACAATCTTCTGAATTACTATTTCCTAAGTATCATCTCCCCCAAACAGATGAACATAAACATCACTATTGTCGAGGAAAGTCATAAAAGCTCCATCTTCCACCAGCAAACAAGAAGTTGGAAAGCCAGGCACATGGTCAACTACCACAGAAAGATTCCTGAAAACTGATTTTGGAAACAGAAACAGAAGCTTCGGTTTCACATTTGTGAATACTACCACTTGTATACCACACCAAGGTCTGGCGAAGTTCACCTGTGGGGAGAGTCTTTACTGCCTCTTCGTACACAGCACAGCACCTCTCCTCCTTCCGGCCCACCTCCACTGCTCTGGCTTGTTTCGTGGCAGGCTGCTCTCCGGCTGGCTGCATCTCCATCGCTAATTCTCGCCGTGCCACGTAATCCCAAGTAAGAGGGTCATCTGTGTGCAGAGCCTGAAGGCTGCAAAGTAGTTTACTCATGTCAGCCCTATGACATGAGACTAACTCAGAATATCAGAGACAGTTCCCTATGCTCTAAAAACAGACCCAGGACACCCCTTTAACAATTCCATTACCATGAGACAACTCCCCACTAGGCTCTCCAGATAGCTTCACACTCACCATATAAATTTTGTCAATTGATCAGAGTTGTGCCACATTAGGTTTCAGAATGTTTTAGATATCATTCTCAAATGTTAATTTTCAAGTTAGCTCTCAAAGTCAAATCAACAGGTATGTGTGACAAGACAATTCTCTTCAAGCCCTGGAGAACCTTATTATATCCAGGCTCTTGATTTTCTATAATAGAGGCAAAGAAAAAGCACAACCTAATCCTCTACCAAAGCCCTGAAAAATCCGAAGAGCAAACTGATCCAAGTTCTATTTTATCTCCTGTGAAAGTAAGGGGTGCTACGTAAGAGTGAAGTACTCATAAGGTAGGCTGCAAATAATTCTCAAACCATACGCTCAAACATTAAAGAATAAAATTACCTGCAGCAATCAACTATAAACATTCACAAGGACCACTCTCATTTTATGGACAAAAGACATGCCAGCAAAGCAGGAATATACATTTTGATATAAGCTGTAGGATATCTGTTATTGAATAAAGGCAAACTATTTCCCAAGGGAAGCCCATAAGGGTGTCAAACAACTTTTCCAGCAATCTATTTTTTTATACAACTTACTATGATACAACAGTCCTAAGACTTTGCTTTCTTCCAAGGATTTAGCGTGGTAACTTCTCTCCCCCTTTCTAAACACCCAATCTCAAACTTTTACCACAAGATTAGAAATAGACATATTCACTTTTCCATGACTTTACTTACTCATCATAAATTTCTTTTTGCAGATCTGTGGCAAAGTCGAATAGCTGTGCAATTGAAAGCAGTGACACATGAAATTCTGCACCTAAAATTTAAAAAGTGGGGGAGGGTAGTAAGACTCTCAAGTATCATTTTACTCTAAAGTATCACTTTCTTCTACAAGAAAGTACTACTTTCTTATATGCTAGAGTTCTTTTGTTTTGGGGTTTTAATTGAGAAATAGGACAAAACAGATAAACAAAGCACCCACTACACAATCAAAACCATTATTGATATTCGGGAGTATTCATAAGTTCTTCCTTTCTTCTAAACTTCTTCCCAATATAAAGAAATGTTCTAAATCACCTGTTTCTTTTCAACACCCCACCGTGACTAAAGTACTCAATAAACTTACTGAAATGTTCAAGTATATCCTAAGGGGCAATCAACCTTTTCTTAAAGAAAGAGGACACTATTCGTACAGAATTTTTATGCACAGTCTAACAGAATCTCTAATAGAAAATTTCCAAATTAGCTAAAGGTCTTTCTTATTATAAATAGAATGTTTCACTCTCCCATCATAAATATTCAAAATATGCGTACCTTTAATTATGCTTACAGAATTTTTGTAGATGATCCGTGCCAACTCGCCCTTAAGGATTTCTTCAGGATAATCAAGATTCCCCTAAAGAGTATTATATTAAACATAACTTAACAGGCCAGTAACTAGAAAAAGCACCAGGATGAAAATTAACAGTCCTAGACTACCTGTGCCATATGTATGACCTCTGGCAAATCACGTCTCTCTGGGCCAGTTCCCTCACTTGTAAAATGTGCAGCTTGAACCAGACCACTGAACTTCCACAGTGAAAGTTCTCTCAGGCTCCTAGAGTGATAGCAAGATCACACGGCTTAAGGTCGGACTCTCTATTTAGACCCAAACAGGTCAGAATTTACACGCCTTGTTTATCCTTATGTGTCAACTCTTATTTGAATAAAAAAGTTCACAGCTGGAAACCACAATAACAGATGATAGCAAAGTTCCTTTTTCAGCTCTAACATTCTAAAACTTCTTTAAAATTACTGACACCAAAAAAATTGTATAAAACAAAAAAGAAAGAAGGCTAGGAACCACAGATTTCAGAACCCTCCCTCAAACTCCTTCAACTGATTAGTACATCATTTAATGAAACTATAAAGTATTAAAGAAAACCATTTACCATTCCATCAGTAATAAATAATCTTGAGGACTACTTCAATTACTCCAAATGTCTATTTTTAAAGCACAAAATTCCATTTTTATTAATAAGCCCATTTAATTAAATCAACTCTAAAGTTTCAAAATAAGACATTAAATTGGGAACAAAAATACCTTCCAAAAATTTTCTCTTACTCCTAAGCAGGCTCGAAACACTACAAATCGTTGACATGGGACAACACACTCGGATCTTACCACATCCATTTTGGCTTTTTCAAATTCTTGTTTTTCTTTCCTCAGTTTCTCAGCATGCATCAACTCCATCCTAAAGTACTACACAAGGGAAAAAATAAACTAAAAACCTTTGGAAATAATTTCTTTTTATCAGAAATACATAAGATGTCATTTTACACCCATTAAGTATCAGATCTGGGAAAGTCTGGGAGTAGTATAATATTTTGTTATGAAACTACCAGACATTTATAAGGAAGGAGATCTTTGTGATGGTAGAACAGCTCTGTATTTTGATTGTGGTAGTGGTTACACAAATCTACACATGTAAAAAAAAATGACATAGAACCATAAGGACACATCATACCAATGCTGATTTCCTGATTTTCATATTATGTAATTTTACAAAATGCAACCATCAGGAGAAATTGATTAGTGGAATGCAGGACCTCGCTGTACTTTCCTGTCAATCCATAATTATTTCAAAATAAAAAATCAATGGCAAATATTTACCGTCAAACATTATGAAGAAAAACTCATGCACAACTAACATGTAAACTTGGACTTCCCCAGAATTTTTAGTACTTTGAACTTTATGTTACAAGACATGTGAAAATAACAAGTTCTTAAAAAATGTTTATACCGTAGGGCACCTGGATGGCTCAGTCGTTTGGGCGTCCAACTCTTGGTTTCAGCTCAGGGCATAAAAAGGAACTTTGTTCAGGGCATGATCTCAGGGTCATGAGATCAAGGCCTGCGTCTGGCTCCACACTCAGCGCAGAGTCAGCCTGAGATTCTCCCCTCTCCTTCTGCCCCTCCTCCCGCTCACATGCATGCACGCATGCTCTCTCTAAAATAAATAAAATCTTTTTTTTTTTTTTTAAAGATTTTATTTATCCATTTGAGAGAGAGAGCGAGCATGAGGGGGGAGGGTCAGAGGGAGAAGCAGACTCCCCGGCGAGCAGGGAGCCCGATGCGGGACTCGATCCCGGGACTCCAGGATCATGACCTGAGCCGAAGGCAGTCGCTCAACCAACTAAGCCACCCAGGCACCCCTAAAATAAAATCTTTAAAAAAAAAAAAAAAAGATTCAGGGTGCCTGGGTGGCTAAGTCAGTTAAGCGTCTGCCTTTGGCTCAGGTCATGATCCCAGGGTCCTGGAATCAAGACCCACATTGGGCTCCTTGTTCACCGAGGAGCCTGCTTCTCCCTCTCCCTCTGCCTGCCGCCTCCCCCTGGCTTGTGCGCTCTCTCTCTCTCTGACAAATAAATAAAATCTTAAAAAAAAAAAAAAAAAACGTATAAAGATGGCTGAACCCTGGCCCCACAACTAAAAAAGGTAGGGTCCAGTTCCCTACCCCTCCCAACCATAATGGGTAGGTCAGAGTTCTCATCTCTCACTAACAAGATGGAAGTTGCACATGGTCAACACCTATTAATGGCCAAGAAATATCTTTGTTACCCCTTTTCTCCAGCAGCAATCCCTACTTATCCCTAGCCTCCATAACTAAGAGTCTTTTTTAACTTAATAAACAATGTATGTCCATAAAGGACCAAAACTCAGACATCACTCTCTCATCTTACAGGTACACAACTCACTTCTTGATAAAGTTTCGGGCACTCTGGATGAAAGCGCAGAGCTCGAAGAAATAGCTGTCTTGCACTTTCTGAAGACAAGCGATCTTCCATTTCCCATTTGGCTGCCATAATCCACAAAGCTATAAATGAAAAACATCAGACTTCATTTCAGTAAGTTGACCGAGTCAGACCAAAAAAGATCAATGTTCCAATTTTAATACTTAAAGAACTTTTTTTTAATCTTATCAAAAGAGAAAGGGGATGGAGACTGTTTCTAGTGGTTAACTGTAAAGTATTACTGCTTTATTTAGAGTAGTCTGAAGCAAAGACGTAAATGATAATATCCGTGGATATTTATGTGCCTCATCCAATCTGAAGTCAACATCATTATAACTCACATACAAATTTTAAAAGTGTGAAAATGCTGGAAAATTATGCATTTTAGAATCAACGAAATAAAAATATTTCGCTCTTTTGCTTTATTATTAAATAGTTCATGATTTTTTTTGAATGGCTCAATTTTAAAAATAAATTTTTTATCACACCTGTTGGGAATAAAGGCTTAATAAAAATCAAAAACCTTTGTCTTTCTACATAAGAAATTAACCTTAACACTCGAGCTATTTCCCAACTTAATAAAAGTCCAGCTATGTCAGGGTGCCTGGGTGGCTCAGTCGTTAAGCGTCTGCCTTCGGCTCAGGTCATGATCCCAGGGTCCTGGAATCGAGTCCCACATCGGGCTCCCTGCTCAGCGGGAAGCCTGCTTCTCCCTCTCTCACTCCCCCTGCTTGTGTTCCCTCTCTCGCTGTGTCTCTCTCTGTCAAATACATAAATAAAATCTTAAAAAAAAAAAAAAAAAGTCAGCTATGTCACCAGACAAGATTTCTTTTGGTAAAAACGACTTATGGTTGGTAACCACATCTGGACTAGAAGGGTTGTGAATGAGAGAGAGCATTGCTCTGGGCTTTCTTGCACATGTGACTCCTGAAATTGAGCACAGTCCTTTCTAGGATCCCTGGAAGCTATGCCCATCCATAGGTCTTCCAAGCCAGAGTGGCTCCTCAACCCATTCGTGTGATCTCATTCCCTCATACCTGAACTGTCATCTTGGGAAACAGAGACCAGCCTCCTAACTGCTAAGAGCACTCTACTAAAGATACACACCTAATGCTGTCCTGCTGTATCCTTCTGAATTAACTGGTGCCAAATGTAGCCTACCTTAGCCTGTGCTGTGTGAACCTGGTTGAGCCTAATACTTGAGAATAGGCACTGGAGCACCTCCACTATAAAATTATGTACCGGGCGCCTGGGTGGCTCAGTCGTTAAGCGTCTGCCTTCGGCTCAGGTCATGATCCCAGGGTCCTGGGATCGAGTCCCACATCGGGCTCCCTGCTCGGCAGGAAGCCTGCTTCTCCCTCTCCCACTCCCCCTGCTTGTGTTCCTGCTCTCACTATGTCTCTGTCAAAAAAATAAATAAAATCTTTAAAAAATAAAAATAAAAAATAAATAAAATAAAATAAAATTACGTACCATTTCACAGTATTCACAAGGGAAGTCTTTCTCTTAGAAAACATGAGTATCTACCCTGTGCCAGTCACTCTTGCAAAATCTGTATTAACATATTCCCCTTTAAGTTTTTAGGTTTTCCCCTTTAAATTCTCCTTAACTGTGACTGCATCCAAACAGAATGTCCCTCAAAGGACCAAAGAGTTCATTTGATCATCATCTAAAAAGAAACTTAGGGGCGCCTGGGTGGCTCAGTTGGTTAAGCGACTGCCTTCGGCTCAGGTCATGATCCTGGAGTCCCTGGATCGAGTCCCGCATCGGGCTCCCTGCTCGGCAGGGAGCCTGCTTCTCCCTCTGACCCTCCCCCCTCTCATGTGCTCTCTCTCTCTCTCTCTCATTCTGTCTCAAATAAATAAAATCTTTAAAAAAAAAAAAAAAAAGAAACTTAGTGGGGTGCCTGGCTGGCTCAGTCAAGACAGCATGCAACTCTTGATCTCTGGATTGTGAGTTCAAGCCCCACATTAGGCGTAGCGCTTTACTTTATTTATTTATTTATTTTTAAAGTAAGCTCCTCACCCAGTGTGGAACTCAATGCAGGGCTCAAACTCATGATCCTGAGCTGAGATCAAGAGTCAGACGCCTTGGGCACCTGGGTGGCTCAGTTGGTTAAGCGACTGCCTTCAGCTCTGGTCATGATCCTGGAGTCCCAGGATCAAGTCCCGCATCAGGTTCCCTGCTTAGCAGGGAGTCTGCTTCTCCCTCTGACCCTTCCCCCTCTCATGTGCTCTCTGTCTCAAATAAATAAAATCTTAAAAAAAAAAAAAAAAGAGGGAGATGCCTAACAGACGGAGCCATCCAGATGCCCTGCGTGTAGAGCTTCCTTTAAAAAAATAACAAAAAATTGGGGCGCCTGGGTGGCTCAGTCGTTGAGCGTCTGCCTTCGGCTCAGGTCATGATCCCAGGGTCCTGGGATCGAGCCCCACATCGGGCTCCCAGCTTGGTAGGAAGCCTGCTTCTCCCTCTCCCACTCCCCCTGCTTGTGTTCCCTCTCTCTCTGTGTCTCTGTCAAATAAATAAATAAAATATTTTTAAAAAATAAATAAATAACAAAAAATGAGGGGCGCCTGGGTGGCTCAGTCTTTAAGCGTCTGCCTTCGGCTCAAGTCATGATCCCAGGGTCCTGGGATTGAGCCCCACATCAGGCTCCCTGCTCGGCGGGAAGCCTCCTTGTCCCTCTCCCACTCCCCCTGCTTGTGTTCCTTCTCCCACTGTGTCTCTCTCTGTCAGATAAATATATAAAATCTTTAAAAAAATAAAATAATATACTTTAAAAAAATAATAAATAAAATACTTTTAAAAACAAAGAAATAAGTAAGAAGAAACTTAGTCCTTCTTACCCACAAATACAATACCTGACGCAATAAGTGGTACACAATATGCTGGGATGAACTAAGAGGCAGCTATTTGGAAACCAAAAGTGTTAAGGCCAAGTACCTAATGCTCAAGTTCTCAAAATGATTTCTTGTAGGTTTATTAAGCAAAGTAAATTCCAAAATAGCTTGAGTCTACATAAAAGGCAGAAGAGGGGGCGCCTGGGTGGCTCAGTTGTTAGACGTCTGCCTTTGGCTCGGGTCGTGATCCCAGGGTCCTGGGATCGAGCCCCACATCGGGCTCCCTGCTCAGCGGGAAGCCTGCTACTCCCTCTCCCACTCCCTCTGCTTGTGTTCCTGCTCTCACTATCTCTCTGTCAAATAAATAAAATCTTTAAAAAAAAATAAAATAAAAGGTAGAAGAAAAACTGACGAGGATCTCACCATACCTGGTTTGTTTGAATGAATGGCCAACATGGCAGAAAATACCTTGCTAAGTTGAGCTTTGGTAGCCTGTAAAAGAGAAAAAGCAATTCTACTTCCTATCCAGTGAAATCATTGTTACTAATCTCTAAGTGATCTGGTACTGTTTCCTTACTAACTTAAAATCCAATGGGGCAAGATCTCCTGCTGTAGCGACATATAAATACAGATACATTCATGGTTTTCTTCTACCTAAACCACTACATGTAAACATCCTAAATATCTAAAAATTTTCAACTTTACTGAAGAAATACACACATAAAGATCATTTTCTGGCTTAGAAGCCATTTACATAGTCATTCAGATATACAAAGGTTATACTGAAGTTCAGCCTTCTTGGGTTCTTTTCCCACTTGCTAACCCTACAACTTTGGAGAAAACATGGAGTTCAGTAACCAACTGTGGGACTTAAAAGGCAGACTAACTGAAAGAAGGAATAAGGAAGCAAGACACAGCTGCCCAATACTCACCCATTTCTTACAAAAGACTATATAGGATAGCCAAAGTTGAACATCATCCTGCAAGAAAAGCAATGTAGTGAGCTGCGTGAATTTTAAATTTATATATAATACAACTTTGCATTAATTTTTTTTTTTAGAAACAGAGGTAGATTTCAGAAAGGCCAATGTGGTAACACATTGCTCAGCCTATTAGGCTTTTCCTCACTGAGGCCCTAGATCTCTTAAACATGGTAACTCCATCTGGACACCACTCCCACCTACCATGCACCAAGACAAAATGTGTTGTCTACCCAGTGTGTTCAATGCAGCTCTTAAATGGTCTCAATCAGAGGTAGCAACCCAAAATTTGTCATTCCCAAGATCCAAAGTATTCTCTATATACTATATCCCAGTCCCAGAGCCCACTTGAAGAATATCAAGTGAGTGAGGTCCTGCCCCTACTCTAAACCATTCATCTTCTACCTCCAAGTCTTTGGTGTACTTCACTTAGAGATTTATCCAAACAAATTCCAAATTTCTAATCCTTAATTACGTATCAAATCTACCATTTTCAGTACCATCCTCAAAGAATAATGGTGAGGTAATGAGATCAATTTTCTTAATGGTTTGGTAAGTGGTTTCAAACAATGATATTATAATTCGGTTAAATATTGACACACCCAAGTATAAATAATGCATTTGAATATTGAAATCACAGTATATAAAATACATATCTTCACATCTCTTATAATTAAAGATGTTCTGATCACTTACTTTCCATTTTGCTGAAGCTCGTCGGAAGACACCTTGTACCCGGTGTACAATGGAATTCTCAATCTCATCCTTCTTAAATGAATAGCCGATGCGCTAAGAAAGGACATACACAAAGCCTCAATTTAATCACATTTAGCCACAGCAATATTCTTAATCTTAAACAGTACTGGTGATAAAGAAAACAAATAATTACAAATATCCATTATGAGCACATCACCACACAATTTATCAATACCAACTGCTTCCCAAACCGAAGTTCTAGCTACAGAGCTACACTGCTTAATTCTAAATTTTTCCAGCTTCCAGGGGTGCCTGGGTGGCTCAATCGTTAAGCGTCTGCCTTCGGCTCAGGTCATGATCCCGGCATCCTGGGATCGAGCCCCACATCGGGCTCCCTGCTCAGTGGGGAGTCTGCTTCTCCCTCTCCCTCTGTCGCTCTCCCTGCTCATTCTCTCTCGCACTCTTTCACTCTCAAATAAATAAAATATTTAAATTTTTCCAACTTCCAGAATATCTACTTACAGTTCTCCTTCTCTGAATCAACTCCAAAAGATTAATTTCATACTATGGAAAAAAAACATACGAAAAAAGAGAAAACAATTAACATTTATAACCTTTTAAATACAGGAAATACATTTAGCTAAAATCATAAAATAAATAAAAATCAAGAACATAAAACAAGATTGGGGGTGGCAGCACCTGGGTGGCTCAGTCGTTAAGCGCCTGCCTTTGGCTCGGGTCATGATCCCAGGGTCCTGGGATCGAGCCCCACATTGGGCTCTCTGCTCAGCGAGAAGCCTGCTTCTCCCTCTCCCACTCCCCCTGCTTGTGTTCCCTCTCTCGCTGTGTCTCTCTCTGTCAAATAAATAAAATCTTTTAAAAAATAAATAAACAACTGACTCCTGATTTCAGCTCAGGTCATGATCTCAGGATCATGAGACTGAGCCCCACATCAGGCTCTGCACTGGGTGTGGAGCCTGCGTAAGATTGTCTCCTTCTCCCCGTACTCCCCCCACCCCCCGGTTGGATGCTCTCACTCTCTCACTCGCTCTCTAAAAAAAATAAAAAAAACAAATAAATAAATAAAACAAGATTGAGGCAGCTAGCTGGCTCAGTCAGTACAGCATGCAATTCTTGATCTCCAGGTAATGAGTTCAAGCCCCACATTGGGCAGACAGCTTAATTAAAAATAAAAAAGAATATAAAACAAGGTAACTTGCTATCAAGCATAATTTGTAGTAAATGTCTTAACAGTCACTGAAAATTCACCTTACATCTGCAAAACTCATAAATCCATGCATTAGCATGGTTATAAACATCTTAGATACAAAAAATGCATGTTATCAAAATCATAACACTTAAAAGATTCCCACTGGTTCAGTCAGAAGAGCACATGACTCTTGATCTCAGGGTCATGACTTTCAGCCCCACGTTGGGTATAGAGATTATTTAAATAAATAAACTTGAAAAAAAAGAAGAGGGGCACCTGGGAAGCGCAGTCAGTTAAGTGTCCGTCTCTTAGTTTCAGGTCGGGTCAATATCCCAGGGTTGTGGGGTTGGGCTCAGCACAGAGTCTGCTTGGGACTCCCTCCCTCTCCCTCTGCCTCTCCCCACCACCCCCGTGCTCTCTCTATCTCTTTCAAATAAATAAATAAATCTTAAAAAAAAAAAAGTTCTTAAAATGTAGTCTCAGGGCCCCTGAGTGGCTCAGTCAGTTAAGCATCCGACTCTTGATTTCAGCTCAGGTCATGATCTCAGGGTCATGAGATCGAGCCCCATATTGGGCTCCACACTCAGGGGGAAGTGTGCTTAAGATTCTCTCCCTCTCGGGGCACCTGGGTGGCTCAGTCATTAAGCATCTGCCTTTGGCTGAGGTCATATTCCCAGGGTCCGGGGATCAAGCCCCACATCAGGCTCCCTGCTCGGCAGGAAGCCTGCTTCTCCCTCTCCCACTCCCCCTGCTTGTGGTCCCTCTCCTGCTGTGTCTCTCTGTCAAACAAATAAATAAAATCTTAAAAAAAAAAAAATTACTTCCCTCTCCCTCTGCCCCTCCCCACACTCATGCTCTCCCTCTCTCTAACAAATAAATCTTTAAAAAAAAAAAAAAAAATGTAGTCTCAAGCCTAACACAATGCTCCAGGCATGGTCTGATAAGTGCAAAACACTTTTTCTCAAACTAACATCTTCTCAATGCCTACTGTTTGCAATGTCCTCAGCTAACTTGCCCAACACTCTACTTTTGTTATAGAGTCAATTAGATTATTCTTTCCCTTTTTCCTTTTTACTGGGGGCGCCTGGGTGGCTCAGTCATTAAGCATCTGTCTTCGGCTCAGGTCATGGTCCCAGGGTCCTGGGATCGAGCCCCACATCAGGCTCCCTGCTCTGCAGGAAGCCTGCTTCTCCCTCTCCCACTCCCCCTGCTTGTGTTCCCTCTCTCGCTGTGTCTCTGTCAAATAAATAAAATCTTAAAAAAAAAAACTAAAACTTATTACTGAAGTTTAGTTGACATAGAGATTATTTTTTTTGATGTAATATGCTCTTGGCTCATTTTGATTTAGCAAACTACTATGAGCTCTCAAACCTCTTCCAAATATAGGATTCATAGCCAGGTCGCACTTGTTCACCTGTTGTTTTGTTAAATCTAAGGTCAGAATCTTCAGTATTGTAACATTTCATCTTACTACTGGGTTCTGAAGCTAGAGTTTATCATCCAACATATTAGCTATTCTCCATCTGAAAATTGGTCCAGCATATATACTTTATATTCACTCAAATCTTCTATTTATAGTACTGAAGAATTTGAAGCATACCTCTTTCTAAGATAGCAGACTTACAGACACATAAATATTAACTTTCCAACCACCTATTGTCGTCAAACCCACTCTCCTCCCCCCAACCCACAAGAAATAGTAAGTCAATTCTCTTGCTGACATCCTGATACACAATGTATTTGGCAGTACCTGATTTACTAACACTATAAAAGAAAAAAAAAAGTTCAGTTTGCCAAGGACTATAGCCTTAGCTATAGTTATTCCTAAATCACCTTTATTCCTGGTCAAAAATTACCATTTAATTGTCAATTCTAGAATTTTATAGAAATCTGAATCAAGCTCACCATTCTAGAACTGATTTAAAATTTGTGAAGGGATTAAAATGTAATGAACTTATACACTTACTTGAACATAATTGATAAAGTCATCCTTAAAAAGAGCTCTTCGCTGTATTCTATATTCCAGATCCGAAGCCTTTTTAATGATAGCCCTGAGGAGAAAGCCATTTAAGATGTAAGAGTTGAAAAGAGCATAAGTTAAAGAACTTTGGGGTTTTTTTAAGTTTATTTTTAATATATTTAAAACCCATTTGCCAAAACCTGAAATTCCCAAATAATTATCCTTCGTAAGCAAGTATTCTCTTATGTGATTACTTCTGTGTGCTTAGGGGCATCAGGATGTATTTTAAAACTTCCATGAAAATCATCTTAATAGACTGCCAGGACCACTGACATTCCCACCACCAAAGCAAATAATGTTAAGTACTTTACAGTATTTTTATGTGATACTAGTAAAGATTTACTTTCCTCCAAATTCTGGTCACTGAGGTTTTAATAATAATCAAGTATCTTTTCTAAACTCCTCTTACTTCTGAGTTTTCAACATGCAGACTAAAAAAAAAAAAAAGACCTCAATTGTCCCTACTGTTTCTACCTAGGAAGGTTTATTAACACTACAAAGGACTCACAGGAAGAGATTCACTGTATTTAGCTAGAGAGAACACAACATGTGTATATTAGAAGAATTTAACGCAAGATGTGCAAGACTAATAACTATCTTTAGTTAACAGTAATAATAAAATAATAATAAAATAACAGGGGTGCCTGGGTGGCTCAGTCGGTTAAGCATCTGCCTTCTACTCAGGTCATGATCCCAGGGTCCTGGGATCGAGCCCTGCATCGGGCTCCTTCCTCAGTAGGCGCCTGCTTCTCCCTCTCTCTCTGCCTGCTGCTTCCCCTGCTTGTGCTCTGTCAAATAAATAAATAAAATCTCAAAAAAAAAACAGTAATAATAACATTTATTGAACACTCATTAAGAATCCACATTGCTATGTTCCATTTCACTAACAAATGTTTAAGGCTCCCATAGTCACATTACTACATTCACAACCATTGTAAAATGCAGAAAACCATTAAAAAATATTCAACTTAATTCTAACAAATTACTGAATGCCAACCATGTGCCAGACGTTGTTGGCCAAGCCCTGGGGTAGAACACGAAATTGAATTAAATGGTCCCCATCTTCAAGTCTTATTAGAAAGATTTAACCACTCCTCCTGGGCTCCCACAGCACTCTTTGCATCTCTAGGGCAGTACACTCTAGTACAATCAACGTACAGTACGCTGCACCGTAAGCAAAATGTTTAATTTGTCTCCCCCAGCACACACAAGGCAGGTAGCTCCTGATGGGTAGGCATCCTAGTTTTATCACCTTTATAGCCCTAAGAACTGGTTCCATGAAGAGCTGTCAGACGTTTGGTGGGTGAGTGGACAGACCACCTTGCATCGAAGGAGAAATTCTGGGCATCAACAAAATATGAAAATGGGCTTCTGCCAGATTAAGAAAAATAAGCCCAATTAAGTGCCCCTCGCATCCCTGCCCCCGCCAGACTCCCTCCGCTCCCCTCAGCCCGCCCCAGCCCCTCCACTTCCTCAGCTCTCTCTTACTTAATCTCCGCATGACTGAACAGTCCAATGCGCTCCAGCTGTTCCAATTCGGGGAGTCGATCTTCTATGCGTTCCTGAATTATCTCCGCCATGAGGTCACAAGCCTACAACCCACCAACGAACCTCTCAACCGCCAACCAGCGCAGGAAGAGCCCACCTTCTATTCCGGAGACCCAGCCCTAGCGCTCGCACGTGCTCACGCAACGTGCGCCCTAGGTCCCGCCTTTTCCGCTTCCGCCGCCGCCACCGCCTCCGTCGCTGGAGAAGGCCCTCTGGCCCTCGCGGCGGCTTTCACTTCTCTGTGGCCGATTGTGGGGTTGCCGCGAGGACCCGGTCGACGCAGGATTACTCACGTGGACGGGAGTGGAGGGGCGGAGCCGGCGTGGGGGCGGGGCGGAGCCGGCGTGGGGCGGGGCGGAGCCGGCGCGGGGGCGGGGCGGAGCCGGCGCGGGGGCGGGGCGGAGCCGGCGCGGGGGCGGGGCGGAGCCGGCGTGAGGGCGGTGCTAAACGCGCGCTAGGCTAGACGAAGGCGGGGATCCGAGAAAGCACCTCCCGGGGTCTAGAGGGGTTACCTGAGAGAGACGTGCTATGCGTTTTCTGTGGAATATTGTCTCCTTTTATTGTGATGCCGTCCTATGTCCTCGTTTTCCAATAGCAAACATTTGAAAATGTCAGTAATGAAAATCGTAAAGGACGCTGAAACTGGCCGGACTGTCCATTAATACTATGGCTTTGCTTTCGACTAGACTTAGTAAACCAGTGTGACAACACCGGTTTTTCACTTGCCAATTAGAATCTCTAATTGCCCGATTAATTTTTAAATGGGAAGGCCTTTTCATTATTTAAATAATTATTCTGCCTTTGTAGACAAGATCGTTTAATAAAACACATGGCCCTGGGTGGGTATCAGAAAGTATATATTTTTTAGAAGAGGGGAGCTTGGTATTGAAAAGTTTGGGAGTTACCGAAATAAATCAGTACGGTATAGACCCTCCTTAAACCATTGCTCAAGCAAGTTAGCATTTCTAAAGGAATCATCAGACAACTCAGCTTGGAAGCGACATTGTTGGTATAATTACTAAACCTAAAATAATAACTTCATAGCTGAATTCTTTTTAAGTTCTGGAAGATGATAAAAAACCAAAGCAGGAGTTCTTGCTAGACCTGTTTATTTCAACATTGGCATTAACACCTTGTGATTTATGAAAGGGGACTAAGTTTAGCAATTAACCATGTTCCACCTCTCTGCCTTTCCTTTTTTTTTTTTTTTCTTTTCCCCTTTCACATTTTACCCCACTGGTCTCAGAATTGAAGCAAAGGTTGGCTTCAGCTTCATTTCTTGATCCCTCAGCTGTAAGACATGAGAGAGGGGAAGAAACTCATGGATGTAAAACAAAGATGAAATTTCTTTGTAAAGAAAATCCCCAGCCTGTGTTAACAGTAAAAGTAGGGATGCTACTAGATAGTAAGTTCCAAACAGGTAGGGAATATTTGTTTTGTTCACTAGATATCTGAGAGCTTAGAACAGTGCCTAGAAAATAATAAGCACTCAATAAATAAATGCATGACAGAATAACAAAAGGCACTTGCTGAATTTCTTCAGGTCCAAGGGGCTCAGCAAGCTGAGAGATTTTAATCTTTCATTTCAAGGCAAAGTTGATAGCTAACTATGATTTTTAAATCAATCCAACTATAAATACTCTCCTCACTTATTTTCAAATTTCGCATCTATGTTTATCTAAGAATTATTATATTAATGGCAGGGGCACCTGTGTGGCTCAGTCAGTGAAGCACCTGTCTTCATCTCCCAGGTCATGATCTCTAGATCCCGAGATGGAGCCCGGCATCAGGCTTCCTGCTCAGTGGGGAGTCTGCTTCTCACTCTCTCCCCTTCTCTCAGCACCCTTGCCCCCCCTTGTGTGTGAGCGTGCACACATGCGCTCTCAGAAATAAAATCTTTAAATAAACAGATAAATAATAATAATAATGGCAAAGCCTTCTTTTGTTTCCTCTGAATATCAGTATAATAGCTATCTCTTATCTAGGGCTTCTAGATGCTGAGCTACTATGTGCACTAAGTTCCTTATATATTAACTCACCTACTCTGATCACAAATATTTTAAAATATCAACTCAAGGAGCTCTTGAAGAGGAAAAAAAAAAAAAAACACCTGCTAGAGAAAGCCCAATATGGCAGAAGAAATTGTGTTTGAATAATGCCCACTGAGTCTCAGAATCCTTAGATGAGCACACCTAGTTAAGGAACCGGAAGTCCAGAGAAAAAGTGCTCTTGAGTCGGGAGCTCTAAGGTGTACTGCAGAAAACTTGGTATTTCTTTTAGTCTTTTCTTTGATCTTCAAAACTCACCATGGATGTCAGATTGGTAAACATGTACTACCTTGTAGGAGGTACCAGGGAGCCCTCTGAAAGTTGGAAATGTTCTATACTTAGTTGATCTGGGTGGTCATTATACATATGTATGGGTGTATGCATATGTAGAAATCCATCCATTGAGGTATGCATTTAAGATTTGCGCACTTAATGGGGGCACCTGTGTGGCTCAGTTGGTTAAGCGTCTGTCTTTGGCTCAGGTCATGATCCCAGGGTTCTGGGATCGAGCCCCACGTTGGGCTCCCTGCTCAGCAGTGAGTCTGCTTATCTCCCTCTCCCTCTGCCTCTCCCCCAGCTCGTGCTCTCTCTCTCTCTCTCTCAAATAAATTTTTTGTACACCTTATGAAAGTTACACTTTAAAAGAAAACATTAATGACCAGACCCTCTCTTTGAGGATATCATTCTCTTCAAGAGCTTCAACTACGATTTTTATATGTGGCAGGGTCAAAATATTGAAACACAAGTGACCTTGTGAAAGAAAGAAAGCTTTCTCCCTCTGCAAAAGAGTTCATACAAATTTTACATTCTAGCCCACAATATATTAGATTTAATTTTAATTTTTTAAATTTTTTTGGTTTACAGTTTCTTTTTTTTAAGATTTTATTTTTTTAAGTAATCTCCATACCCAACATGGGGCTCGAACTCACAACCCTGAGATCGAGAGTTATATGCTCTACTGACTGAGCCAGCCAGGAGCCACTCGTATTCATTTTAATATAAATTTTTGTGATTCTTTTTTCCAGGTTGTCAAGTAAAAGTAATCCCAGAAAGGTGTATGCTGCTCACCCCATGTTGGAGAAACACTTGGTGCCATTGCAGTGCTTATGAGCCAGTTTGGAAAACAGAAAAGAGGGGGTCTCAGTTAGGGTCCCAAGACAATCTCTTAAGGACTCTGACAGATGAACAGTAGTGAGATATTTGCAAATCAAGTTAAAACATCTATTCTTGTCCCCAAAGTACTTACAAGTAAACTTCATAATAAACTTGAACATATCCTTAGGATATTCATTGTCACATCTAAAGATTAAGTTCATGAACAGCTCAATGCTTAAAAACAGCAAAGAAATGCTCCCTTTTTATCCCATTATTATTATTGTTATTGTTATTATTATCATCATTATTAGGTAAAGAGAAGTACCTAATTTCAGTGATAATGAGAGATGACACACCTGGAATCCCCTCCCCCTACCTTGTTCCAAGTCTTCTGCCTGCTTCTCCCACACAGAGCTCTGGGAGACTTCAAAGTCAAACAGAAGTGATAGACCCAGACTGCTCTTTGATGCCTAAGAACATCGGAGCCCTCAGTTTGATGTGAATGCAAAGCATCTGTACTTTTCAAACCTTTCATGTTATCTCACATTGCTAACAACAAAAGCTGAAAAGTTTGAGGTGACACACATTACACACATTAAAATATTTGGAACCAGGAACTTTTCGTTTCTTTTTCTATTATATATAGCTTCTTTTACTTTGCAAACCACACTGGATAGTAAATTACTTCTGGCACGCAGCCTTGTCAGCTTGCCAAATTTCAACTGGAGCAAGTTTTTACAGCCGGGCTAATAAGCCCTGAAAATTAGGAGGTAAGTATAATGGAAATAATGACATAGTCTTTAACTGCAGGAGCATAGAATGACAACGTGAGATTCTAATGGATTCTACTTTTAAAAGTTTTTTTATTCTAATGAAGTCTTTTTTAAAAATTTTAGGTTATTCTAGTTCAAATCACATGTAATTGGTGAAAAGCATTTTTGTGGGTTTTTTCTTGTGGCTTAAGTTATTGCTTTTTGCAAACTTGAAAAAAGGAAAAACAAAAAGAAAACCAAGAATATGGTAGTTTGGGGGATAGCAACCTACTATTAAAACAAACCGACATCCTGAAAAAACATGTTCTGAAATGATTGGCTTCCAGGATGGGGCTTGGTGATTGTGTATGAATACATTTCATCCAAGCGGTAGCTGATTAGGTACATCAACTTTGTTTCAGTTTGCCCCTCATCCAGATAGAAACCCAGTCCCTGCTGAAGTACCTTTCAGGTCTTTATCAAACAAAGCTTCAAAAATTTGAAAGTGACTATCACATTTAATTTTTATCACTGAAAGAAGCAAGAGGTATCTGCTATGTAGTGAAAAGCCGTTTCCCTAAGTTTAATTCTTACATCCATTTTTATTCACAATTTTCAAGTTGATGAGAAAAAAATTTTCCCCTTCTCATTTTGCCCTCCAATTAGACCTGGACTGATTAGCCTCAGCACCACATGCTTGCTCAGTCCCAAACTGTTTAAGCAAAGAAGAGGTTTAGAGTGTGTGTGTGTGTGTGTGTGTGTGTGTGTGTGTGTGTGTATTTAACTATACTAAAATAAAATGGCCTTGCTCCAGAAATGCCAGCTATCTTACAGTTCCCCACCATACCATGCATGTTATTTTATACTTCTATTAACACACGTTATTCCCTTAAGCCTAGAATGTCTTGTGTCCTAGTATCCATTTAGTTCATGGGGAAAAAATTTTTTAAAAAAGGAAGCCTGCCCTTAACATCCCACCATCCCACCATCATCACAATTTGTGTACTTATATACATTTATATGAAGGGTTCAGTCTTTGAATCTTTCCCCCCCCCTCACTAATCCTCTAGGTGATCTTATCCAGGCCCATAATATTAAATGTCATCTTCAGTGTTGTCCAATAGAAATTTCTGTAATGATGGAAATATTCTATATCCTCACTAACCAACACAGTAGCAATGAGCCCCGTGTAGTTATTGAGTACTTGAAATGTGGCTAGAGCTACTGAGAAACTGAATTTTTTATTTCATTTAATTATACAAATTTAAATTTCCACATGTGGCTAGTGACTGCCACATTGGACAACCAATTTTTTTTCAAAGATTTTATTTATTTGTCAGAGAGAGAGAGAGCACAAGCAGGGGGAGCAGCAGAGGGAGAGGGAGAAGCAGGCTCCCACTGAGCAGGGACCCTGAAGTGGGACTCGATCCCAGGACCCTGGGATCATGGCCTGAGCCGCATGCAGACGCTTAACCGACTGAGACACCCAGGTGTCCCTGGACAGCCAATTTTATAGCACCAATCCATAAATCTTTTAAAAATAAATAAGGGAGCCCCACATCTGGCTCCCTGCTCAGCGGGGAGTCTGCTTCTCCCTCTCCCTCTGCCCCTACACCACCTCGTGTTTGCTCGCGTTCTCTCTCTCTCAAATAAATGAATAAAATCCCAAATAAATAAATAAAATATAACTGTCCCCTGAACTCCAGACTCATGCCAGTATATCCAACTGCCTACTCAACGCCTGGGTGGCTCAGATGGTTAAGCGTCTGCCTTCGGCTCAGGTCATGATCCCAGGGTCCTCGGATCGAGTCCCGCATCGGGCTCCCTGCTCCTTGGGAGCCTGCTTCTCCCTCTGCCTCTCTCTCTCTTTCTGTCTCTCATGAATAAATAAATAAAATCTTTTAAAAAAAAAACACACATCTCCACTTGGAGATCTTACAGGCATTTCAAAATTAGTATGTCCAAAACCAAACTGCTGATGCTCTCCCCCCAAACCTGCTCTTACTACTATCTTCTCCATCTTGGTTAATGGCAATTCCATTATTCTGGATTCTCAGGCCAAATGTACCTGACTCCACATTTAATTTGTCAGCAATCCTCTCTGTTGTAGAAAATATAGCCAGACTATGATTTCTCCCCACCGTTGCTACCGCTGTCATCCTAGTGCAAGCCACCATTACTTTTCACCTGGATTATTGCCACAGCTTCCACCTGGCCTCCCTGCTTCCTCCCGGGCCCTCTTGAGTCTATTCTTAACAGGAATCTATTCTTAACAGCAGCCAAAGTTAAAATATGTCAGACCATGTCATTGTTCTGCTCAAAGCCCTGCAGGGGCTTCTTGACTCAGAGTAAAAACTGAAATCCTTGCACTTGCCTACAAAGTGCCATATGGTCTGGTGCCCTGCCCTGCCCTGCCCTTTCCTCTCTGACCTTGTTTCCCACTCCTCTCTAGTTTCCTCCACTCCAGGTATATTAGCCTCCTTGGTATCCCCTCAACGTGGCAATGAAGGGCCTTTGCACTGGCTGGAATTCTCTCGGCCTGGAATCTTATTCCCCAGATAAATTCATGGCTCATTCCCTCACCTCCTTCAGATCTTTCTCAAATGTCACTCTCTCAAGGACACCATTCATATTTTATTTTATTTTATTTTAAAGATTTTATTTATTTATTTGACAAAAAGAGACAGAGCACAAGCAGGCAGAGGGAGAGGGAGAAGCAGGCTCCCTGCCAAGCAGGGAGCCAAATGTGGGCCTCGATCCCAGGACCCTGAGATCATGACCTGAGCCCAGGTGCCCACACCATTCATATATTAAATTGCACTTCCTGGGGCAGCTGGGTGGCTCAGTCAGTTGAGCGTCGGACTCTTGATTTTGGCTCGGGTCATGATCTCGGGGTCCTGGAATCCAGCCCCACGTCGGGCTTTGCGCTGAGCCCCTCCCTGCCACTCGCATCCTCTCTAAATAAATAAATGAAATATTTTTTTTTAAATTGCACTTCCTACCCTCAACAACTCTTATTCTACATGCTTTTTTCCCCTCCATGTCACTGATCACCATCTAAAATATAGTAGTGCTTATTATTTATCTCTCCTCACACATACACTGAAACATAAACTCCATGGAGCTAAAATTGTTTGCTGCTGAATCTCCAGAGTTAGGCATGTAGTAAGTGCTCATTACATATTTGTTGAATAAAAGAATGAATATTCGTATAGTGGCACTACTTAGTTTGTATTGTAACTTATGTCTTTATATGCCTACGCTTCATAATATGTGACTTCCATGGGAGAGAGAACTAGTATTTTGTTTATATTTGAAGGCCCTAGAATCTAACAATGGAAAACATTACTCAATAAACATTCACTAAAAAGAAACAACTTTACATTATGCATAACACCTGTTATAAAAGTCACTCACAGTGTTTAATATACCCAAAACCCTTCTTAAAGGAAACTGATCTACCCACAGCTACTTTTTTCTTACCACCTGAACTTGGGCAATTTGCCACGACTGATCAGACCACAAGGAAACTCCTGACTCAAGGACAACCAATCTATTGACTGGCCAAAAACCTGGCATGAAAGATGAACTGGGCTAACTTAAATCTCCCTCTTTGGACTCTGAATTAGAAGGAAAAAAAAGAGAGAGAGAATTACGTGATGGGAACACAGGAGTTAAAAACAAAGAGAATCCATGAGTCAGAGATAGAAGCTTGAGGAGCTTGGCAAGACCAAGTTGTAAGGAAGCAGAAACTATGAGTAAGTAGAAACTCGGAATATGGAAAAGGTACACGGAGTGAAGAGGGGGTGGGACAAGAAGGAACACAGTACCTAAAAGGAAATGGAGAGTCACTGAATTGTATTAATAAGAGCACCCAGGAGGGACCAATTCATGCAAGTGAGGTCCCATTTTGAGATGTTTTGATTACAGTTCTCTCAAAGCTCCTTCTTGCTCTCTGTGTCAACTTACAATAAAACCCAATCCCTTGAGGTGCCTTAAGGGATTGTCACTGTTCTTTACAAACCTCAACCCTACTAGATCCCATACTGGGTTCATACAGTTGCTGTCAAGGGTAGAAGTGTGAGGGGATTGCGTTTTCATATTTTCTACCAAATGATAGATTTGAGATGTTCTTCAAAGCCTTTAGCAATTGACCCTTGAAGCTTTGAGCATTTATTAAGAAGCACAGGGAAAAAATGTTCTCTTTGGAGCCATTTGGTTTCCCTTAAAGTCATACTCTATTGGCAAGCTAGAATCCACTTAGAGTGTGAATGTACCTTGCTTTAAACAAATTTGAAACTCTGGATTTACAGCAATAGATTATTACCTGGTCGCTTTCAACAGTCTTTTATTTATCAGTTTTATTACAAAAGTAATATACTGTTAGAAATTCAAATGCCAGATTCTTTTAAATGGTGAGGGTTTATGGACCAAAAGAGAGCCACAAACCTAAAGCTCCCTGGTACGTTTCAGTGAATACCATTGGCTTGGGTAAACACAAAGCACCTAAGGAAAAGGGCTTTCTGCTTCAAAGACTTGGTCACAATTTTTCTCTTTCCTTCTCCATTAGTAGCCCTCCCCTATGGATCCACACAGCTGCCACTACCAAAGAGAAAGCCAGCTATTTCAAAATGCACTCGCTACTTAGCTCGAGGGGCAGTGGGGCATAACGGTTAAGACCATCAGCTTTATTTTGAGTACATTTTGGCAAGTTCTACCAACATTTTAAACATACATGTCTTAAGGCTCAGCATTTCCGACGTCTACAAATCTATCCTACAGAAATACTAACAAAAGCACACAAACATACGCATAAGGAAGGCAACTGAAGCAATATTTGTAACAGCAAAACATTGGAAAAATCCTAAATTGTCTATCAGGCACGTGGTTAAATTATAGTGCATCCATACACAGGTATACTATGCAACTATTAAAGAAAATGAGGAGTGTGTATATGAAAAAAGATGAATTATACATTGTTAAATCTAAAATGGCAAGTTGCAGGACAGTAGTTATTGTATAATCCATTTTAAATGTATGTGTATGCGTGTTAGGAGCAAAAAAAAAGGAGGATTGCCCACCAAACCATTCACACATTGGTTACCTTTGAGAAGTGGTATGGGGAATTTATACCTTGGTATATTATTGAGTAATACAATAAAGGCATATTATTTTTGTAATTTCTATTTAAATAAAATGTTTTAACAAAAAAGAAAAATGAAAGAGTCTTCAGAATCAAATTCTGGTTCAAATCCCAGCTCCATCATCTTTTTAGAGTTACTTGGGATATTAAAATGAAAATTTGCTTTATCTTAATTTCAGACCGACACTTCACAGCAATTGCTTGAAATATCTCAACTTTTGTTTATACATTATTGTTTTTAAATGCCAGAGAAGATTCTGCCTTAAGGGATTTGTGATGTTTTACATGTGAGGAACACATTTTGTAAGGTGAGTGATTTCACTCCCTAACTTCTCTGTTTGCTAATAAGATACTGGTAATAAATAGGGCATATTCTGTCTCTTTTGCAAATCCTGCTCCCTTTTCTCCCCATCTCACCCCAAGCCTCCACAACCTGGGAGCTGTCCAGGTACAAATTAACATTTAAAAAGACCTCAAGTTGTTCACACAAGCAGCTCTATTATTGCTCTCTCCTTTACAGCCTTGGTCTGCTCAAAAACCCACATTCAAATTGGATCACATCCACTCCAGCCCTTCAGCACCCAGGTATTGTGGGTGAGAGGCCGCTTTTGGCTACAAACTCCTTTATTCATTCTAAAATAACTTCATTCATAAGGTTCATTGAACAACTAGTTTGTGCCCATCACAGGCTCTGACAAAGCACTTTTGCCTACCTTGTCACTAATCCTCACAGCAACTCTGCGGGTGGATGAAGTTTCATTTAACAGATGAGCAAACCAAAGTTCCAAAGGTAGAGTGACTTGCCCAAGATCACACAGCTAGTACGAGGGGGAGCCTGCTGGGAAATCTAGGCTTTGGGGTTACCAAAGGTCACTAACGGTTCTTTTTTTCTTTTTTTAGTTAACTGTTTTTGGGTTTGTTTTTTTTTAGATTTTATTTATTTATTTGACAGAGAGAGACACAATGAGAGAGGGAACTCAAGCAGGGGGAGTGGGAGAGGGAGAAGCAGGCTCCCTGCTACGCAGGGAGCCCCATGCGGGCCTCGAACCGAGGACTCTGGGATCATGACCCGAGCTGAAGGCAGACGCTTAATGACTGAGCCACCCAGGCGCCCCTAGTTAACTAGTTTTTAAAAGAAAAAATAATGCTATAAAACTTGTAAAGAAAAACAGCGTTCTCCCACCCCATTGGTCCTCTCCCTCCTATTATAACTCTCCTATGCAACCACATGGAACGTTTTAAGCTATGTCTCCTAGTCCACTGCCCTGTATTTCTAAACGGATGAGCCGTGTGTTGCACGGACTTAACCATGATATCACCAAAACACCACTCCACCGTCAACCCCCCCCCCCCGTCCCTTTATACTTCATTCACCGGGTCACCCTCCCTGCTCAGGTTGAAAACTCGGTCGGGTCCCCTGTCTTCGCTCACTTTGAGTCTTCAGCACGACCCCCGCGGTAACTAGCCTGGCAGGGGCTGAGAAGCCACCCTCCCCCGGCCCAGCCGGCCTCGTTTCCCGGCCCTCGGCCCAGACCCTTCTCGGGCTGCCGGGCGGGGCCCAGGCGGCCGTCAGGGTCTGAGAGCGAGGATAGGGCGATGGCGAGACTCGGGCTCAGGAGGCAAGGGTCCAGAGGCGAGGGCTGGCACCGCGGGGCGAGGGCCGTGCCGCACGCAAGAATCGGAGTCCAGGGGGGCTGACAGCCAGGGTTGGGGGACAAGAGTAGGGGAGTGAGGGCCGGGGTTGGGGTGTGAGGGAGGGTCTGAGGCTAGGGCCCTCGTTGCAGGCAAGGGCTTGGGTCGGAGGGCGAGGGCCAGGGTCCGGGTTCGAGGGTCAAGGGTCAGAATCGGAGGCGAAGACCGGGAGGGAGGGGACGAAGGTCGGAGTTGGGGGCCAGTGGGGGTCGGAGCGAGGCTAGAGCCGAGGCGGGGTCTGGGATGAGGGGCGTGGGGCAAGAACTGGGGTCAGGAGGGCGAGGGCCAGATTTAGGGGAGAGGGCCAGGGCCCGAGGCAGGGGTCGGGGTGGTGGGCCGAGGGCCGAGGAGTCGGGGTCGTAGGGCGAGGGGCGGGGTCCCCGGGAGGAGCGGGGGTCGTGAGGGGAGAAGTGGGGTCCGGGCGGGAGCGCGGGTGCCGGTCCGGGCTCGGGGCTCGAGCGCCGGGGGCGCGGCGGCGGTTGAGGCGGGTGGGGGGTAAGGGGCGTCAGGCCGTCCGAGTTTAGCGGAGCGCAGGGGGCGCTTCGCAGCCGCGGCCGCCGCGGCCCCTTGGAAGTTTGCTGCGGTCCCTCGACAGGGCGGCCGCACTCGCGGGCAGAGGGCGCCCACCTCCGCTCCCGCCTCGTCCCCGCGGCCACTCGGCGCCCGCAGCCCAGCCCAACGCCACAGCCTCTGCGCCAAGCCAGCAGTGGGCCTCTCCCGGCGACCCATACCCTGTGGGAGGCGGGCCGGGTCGCAGGCGCCTCCGGCCTTCGGCGTGGGGCGGGCACCGCAGCTTCAGCTTTCCCGGCTCCCGCAGCTGGGTCTGAGGGCCCCCGGGAGCACCTCCTGCCCCTGCCTCCAAGGTCGGGGGCGGGGTCTGCAGTACCGCAGCCTTGCTCCAAGGAAACCGCTCCACCAATCCCTTCCAAC
Organism: Halichoerus grypus; assembly: GCF_964656455.1. Lineage (NCBI taxonomy): Eukaryota > Metazoa > Chordata > Mammalia > Carnivora > Phocidae > Halichoerus > Halichoerus grypus. The sequence goes on from NC_135713.1 coordinate 169,135,412, forward strand.
TTTCCCTCTGACCCCCTGTTTAAGTCCTTTATCAGGCCGAGGGGGTCCAAGACTTGAGCAGTTTCGGAGGGAGATTGCCTTTGTTTATGGGTGTATGTGTGTGTGGGGGTAATGTCTGATTCGACTAAGTGTGGTCTATTTTTATTGGTCTTTCCTCAACTGCCCTCCCCTACACACACTTACCCTCCTCTGTCCTCCCCAAACCGTGATCACGAATGTGGGTTAAATAATTTTTAATTTACGTTAGTATGAATTTGAAAATATTTTTCACAGTGGGTCTAGGTAATATACTACGATTATATCTCCTTTCCCAACAGGCTTTTTTTTCTTTTGCGTGCAGTTAATCATTGTTTCCATTCTTTGTTTTCTATGTATCTATCATTAATTTTTTTCCCAATGGTCTACGGAAACTGTAAATTTCCATTCATTCAATCTCATCAGGTAATACGTCTGGGGTTTTTTATTGTTATGTTAATCCCCATACATTACATCATTAGTTTTTGATGTAGTGTTCCATGATTCATTGTTTGTGCATAACACCCAGTGCTCCATGCAGAACGTGCCCTCCTCAATACCCATCACCAGGCTAACCCATCCCCCACCCCCTTCCCCTCTAGAACCCTCAGTTTGTTTTTCAGAGTCCATCGTCTCTCATGGTTCATCTCGTCTGGTTTTATTTATTTATTTATTTTTCCCCTGTAACTATTCCTCCCATTCCAATCTTAAGTGTTGCTCACTAGGCCAACTGCACAGCTGTTGTTCTGGGATTTCCCTTCATCATCATCCTGGGAATTTTCCTTCCTTCATTTTGGGACTCCCTGTGTCCTTGGATTCCGTGTTTTGTTTTTCTCTGTCATTTTGGTACAGCACATCTACGAGTAGCTTCCTGAGAAAGGGTGTAAAGGAGGTAATTTTATTTTGAGACCTTGCAAGTCTGAAAATACCTTTTCTAAAAAAAGTTATTATTTTTTTTTTTTAATTTTTTTTTTAGTAATCTCTACACCCAACATGGAGCTGGAACTCACAACCCGGAAATCAAGAGTCACATGCTCTTCTGACGGAGCCAGCCAGGTGCCCCTGAATATCTTTATTTGACCTCCTCACTTGACTGATGTGATAATTTGTTTGGGTATATTATTCTAAGTTGGAATTCATTTTTCTTATAACTGTGAATTTTCTACCTTCCAATCTTACTGCTGAGAATTCTAATGAAATTCTTACATTTGTACATGACCCATATACCTATGTGTATTACCCTATTGTTATTACTATTTTTGGAAGCTTTGATCATCTTCTATCTTTGATGTTTTGAAAATGCACAATGATATGCCTTGATATGCATATTTTCATTCATTCTGCTAGACGCTCAAGGGCCCTTTTATTTTATTTTATTTTTTTAAGATTTTATTTATTTATTTGACAGAGAGAGACACAGTGAGAGAGGGAACACAAGCAGGGGGAGTGGGAGAGGGAGAAGCAGGCCTCCTGCTGAGCAGGGAGCCCCATGCCGGGCTCCATCCCAGGACCCCGGGATCATGACCTGAGCCGAAGGCAGACGCTTAACGACTGAGCCACCCAGGCGCCCCAGTTCTGGAAAATTTCTTGCATCACTTTATTTTTCTTTTGCATTGCTCATTAGTTCTCCCCCCTCTACACACCTATACTCTGCCCCATCTTCTCTGTTCTTACTTTCTCAAATTCCTATTTTTTGTATATTGGAATCTGCAAATAATTCTAATCTTCTCACCTTTTTTCTTCCATTTCTCCTTTCTCTTTTTTTCTTATTGTCTGCAAATTTCCTCAACTCCATTTTCGAAACTTTTCATTTTCCATTTTCCACTTTGCCTTCTACATAATGGTGTGCTAGTAAATGTCTAACAACCAACTCTTTGAGGGGAAGGAAAAAGTCTTCATTGGTAGTGTTTGCCCATTTCCATAGTGTAAATATTTCCACCATGGCGGATTTCTAGCTACCAAATGACATCACTGAATGCAGACTTGGAATAATATACAGTAGTATATTATATTAGTGTTTCTACAATATAGACACAATAGATAAATAATCTCAACAACATAGATAATAATATATGTAGGAAAGTAATGTGGAAGTGATGAGTTTTGAGTATTTGTTACTTTTGTTTTTAATATATTTAATTGTAGTTTTATATAATCTAACTTTTAATAATGACTGTGTTTAACAAATGGCTTGCAAGATTCCTGAAAATTCAACACTTGGTTCTTGCAAGCTGGTATGAACCAGTTCCTACAAACAATTCCTTCAGAATAAAAAATCACGGTCTCTAACATAATAAAATTAAATCAGAGTAAACACAGTTCTTTTTTTTTTTTTTTTTAAAGATTTTTTTATTTATTTATCTGAGAGAGAGAATGGGAGACAGAGAGCATGAGAGGGGGAGGATCAGATGGAGAAGCAGACTCCCCGCTGAGCAGGGAGTCCGATGCGGGACTCGATCCCGGGACTCCAGGATCATGACCCGAGCCGAAGGCAGTTGCTCAACCAACTGAGCCACCCAGGCGCCCCAGAGTAAACACAGTTCTGATCACGTTACTCTCCTGAGTGAAACTTTTTATTGCTTCTCTGCTTACTGAAACCCTCAACAGGCAAGCTTCAATTCACATTCCACCTTTCTTACTTGCCCATCGAACAAATATATTTTTAAAGATTTTATTTATTTATTTGAGAGAGAAAGAGAGAGCACATGAGAGGGGGGAGCGTCAGAGGGAGAAGCAGACTCCCCACTTAGCAGGGAGCCCGATGCAGGACTCAATCCTGGGACTCCAGGATCATGACCTGAGCCGAAGGCAGTCGCTTAACCAACTGAGCCACCCAGGCGCCCCTGAACCAATATTTTTTTTAAGATTTTATTTATTTATTTGAGAGAGAGAGAGACAGAGATTGGGAGAGAGAGCACAAGCAGAGAGGAGAAGGAGACCTTGGGATCATGACCTGAGCAGAAGGCAGACATTTGGCTGAGCCACGCAGGCGCCCCACATTGAACAAACATTGATTAGGTATCTGCTATAAGCAAGGTCTTAAGCAAGAGACTGAGTATATAAAGATGAATAATATATATTTCCTTTCTTTGAGATACTCTCACTCCCAGGGTAAGAGAAGAAAAATACATACTATTGAACATGATAAGTACCATAAAAAACAGTATGCACAAGTACTATAGGAATGCCTAACAAATGACTAATTCAGCCTGGAGGATATGCCAAGGAAAAACTCAGCTTGTCTTTCCTTGTCTTTTAGGTCTACTAGTAGGTTGGGATTTTTGTTTAATTAAGCATTATATACTTTCTCATCACAAGCCCAAAAGGGAAAGTGTAGTTTTTATTTTGAAGACTGCTAATCTCTCCCTTTTTTTTTTTAAGTGACAGATGTACTCAGAATAAACTGCTTATTCAGAATTTTAGACTGAACTAACAAAGGATTTTTTTAATCTATCAATGTATGGGAAAGGTAGGATTATTAAAGTAGGTACTGCTAAGTTTCTGGAATATTGACAAATATGAATAGAAGAAGTGTCATGGAAATCATGTGAAAAATAGAAGTGCGGCACCTGGGTGGTTCTGTCAGTTGAGCATCTGCCTTCGGCTCAGGTTATGATCCCTGGGTCCTAGGATCAAGCCCCGCGTCAGGCTCCCTGCTCAGTGGGGAACCTACTTCTCCCTCTCCTCTCCCCTCTTGCTCTCTCTTGTTATCTCTGTCTCTTTCTCTCAAACAAATAAATAAAATCTTAATAAATAGAAGTATAAGAGTATATGGCAGTGGAAAAACATACTTGAAGGATGTAACTGAGGGGTGCCTGGGTAGCTCAGTCAGTTGAGCATCTGCCTTCGGCTCAGGTCATGATCCGGGGTCCTGGGATTGAGCCCCACATTAGGCTCTTTCATCAGCGGGGAGCCTGCTTCTCTCTCTCCCTCTGCCCCTCCCCCTGCTTGTGCTCTCTCTCTTTCTCTCTGTCTCTCAAATAAATAAAATCTTAAAAAAAAAAAAGAAAGATATAACTGAACCATAAGCTTCCCAGAAATCATGTATATAGGATATCATAGGATTTGTAATCATCAGAAGATCACAAAGATTTTTCTGACCCAAAATATTTTAGGCTGTGAACCCATTCCACAGTGAGAATAAAGGATCTAGTAGAATCTTTGAGTTATGTAGAGAAATAGGCCCAAAAAGTTGAAGTGACTTTTCTAAGGCTACATAGATGTTGGCTGAGCTAGGATTAGAGGACCTAGGTGTCCTGGCTCACACTACAGTGTGTTTTTTCCTCAAAATACTTCAAGTATTTACCTAGGGGCAAGCTCTGATGTCCACCAAGCAGTAGGGAAACAACTTTATGTCCATGTGTTCATTCCTTTGTTGAGTAGTTCAACAAACATTTATTGGGTGCCTGTCCTACAATAGGCCATAGAGATGCACAGATGAATTAGACATTAGCTAATAGGGTAGACAAGCACATATGCAGTGTGGGTAATTTATTCTACCAGGGAATATTGGGGGATATTTTCATGCCAGAAATGACATCTGAGTTACAGTGATGAATGTGTAGAATTCTGGCGAGCAAATGGGGGAAGGCATTCCAAGCATATTAAGTAGGTGTAGAAATAAATGTTCACGGAATAATGCTGAACCCAGTCTGACAGTGTGGTCAAGAAGAAAGAGAAATGAGATAAGATGGTAGGAAGGACTCTGATTTGCAAGGCCCTTACCTGAGAAATTAAGGGTATTGATTCACTATGCAAAAGGTTCTATCATGATATTGAGTCAGGAATCAGTAGCTTAGGCATTCAAAAAAGTCTTCAAGTAGGGCCTGGGGGGCTCAGTCAGTTGGGCATCTGCCTTCGGCTCAGGTCATGATCCCAGGGTCCTGGGATCGAGTCCCGCATCGGGCTCCCTGCTCAGCTCAGCGAGGAGCCTGCTTCTCCCTCTGCCTCTCCCCGTGGCTTGTGTTCTCTCCCTCCCCCCCACCTCTGTCAAATAAATAAATAAAATCTTTAAAAAAAAGAAAAGTCTTCAAGACTCATGGCTTTCTAAACTACTTGTTATATGCTATACCTCCTTCTGAAATACTTCTGAATTCAGTGTCAGGAAACATTTAGCCCAGAATAAAACAAGTTCCCCAACTCTGTTTGGGAGTTTTATAGTGAACTCATTCTCTTTGTTCATGTTGTATTCTGTTATTCCTTCTTCTGCTCAGACACTTCAGTAAAATTTTAAGATTTCTAAGCAATGAAAAGTAGCTTCTAACGAGAAAAAAAGGAACTCTGCTTTAATCGAATATATAAGCAACATAATTACAATCATAAAAATGTAGTTGATAATACAATTTTCCAGGCCCCTTAAAGTGAGAAACCTGAAACATGTCCCTTATGGTGGGGACTCTTGTTTAAGTAAAAAGGAAGTTCCCAATCTAAAGACTGAGCTCTGCCAGTGAGGAGGAGGCATCACTTTTAAGTAGACCTTTTTTTTTTTTTTTTTAAGTAGACCTTTAACTCATTTTTTACCCCCATTTTCTCTCCCTCACCAGCGATTGCTGGGAAGGGCTAGGAGCAGTGCTGTGTATGTTTTTTTGTTTTTTTGTTTTTTGTTTTTTGTTTTTTTTTTTTTTAGTGCTGTGTATGCTTTAAATCAAGAATTTGGTTGTCATACATCTCCTCTCTAACATTTCAAGTTTCCTGGGGAAATGAAATCAGTTTTTTCTCACTAAAATATGGTGATGCTTGTTAAACATATACGTAATTGTATTAACAACACCAACTGGGGCTCCTTGGAATAAGTGCTCAGGAAAGAGAGTGAAAACAATAGGACTCTTCTCATTAAAAACAAAGGAACAAAAAAGGATTAGAGTCAGAGACACCAGTATGAACTCATGTTTAGCTTAAGACAGATAGATATGGATAGATACAGAAATAATTATAGATGTGTATGCATATATGTGTTAATGTACATACACATATTTCCTAGCTCTGTGCACTGAGAGGGCCTACTAAAAACAATGACACCCCAGAGGCAATGAGCACACTTAGCACCCACATCTTGGTTTCTGTATCATATTATCACAATAAAAGGAACCAGGGCTCCTTGGAGAAATGGCTGATCTAGAGCTTGGGTAGGGAATATACAAGATGAGACTGGTACTTCTCATAGTACAAGAGAGTAAGGAATTGCTAAAAGAAAAAAAAAAAACCACAATGATGGGGCCATGTCAAAGGGACAGAGGAACCAACTAAAAGATCTCCTAATGGCCAAAGAAGGAACAATTTGAACAACAAAATAAATAATGTAGTATTAGATATAGCCCAAAGTATCAAATAAATATCCAAGAATTCATACTGATACAAATAAATGATTGACTAAATACAGAAATGAGGGAAAAGAGAAAAATCTCCTGTATGAAAGAATTGAAAATAAATTACATTAGATACTTCCCGATTAAGAAGGTGGAGTTTAATTCTCCACCACAATCACTATCACCACACTTAAGTGTGGGCTACACCTGGGGACTTGCTTCCAGAATACAGTACAATAAGGGGAGAAAAAGTAACTTTACAGTGGAGGAAACTGTCAAATACTAAGTTGGTCTAATAATAAGGTTAACATCATTAATGGCAATCATGTGGATAGGATGTGCCCTGGATATGATGTGAGGAGAATGGTACTTCACATCTGTGATCTTCCTCCCCAAAATCTATAACCCCACTCTAACTATTAGAAAAACATCAGACAAACCCAAATTGAGGAACATTCTACAAGATACCTGACCAGGACTCTTTAAAGCTGTCAAGGTAATCAAAAACAAGGCAAGTTTGAGAAACTGTCACAGGTCACAGACAAGAGGAGACCAAGGAGACATGAAGACTATAGTCATGTGGTATCCTGGATGATAGAGACATAGGTAGACATAAACAATAAACTTTTATCCAACAGAAAATCTACATACTATTTAAACATCCATGAAATATTTAAAGTAATTGACCATTTCAGGCCCTGAAAAAAAAAATTCAACAAATTCTCAAAAACAGAAATTATACAGGCCTTTTTTTCCTTACTACTGTGCAACACAGGATTGATAAGAGATTGGTTGAAGAAATTATGGAACATAAAAAAAAGAAGAAAAGACCTAACAACTCTATTTTTTAATGCATCTATCTGTGGGTAACTCAGATTGCTCGTATCTTTTTTTTGTACTCTCAGTATTTTTCAGATATTTTTGTCTTGATTTGTGAAAGAGGATTTTTAGATTCTTGCATAATAGGTGCAATATAAACTTTCCTTTTTATTTCCCATTCTAAATATTGTGCAGTTCACCTTCTCACTGGGCACTCTTCGACATCATTTGACACTTTTTGAGCTGACTTTTTGTTACATTGGAGAAGAGATAATACTATTTGCCCTTTGCTTATTCATAATTCAGGAACCAAAAATGGAACCCAAGCTATATAATTTTATAGAAAAGGAACATTAATATAAATTTAACTTTGGTATAGCACAATGAAATTTCTATGACTTCCTTAGAATTAAAGAACTGTGATAACTTTAACAATAAGCCAAATCATTGTTTCTTGGTTTTTTTCTCAATGTCTAATTTGATTATGTCTGTCTTTCTGTATGTTTGTATTTATTTATTTTGAGTGGGCTCCACACTGGGAATGCGGGGCTTGAACTCTCAACCCTGAGATCAAGACCTGAGCTGAAATCAAGAGTCGGATGCTCAACCAGCTGAGCCACCCAGGAGCCCCTAATTTGATTTTTTAAAAATTCTTATTCCCCTACCCCTGAAATTCATGTCTAAGTCTCTAGAAGGATGTATCTTAAGAACACTATCTATCCAAACATCCACTAATGAAGAATTCTGTTTTCAGTGGTCATAGTGTAAAAACAATAGATGACTTAGTTTTTGCTTGCCCAAAAGAAAATTATAATGTTGAATATGATTTTCTAAATTACCCATGACCCATCCTCAACTTCCAGGGATTCTGGTATGGTCAAAAATCACTGATCTAAATAAATCAAACCTTCATTTTATATTTGAGAAAACTGAGACCAGAGAAGTTAAATAACTTTCTCAAATTCACTGTGAATTAGTGATTAAATCAACTCTTGATTTACAGTACAATATAACATTCTTTCTCCTAAGTATGCGGCAAAGTAGAACTTGAGGAAAAAATAGATTTTAAAAATAGAAATAGAGCCAGAAGCATTTCTCTCTTATTAAGAGAACTCTCCTCAAAGAGAACTCTCTTTCTCTCTGAAGAAAGCCCGACCAAAAAAAAATTCCTTGGCCTCTGTGTGTTAATTTGATCCTGATCCACTGAAAGTTACTTTAGAAACTTAATTTATCTTGATGTAAAGTCCTACTCCTCCAATCGTTCTCTTTACAGTGCCTCTGTGATAGAAAATGGTTACAGAATTCTGAGTTCTATTGTTGAATGCTTTTGTAATCTCAAGGAATTTCTTCCAGGCACATAGAGTACAAGCTATCCTAGTGACAACATATAAGCCCTTGTCCTTCTATCAAAAACAGCTGCTAAATCATTCTGTGGTCTCTTCAGTATACCCCTTATTCAGCTCAGTCATGAAGATGGCAACTTTCTAAAACTAGTCACATGAATAAGTTGTTAGAATCTTCCATGCTAAAAATTAAGTTCGAATGCTAATAAGTGCAGGCAATATGGAATGACAATGCTTTTCAATGGATTCACAGCAAATTTCAAATTGCTATAGGGTCCAGGGAAAGATCTTCCTACAGATTAAAATTAAGAGATAGGAATCCATGAGTATGAAGAAAAAAATAGTAGTTTGAGCAGGAATAACAGCAACATTTCCCCAGGAACTAGTTCCACTGAATAGTGTGTAAGCAGAAATAAAATCCTGAGTAGAGTAAGATGGGTGAAGGTATTTTTTTGTATGAGGTACGTGAAACATCTCAAAGAACACTGAATTTCTAAGCTAGGACACAACCCTTCCACAAAGAGATACTCTCTCAACATGTACGTAACCTTTGTGTGTTCTCGGCAAATTACTTTAAATTCTGGGATTCCATTTCTTCAAGTGTATGAAGAGGCTTAAACTAGATACTAAGTTTCCTCTAGCTATAAATGTGTCTCCATATATCAAATTAATTTCTAAACAGTAATTGCTAAATATATCCTTCAAGCAAAAATCACATCATGGAAATAAGAACGGTATTTTTTTTTTAAGATTTTATTTATTTATTTGAGAGAGAGAGCACAAGCTGGGGAGAGAGGTGAAGGGGGAGGGAGAAGCAGACTCCCAGCTGAGCAGGGAGCATGACGTGGGACTCGATCCCAGGACCCTGGGATCATGACCTGAGCCGAAGGCAGACGCCCAACTGACTGAGCCACCCAGGTGCCCCCAAGAATGGTATTTGTAATAATAACTAGCTAAAAAATAAAGGTCCCTCTCATCTCTGAAGTTGTTCTGATTAACAATAGTAATTAGTAATAGTGAAATGGAGATGAATGTGTACTTTAAATGGAAATGCAGACTACAGTAGTAGTATGGAAGTGGTTATAATACCTAGTTATACTGACATGATTTATGGAGGACACCTACATAGTAATGCTCTTTATTCCTCAGAAAATTAAAAAAAAACATTTATTTTGGAAACAATAAGCTTACACGCAGATTAGAGGTAACAACAGCAAGACTAATTTTTTTTTTTCTGGGCAGAGCATGCATAAGATGTACACAGACTGATTTTTTTTCACCTATATTTCATTACTATGAAATGATCGTCATTATTCTTATCATAGGTTTGGGGTTTTTTTGTTTGTTTGTTTTAAAGATTTTATTTATTTATTTGACAGAGAGAGACACAGCGAGAGAGGGAACACAAGCAGGGGGAGTGGGGGAGGGAGAAGCAGGCTTCCCGCCGAGCAGGGAGCCGGATGCAGGGCTTGATCCCAGGACCCTGGGATCATGACCTGAGCGGAAGGCAGGAGCTTAATGACTGAGCCACCCAGGCACCCCATCATAGGTTTGTTTTAATGCTATTAATTTTTGAGGTGAGTATAGCCCAGAATACATTATTAGTGCCACTTTAACTCATTCTTTCTCATTACCAGACTTGGAAAGGCAGCATAATGCAATGTGGTGTTTAAAAAAAAAAAAAATTTAGCAACTATAACCATTATCTTCAAACAAATTTTAAAACAGATAAAAGCTGAGTAGCTGACTGGGGGTGAGCCCACCATATTGCAGCTTTGCCTTTTCCCTGGGGTAGCTTCTTGAAACTCTGGGGTTCCCGGATACCTTTGTTGTACTGGAAAACACATGAGGTTTTGAGTCCCCTGTAACTGTGTTTAAATCTCAGCTGACCCCCTTACAAGCTATGGGATGATGAGTTAATCTCTTTGAGATTCAGTTACACATATGTGAGGTCAAAGATAGCAGCTAACATTACTGCTTATGATTGTTGTATGGATAGGATGCTCAATAAATATCAGTTCGCTTCTGCTTTTGTTTGAAATTAAACATAAAACAACTTATCCCACACTTTAAAAAAGAATGGGCATAATAGCTGTCTCCAGATGTAGGTCTCCCAAAATTCAGATTTAGATATTTCCAATTTGTCTCAGGTGGATTTTCCTCCCTCAGGTTATTAGTGTCAAGTTTCTTCTTGTCCCAGGGGTTCTAACGATGGCCTACTACCATCCTTATTATATCTAGTTAACTTCAGATTATCACACTCATACAAATCAGCAGTTTGTTACAAAAACTCCATAGTATACAGTGAACATTCCATGGTTCTCATGTTTTTCTTTTCTAGATAAAAGAAACAAAAACAAATTAACTTTTGACTTTAAATTTCAAATAGAACTGTTAAAATTATCCCTTTACACTAACTTTTATTAGGAAGGCTATTAATCCATTTGCAACAACATGAATGGAACTAGAGTGTGCTATGCTAAGCAAAATAAGTCAGTCAGAGAAAGACAAATATATGATTTCACTCATATGTGGAATTTAAGAAACAAAACAGATGAACATAGGGGAAAGGAAGGAAAAATAAAATAAGATAAAAATGGAGGAGACAAACCATAAGAGACTCTTAAAAATATAGAGAACAAACTGAAGGTTGCTGGAGGGGAGATCAGTGGGGGGATGGGCTAAATGGGTGATGGGGATTGAGGGCACTTGTTAGGATGAGCACTGGGTGTTCTATGTAAGTGATGAATCACTAAATTCTACTCCTGAAACCAATACTACACTATATATTTTTTTCTTTTTAAAGATTTCATTTATTTATTTGACAGAGAGAAACACAGCGAGAGAGGGAACACAAGCGGGGGGGTGTGAGAGGGAGAAGCAGGCTTCCCGCCGAGCAGGGAGCCCGATGCGGGGCTCGATCCCAGGACCCTGGGATCATGACCTGAGCCAAAGACAGACGCTTAACGACTGAGTTACCCATGCGCCCCAATACTACACTATATGTTAACTAACTTGAATTTTAATTAAAAAAATCGGGGCGCCTGGGAGGCTCAGACAGTTAAGCATCCGCCTTCGGCTCAGGTCCTGATCTCAGGGTCCTGGGATGGAGCCCAGCGTTGCGTGGGGGCTCCCTGATCAGTGGGGAGTCTGCTTCTCCCTCTCCATCTGCCTCTTCCCCCTCCTGCTCTTGCTCTCTCTCAAATGAATAAATTAAATCTTTAAAAATAAATAAATAAATAAAATTATTCTCAAAGAGTTAAAAAAAAAAAAGGAAGGCTATTGCTATTTTTACTGGGGAGGCCATTCCTTTATTAAAGTCAAATTTGTTATATTTCTCTAAGAACTTTTTAAAAAGATTTTATTTATTTATCTGAGTGAGAGATGAGAGAGAGAGAGAGAGAGAGAGAGAGAGCAAGGAGGAGCAGGGGGAGTGGCAGATGGAGAAGCAGGCTCCATGCTGAGCAGGGAGCCAACTCAGGGCTTGATCCCAGGACCCTGGGATCACACCCTGAGGCAAAGGCAGACGCTTAACCAACTGAGCCACCCAGGCACTCCTTTCTCTAAGGACTTATTAGCAAATATAACTTTTTAGTTTCCTTAAGGCAAGATTTATACATATTTTTTTCTGACATAGCATTTATTGGCTTATTTTAATAGTTTCAGCACCCAATCTTAAATTGATGGGCATGGATTGAGGACAGAAAGACACTGTACAATTTAAAAAGGAAAAATGATATCTAGGTTATTTTTCAGCAAATGCATTTAATACTGATGATTATTTATCTCAGCAGATCAGAGGTAATATTTACTGATTTTTCTTGACCTAGAAATGACATGTGTGGTATCTTATATCTCTAAAACTCTAGTTTCGTAGCATGATGGTCAAGAGTGAAGGCTCTGGAGACAGGCTGTCTAGGTTAGAATACTAGCTCCATTACTTATCTTGGGCAAGTTATTTTAGAAATCTTGCCATTATTTCCTCATCTGTGAAATGGAGATAATAACAATTGCCTACCTCAGAGAGTTGGTGTGAGGATTGATGTGTTAAAAATGTTAAAAACTGGGGTGCCTGGGGGCGCCTGGGTGGCTCAGTTGGTTAAGCAACTGCCTTCAGCTCAGGTCATGATCCTGGAGTCCCAGGATTGAGTCCCACATCAGGCTCCCTGCTCAGTGGGGAGTCTGCTTCTCCCTCTGATCCTCTTCCCTCTCATGCTCTCTGTCTCTCATTCTTTCTCTCTCAAATAAATAAATAAAATCTTTAAAAAAAAAAAACAACCGGGATGCCTGGCTGATTCAGTTGGAAGAGCATGAGACTCTTGATCTCGGGGTTGTGAGTTCAAGCCCTATGTTGGTTATAGAGAGAACTTAAAAATAAAATCTTTAAAAAAAAAAACATACAATACTGCATGGCACATGGTAAGCACTCAATCATTATTATTGTTATTTATATTTGTGCACTGTCTATATTTGTCTGTCCTTATTCATCAAAACTCATTGGATGAGCCCCTATTCAATGCCAGGCACAGTGGTAGACACCTCAGTTATTAAGAGAAATCGCCCATCATCCCTGCACCCAAGAGCTTAGAGCAAAGTAGAAAGGAAAAGATTTGGTGCTAAAACACAGGGCTTGGGGCTCCTGGGTGGCTCAGTCGGTTAAGCGGCTGCCTTCGGCTCAGGTCATGATCCCGGGGTCCTGGAATCGAGCCCCAAATCAGGCTCCCTGCTCAGTGGAGAGTCTGCTTCTCCCTTTCCCACCGCCTCTCCCCACCGCCCCCCCCAGCTCGTGCTTTCTTTCTCTCACTTGCTCTTTCTCAAATAAATAAATAAAATCTTCAAAAAAAAAAAAACAAAAAACCACAGGGGTTAACTTGAATCAGATTCAAGGAGTCTGTAACTGAAATTAGTATTTTCTTTTTTTTTTTTTTGAAGATTTTATTTATTTGACAGCGAGAGACACAGCGAGAGAGGGAACACAAGCAGGGGGAGTGGGAGAGGAAGAAGCAGGTTTCCCACAGAGCAGGGAGCCCGACACGGGGCTCGATCCCAGGACTCTGGGATCATGACCTGAGCCGAAGGCAGACGCTTAACAACTGAGCCACCCAGGCGCCCCCCCTTTCTCTTTTTTTAACAATCTTGTATTAGCTACAAGTTCTTTGTTTTGTTGTTGTTGTTTTTTTCTAAAGATTTTATTTATTTATTTGACAGCGAGAGACACAGCGAGAGGGGGAACACAAGCAGGGGGAGTGGGAGAGGGAGAAGCAGGCCCCCCACAGAGCAGGGAGCCCCATGCGGGGCTCGATCCCAGGACCCTGGGATCATGACCTGAGCCGAAGGCAGACGCTTAACAACTGAGCCACCCAGGCGCCCCTGAAATTAGTATTTTCTTCAACTGCTAGTATCAGTGATAAATCACAGTAGTGTTAGCAGTGCCTGTGGCTTTGTTTCCAGGAGAAATTACATATATTTCCATATCAAATTACAGTTCTTGCAGGTATCTCAAAATATTATTTGCCCTCATCATTACTTTGAATAATGATAGTTATTAGATTGGATCTGGTTCTAGATTTTATTTAGTGCCTTCAAAAAGAAGCACCTACTGGGGTACCTGGCTGGCTCAGTCAGGAGAGCATGCAATTCTTGATCTCGGCACTGTGGGTTGGAGCCCCACATTGGCCATAATGCTTATTTAAAAGAAAAAAAAGAAGCACCTATATCACAACTTGATGTTTTACTATTTTGGTTGGTTTGTAATTGATTTTCTTTATAATCTGATAGGTTATTTATGCATTTTTATTTTTTTAAGATTTTATTTAAATATGAGAGAGAGAGAGTGCGAGTGCCCATGCTCTTGCCAGTGGTGGGGGAGGGGCAGAGGGAGAAGCAGACTCCCTGCTGAGGAGGGACACCCGCCCCCACTTGGGGCTCTGAACCCAGGACCCCAGGATTATGACCTGAGCCACAGTCAGATGCTTAATCGACTGAGCCACCCAGGCACCCCATATTTGTACATTTTTAAAAGAAGGGGTCCATAGGCTTCATCAGACTGCCAAAGGGGTCCATGGCATAAGAAAGGTTAAAAATCCCAGCACAGAAGAAGTCTGTGTAAGGAAGAGTGGGGGCACTAATGAAAGAGTGCACAATAGGGAGGAGTATAAAACAATTCTGTTTTGTAAGAGAAGCTAGGTGGGCCTCATTTTAAAAACAAACTTTAAAAAAAAAACAGTCAACTTTTGAGGTACTAAGAATAACTTTTTTCTGATTGCGAAGGTGCATAGGAATTGGAGTTTAAAAACCTGTGTTCAAGTCACAGCCTTGCCACTAAATGAACATTTAATTTCTCTGAGCCTATTTTCTCATCTGTAAAATGAAAATAATGCCAGCTTCATAGGATCATTATGAAAAAGTGAGATAATACATATAAAAGTATATTGATAACTATAAAGGTTAAAACAGTTGCTATTCTTTCCTTGTTCACATATCTAATCCTGTGCTAGGAAATATACATATATATATATGTATAGTTTATCATATATATATATATAAAGGACAATGGCCTTTGCTTTTTTAGGAGTTTACAGTTCAATTCCAGATATGGCATGAAGGCTAAAACAAACAAAACCCTGGAAAGCAATTCAAACTCCATATGAAGGAGACTAAACATATATATGTCATTGATGGTGAATTGGCACAAGTTTAAAAAACAGTTGCCACCCCAAACTTAAGAAATAACAACACAAAATAAATTAGCTGGCCACAGAAACAACCAACCATGGGATGACCTCTAAATGTTTTACCTATGGGACAAAAAGATAACTCATCAATTAACTCTACCTTGTCCCAGGTAATATGGAATTCTCAGTGTTCTACATACATTCAAGACAAAGAATACAGAAAGTGAGAATTTGATACTATGCCTCTCCCACAGCATGGTTGGCTTGGATTCTCATGGCCAGTACTGGTTAACTACTGTACATCAAAACCATGCCCATGCCGAAGCCAAGATTGCTAACATGGAGTTCTTATGGGAAATACCCTTTAAGAACATCCCAACTCCCTTACCTCCATTTCTCTGTTCTTCAAAGACTGGTGATAATCTGTGACTTGCTTTTTCTTGGATTGTACCTGTCCCCCCCATTCCCCCACAAAGGGAAAATCCTGTATAAATGATGGATCATTTGCTGGTCATTCATATTTACTGTTAATAAATTAGCATTCTCGTTTATAACTTGATATTTTGTGATTTGTCTAGTGTGATTTAATTCTCCAGACCCCGACCAAATGATGAAACCTTATTTTCTAACCCTGCAAAGCTAAAGGTGAGCAGTTTGCCAAGATCTAAAACCCCACAAACGTCTGTGCGGTGGCATTAATCAGAAAAGGCTTATTTCAGAAATCTAAAAAAGAAAAAAACCCTCTTTTTTTTTGAAGTAGAGAGTACAGAATAGTAGAACAAATGAGAGCATTCTGAACTTTTTATCTGACTGAAAATATAGGCTCTACTTAAAATCAGCAACAGGTATACCTCATTTCAGATGTGTTCCTGAAATGCCAAATTTTATATTAAACACGTCATTTGTAGAGCTCATTTTCTTAAGTAGCAAATGCTTTGATTAAAAGCAGTACTTCAGATGTCTGAATAACTGTTCCAAAGACACTAGTTTTGGAAACCGCTTGAATAACCATTCCGAAGATACTTGTTTTGTAAACAGTGTTTGCAGTTAACTTTTATAAAGGTCCCAAAGCAGACATTTGAAAAATGTTATTGAAAATATGAAATGGTTCTGGGTTTATAGATTGGGATTTTGGAAGATAATGTTTCATTTTAACGTAATATAAGATCACAGTATTTGAATTGGCTAGAACATCTTAGAGATCACCTTGTCCAAATTGAAATTCAAATCTTTAATAAGAGTATTAGCTCAACTCCAAACCTGTCTGTACGAGGACACTAAATTGGGCCTATGCATCTATCTTCTTAAGCAGGACAGGCAAAACAACGGATTCCCTCTCAAGTTTTTGAGCGCAAAATGAATAGGTTCTCAAGGTGGTACGTACTTCTAAGAAATCGTTCAGTTTACCCCTCTGACCACTCCTATGGTGCCTGGCGGGCTGAGGGGGGATCAAGTATGTAGGTTTTGCTTCCAGCATGTTGAGAAGACACGACTTTCTCAGTTAACGATCCTGAAGCTTCACATCACCTACCAAAAATAGTTTTCCTCATTTTATAGGTGATTCCTGTTACATATAAACCGCTCCCTTTGGTGGAGCCCGGTCGCGTCCGACAGCGGCAGCCGCAGCCCCCGGAAAGCCCCCATCCTCTCAAGGGCTTTGCGGGGTGGGATTCGGCCAGGGGTGGCTGGGGCACGTGGTGGCGAGGGGACAGGGGACGCGATCCCCGCCTCGGGAGTTCCTCTACCGAGAAACGACCCACCCAACTCCCAGTCAGGCCCCTTCCTGCTAAGTTAGAGACTCGAAGATCCGTAATGGATCTCAGTTCATTTAACAGGCCCCGCACCCCCAGTTCCTCAGAGGCCCGCCTCTCTTCAGGGGTCTTGTACCCCCCTGGGGGCGGTGACTGACAACGCTCAGAAGGCGAGAAACGGCTCCCTAAGCCGCTCGCCGGGTCCCTCTCTCCCCACAATGCACCGGGGCCAGCAGGAAGGCCGCTCCGACCCCTAATTTTCCCGCGAATTCAGTTCAAAGAGGCGGCCGGGCTCGCGATCGGCAGCGCGCACGGGCCAACCAAGCCGCGCCTCCGAGAGAAGCGCCTCCGCGTGACTGACGGGAGAATCCGCGGGCCAACGGGCTGGGCTGCCGGGCGGCGCGCGCTCCCGCCGGCCAATCAGGACGCCGGGCGGGGGAAGTGGGCGGAGCGAGGCCAGGCTAGGGTGAGCGGCCTCCGGAGCGGAGCGGGGCTCTCAGGAGGAGACACTTTTTTTTTCCTCCCTCCTTCCCTCCTCTCCTCCTCCCTTCCCTTCCCCTCTCCTCCCCTCTCTCCTCCTTCCCCCCTCGGTCCGCCGGAGCCTGCTGGGGCGAGCGGTTGGTATTGCAGGCGCTTACTCTCCGGGGCCGCCCGGCGGGTAGCTGGCGGGGGGAGGAGGCAGGAACCGCGATGGCGCCTCAGAAGCACGGCGGTGGGGGAGGGGGCGGCTCGGGGCCCAGCGCGGGGTCCGGGGGAGGCGGCTTCGGGGGTTCGGCGGCGGTTGCGGCGGCGACGGCGTCGGGCGGCAAATCCGGCGGCGGGGGCTGTGGAGGCGGCGGCAGTTACTCGGCCTCCTCCTCCTCCTCCGCGGTGGCAGCGGCGGGGGCCGCGGTGTTACCGGTGAAGAAGCCGAAAATGGAGCACGTCCAGGCTGACCACGAGCTTTTCCTCCAGGCCTTTGAGAGTGAGTGTGTTTGAGGCTTTGAGAGCAGGAATACCCCCCCTTGCAGCATTAGGGGGCCGGGACACTCGTGCTGGGCCCCTCTTCCTCGCCGGGACTCGACTTGATTTGGGAGTGGAGGGAGAAATTGAGGGGGCTGTTCCCACTTTAGGGATTACGGTCCAGGGGGCCCGAAGTCTAGGTAGGGCCTTTGGGGAGGTGGAACTGGGGGTGCAGGTGAGGTTCTTGACTCCCTGAAGATTTACACGAGAGGCTGGGCAGTGGGGCCCCACGTTAAGAGCAGGCTTTTAGATGAGGAGGTTACAGTTGGACTGAGGATGCAGTCAGATCCCAAGACTAGTTTTTGCTTGCTTTGATGTCTTTTCTTACTCTAGAAGTACAAGGGTTTCGGTTGTAGGTTTTGAGGAGCAAAATTAAGCCTGTGAAGAGATGAGTGCAGTAAAATCGACCAAATTGTCATTTGCCTGAAATGCTTTCGCACTAACTTGGTGCTGCATGTTAACATGGCACCTTTTAATGCTTTAAACCTTTCAGATCTATCCACCCATTCCATGGGTACGTAAACTGAGTCAGATAGTGCTTAAGTATCTTATCTTGAGATGACCTCGGAATTTTGCCCGTCTTAATTCCAGAACATTTTCTTATGTCAGCTTCGGCTTTTAAGGTCTTAAGGGGCAAAACTATGACTTGATTTGGAGAGGAAGGCAAGGTGTCTGGAAACAAACAATAGAATTTATTAAAAATATCATGACTGTAAATAATCTCAACTGTCCTTTAAAGAGTATTATATCGTGATTGTTTTCATTTTTGCTTTTGTGTACATTTTATAATTTGGATGATCACTAATGGCTAAATAACAGAAACTTGAATGAACTCGGCTTTACTGCCTCATGTCTTTATTTACAATTTTACCGTGGCATATGTTAAAGGCATGGTATCAGCTGTGCTTGAAAAGACGTATTACATTGTTTAATACCCTTCTTTTATTCTCTGATTAGTGCTTCATGAAATTCTAATTGGAATTTCAGTTTTTATTGAAACGAATATTGAACCTGCTTGAGAGAGATTCACAGTCTTACTTTTGGTTAATCTACTTTGAAAAATCTGGAGTGCTTTAAATTGGAAAAATGGTGGAGAACTGAAGGGCAGTGATGACCATAAACATACATGTTTGTACCCCTTCTAAATTATCTCCTCTCCTTTTCGTTTATTTGACACTAAAACTAAACTAACTGAAGATTAAGTGGAAATTTAAACATTTCTTTCTAAATGTTATGAGAAGACAAATCTGCCAAGAAAGTTTAAGCTATTTTGAAGCTATTTTGCTTTCTGATGAGTATACCTTGTAGGAGTAAACTGTCATTAAGTGCTAGATTTTATCACAAAACAACTTGATTCTTCTCTAATATTGATTTTAATTTCTGAGAAGTTAAAATGCTTTGATATTTTTATTGATATAGTCAGTTTTCTTTAGTTCATTTTGATACTCCTTTAAAGAAATGTGATACTAAATCATTAAGGGAACTGGTATTGTTTGTATATAAAATATATTTTTTATCTATAAAGGCAAATGAATTTTAACTAAAGAGCATTAAAAAGCCTAGAAATCTGTTGATTAATTTAAAAATATGTGTTGAAGTAGTATTACATATTGGGATAATATTTACATTGAACAAAATAGATAAAAGCTTCAATTAAAACTAAGTATTCATTGGAAATTTTAGCTATAGTTTGTGTTTCATTTCTTTAAGTATTGACTGACTTTCATATCTGCATTAGGACATCTAAGAAACCGTTTTACTCTGTTTTGGCTTACTACAAATTTTTTAAAAGACCAGTTAAAAAGTGAAAATTTTATTTTGTTATTTAGCATCAATAAGTTCTTTTGCTGAATCCAGCTACCTCATTTCAGCTACTTTTTGGGGAGGAGATGGGTTATAGTTTAAATTAGCGAAATTAAATCAGTGTAATTATTCTTCAGTTCTGCATACAGACTAGTTTAAAAAGTAGCTACCTTAGAAATGCAAAACTTAAGCACAAGATTGTAGAGAACCTTAAATTTAAAATAAATGTAGATGAGTTTTGTGAATATATGCCATAGACTGAATGTCTTTTGATGTTACTGTGCATGCTAATTTTCTTGATGTCAGTATTCGGTACATGATTTTCATATAGGTGATTGGTTTACGTTGGTTATAATACTGGCTGGACTGGTTATTTTCTTGAGAACTTAAGTAATCCTTTTGTTTCCTGTTACCTAGAACCAACGCAGATCTATAGATTTCTTCGAACTCGAAATCTTATAGCTGTAAGTAGTCGATAAAATTAGTGAATATTATTTTTTTCTTAGAATATTACCTATTTAATTTTAATATTTTTAAAACTTTTTTTATAGCCAATATTTTTGCACAGGACTCTTACTTACATGTCTCATCGAAACTCCAGAACAAACATCAAAAGGTACATCTTATGAATCTTAATTTTGAGTTGATCAAACAATGTTAAAGTTTTAAAGTACTATTTCTAATTAAAGATTAAATATGAAAACTGAGGTGAAAAAGTGACTGGTTGAATTGGTTGCCAGGTGTTTTAATAGTATCATTTTTATAAATCCCAGTTTATTACCAATTTTTTTTCCTAGTAGAAATGATGTAGTAGTGGAGTGAAGTAATTTTACTGAATAATATTTTTACTTTGTGCTATGAGTATTTTCAAGTTTGGTAGAAGCTGAGGATTTAAATATTAAAGGGCTCGGGGAACTGTCTTCAATACATAAATTTAGGTTAATTTTTAAATATTTCTTATATGTTCTAACAATAAAGAATTTGCTTCCATAATGATAGGTTCAGAAAGTGTTGTTTTATATCTTTAGTGGTGGTCTTTCTAGAAGAGGAAATATTTTTGAAGTCCGTAGATTGAATGTCCTTAAAAAACAAGAAGTCTTAATTATCTAGTCTTCAAGTGGAGTTTGGACTTGTCAGTCAGAGCTTATTTTTGTTTAAAACATGTAATATTTAACCATATGTAATTATGGAATGCTAGTTTCTTATCCTACATGCAAGATTATTGAGTATATCAAATGAACAATTTTAAGTTTAAAGGAGAGAACTCGTATTAAGCATTTGGTATTGTTAGTATTGACTCACTAAAACCATTAAGCCATCCAGTAGACTTTGAAACCAAACTCCTTTGGAGGCTCCTACTGATTACTAAGTAAGCATCATGTTTCTATATAGCAAGACTTGGTTTAGCTTTGTAGATATACGTAGGTGTACTTTGAAGGATTGAAATGTTAAAACTGTTTGTCTTCTAGTAATCTTTCTGAACAGAGAGAGTATGTGAGCGATTGTGTGCTTGTGTGCATTACATTTAATAGGTGAAGCTTGCCAAGAGCCTAAATAACTAGGAAGAAGGTGTTGGATTAGGCAACAGAATTAAATTTGTCAGTTCTTTGCCTGCCTGTGCCATTATTTGATCTATGCCAGGGTTCAACAGACTTTTTCTGTGAAGGACCAGATAGTAAATATTTTAGGCTTTGTGGTCCAGGAGGCAGAATTAAGATTACTAGTGAGATTGTAGGTAGATACTTACACAAAAAGAGAGAAAACAAATGTCCACAAATTTTTTATTGATGAAATTTAAAATATAATAATTGAGTATAGTGTTTTGTAGAATATGCCTACTAGTGAGAAGTGTGAGACTTTTATTTTTGTGGGGTGGGAAGAGATGACATTTACCTTAATTGGGGTTTAGAGTTAGTGTTCTATATCAAATCAGTCGCAAATATTTATCCATAAAAATCATTCTTAGCTTGTGGTCTGGGTACAGGCAGTAGGCGGGATTTGGCCTATGGTCTGTAGTGTGCTGATTTATTCTATAAAACTAGGAGATTTTTATTAAGTAGTAGTTAACTTTTTTCTCTAGTATTTTTAATATGGAAGATCATTTGAGTTGTCATTTAGAATGCTGCCTGATTTTAATTTAAAAGTGATTAAGTTTTTTGGGGGTGCCTGGCTGGCTGTCGGTAGAGCATGAGACTCTTGATCTCGGGGTTATAAGATTGAGGCCCATGTGGGTGTAGAGGTTACTTAACCATTTTTTTTTAAGTGATTAAAGTGATTAAGTTTTTTTCAAAATAATGAGTTAATCCATAAATAGATAAAAAAATATGTTTAAAATCTTAAGTTCATTATTTTCTTGTCATGTTTGTTTATTGGACTGTTTGTCTCATTGTGGGATACGTTTCTGTTGTCTGCTAATAGGTGGAGATACTTTTAAAAGCTTGGTAGAAGAAGTTACTTCTAATTTATTGCTCTTCAGGCAAAAAATTGTCTTTTGGGGGAGTTTTGCAGCAGTTTACCAGGCAAGAAACATATAAATCCCATAGTTTATTTCCATGCAGAAATGCATTAGGAATCACTTAATGCTTTTGTTATATGCCTAGTTTATAAAAGACATTAAAACTAATTTTTAACAAATTAATACAGCTTATATCCTCAAATGAGTGCTGTTCTTTTCAAAGTAGTTGGTGACTTTAGAAGGTGGTGAATTTAGCCTAGTGATTGTGGTCTTTGTTAAACATGTTTGTGGGACTCCTTTTATAAAATTGCTTTTAACACTATCCTTTTGCTCAATGTTTTTGGAACTCTTTTTTTTACTATTATAACAGCATAATATCCATTGTTGGAATAAATATATCATTCCCTTTGAAATCATACACTCAGTTGTGATATTAATTCTGGTGTTTGTTAAACTCACCTTGTACTTTAGTTTCACTTCATAGAGATATTCAAATTCTATAGACTAACACAACACTCATTCAGTAGAAATATTTGTGAGGAGAAGGGCTTCTTTTATTAAATCCATTTTACTAGATTTCATGTAAGTTGTTTCTGGATCCTCCTAAGAAAGTTTCCTAGAATTTCTTGAATTTTAAAAATATTCTCCTTTTTGGTGATCTTTTGATAACTATTTCCCTTGTTAAATCTGAGCTACTGTAGCAGTACCTTTCTAAAGAACAGACATACTTGGTGCTGGGAGTGAGGCTGCTTTCATATAGTTGCTTATGTGGTTTGTTTTGTTTTTTTCCTAAGGAAGGCTGGATTGCCTTTATGATCTTACCTATTTCACATGGTTGTTAATATTCAACTTTCCTATGCACTTCTCCTATGCACACCTCCATAATGTTGGAAGAAATGAACCTTGTGACTTACAGTCTTAACTTTTCTTTCTGCAGACAGGATTTCTTCTTAATCATTGCATAAAGATAAACTTACTATTCTTAAAAGCTTCCAGTAACTTTACAACCTTCCTTAGTAGTACATTTCGGTATTTATACTGGAAAGTTCTTTGTAACTAGCCTAAAATAATCCTACATTTTTCTTCTTTCTTCTCTCTTATCTGTGGAGATTGAAAATGTATTGCCATCCTTCCTAAAGTACTTCCTTTTATGCTCTATTGGATGAAACATTAATATTGAAGTTTTCAGTAACTCTAAAGGTAAAGAGAGAAGTTTTTTTTTAAAAGATCTTTTGTTAATGGAGGCTGTTTTTTCACCTGAACTATAGATTGCATCAGTTCTGTTCTTCCTTATTAGTATTTTACTGTAATATATTTACATTAACATTTCTCTACTGATAGTTTTTATAGTAGTTGAGTACAATAGCTGTTTTTGAGGAATGAGCGTATTAGTAATTTCTAGTGTATGAATTCAAGCTTTACAAAGTAATTTATGTGGAATACATTAAGTTTTTCATGTCTTAAGTTTTAAGAAAATATATGAGTATAAAAAGAAATATTCATTTCCAGTTAACATATGTGGGTCTAGATTTTTAGCTTCTGTCTATAGGACAAAAATAATAGACCACCTTAAGAACTAAGATAAGGCTTGTTTTAGAGTCCATTCATTCTTAAATTGCTTGGGAGTGTGTGGGGGTTATTCTTAAGTTTCTATTTTGTGGAAAAAGTACTTTTTTTCTCTTAAACTTCTAAAGTTAAAAGCTAATAATTTTATTATGATTTGATGGGCATGTCCCCTAAACTTCCAAAATTTTTCCATGGTGGTTGATAACCATCTCCTTAATATGACATATCATTTAACTTTAGCCATCGCTAATAATCTTTGAGGATGTTTTGTTAACTTCAGGTATTTTTTATAAAGTATTTATTTTTATGTAATAGTACAACCACATATTTGTCAGGTTACTTAATAGAAGTAGATGAATGTTTCAAAATACATGATTTGCATTTGTTTGGTTCAGTCCAACAGATGCTTGAATACCTTTCAAATGTAAGGTACCATGATGTAGCTTTCCTTGAAGAAAAACAATCTCTGCCCTTCAGGAGCTTATAGTCTAGGAGAAAAGATAAAATATTTATGCAAGTTCACATTTATGAGACTAAATGTCAAAATAAATATAAGCCAAGTGTCATAGGTAAGGGGAAATCACTCTGGTTTGGGAATAATTACAAAAGGTTTCATGGAAAAGGTAGCATTTGAGATGGGACTTGAAGGGTTGTCTGTTGTATATAACATACACTGTTTCAATATAGTATTCATTGTTATGGCTAACCATCCACAATTTATCTTATTAAAAATAATCAAAATCAGATTTCCAACTTGCCTATTATAGTGACAATAAAGTGTAATCTGTTTTTTTTTTTTTTTTCCCAGTTGAGAAGTGATTATTTTGTTTATCTGTTTCTTTCAGGAAAACATTTAAAGTTGATGATATGTTATCAAAAGTAGAGAAAATGAAAGGAGAGCAAGAATCTCATAGGTAAGATAACCTATCAGTTTACATTAAGTGACATACTTGAGGAAAGAAGAAAAAATTATAGTGATCATTTCTCTAGTGATCACCCCAATATTGTAAGGAGTTAGAAGAAACCTTAGAGGTCAGTTGGTCCAAACTCGTATGTAAATCAGGAATGGCTAATTCTGTAGCATTCGTGGCAGAGAACTTTTAAGCCTCATCTTGAATACCTCCAGTCTGGGGACTCGCTGTTTTCTAAGGCAGTTTTGTTCACTATTGTTAATTTACCAGTTTCTTGGGTTTTGACTCAAAGTTTCTGTAACTTCTGCAGTTGATATTAATCCTACTACCTCACATAAGGAGGGATGGAGATTCATATTTACGGTATACTTACTCTATACTGGATGGTATGCTAGGTGCTTCAGAACATCACATTTCTCCTAAATTATCGTCTTCAAATCTGAAAGAGGCTCTCTTTCCATCTTGTCCTTCCCCATATTTACACCTTTCAATCAAAGTATTCCTAACTTTATATTTGAAATATGTTTATCACATAAGAGTTTCAGAAACTTAACCCTTTGGACAGAATCTATTTATTGTATGTTTTCAAATGTAATACCTAGAACTAATCCCTAAAAATTCTGACTAGCCTAATATTTGCCTAAGCTAGACAGTGTGCTTCCATTTTTTTCTTTGATATGTAAACTAAAGAAAGTTGAGTATCATTCTAAAGAGACACAGGAACTTGGGTGGTAGTTGTTTATTCATTGACTACTTTCAGGGAGAATACAAAACTAAAAATGTTAGATTTTTTAAAAATGAAGCTGGTAAAATTGCCACAATAGATTGTTTCTTGAAATTTTAAATCGTACCTTATCAATTTAGATAAGATACACTGACTTAATGATACTTCATTTATTATTATTATTATTTTTTAAATAGTGGCTCTTTTTTTTTTTTTAATTTTATTTATTTATTTGACAGAGAGAGACACAGCGAGAGAGGGAACACAAGCAGGGGGAGTGGGAGAGGGAGAAGCAGGCTCCTGCTGAGCAGGGAGCCCGATGTGGGGCTTGATCCCAGGACCCCGGGATCATGACCTGAGCTGAAGGCAGACGCTTAACGACTGAGCCACCCAGGCGCCCGATACTTCATTTATGATTTCTCATTTTAGTAACTGGTATAGGATGTCATTTTTCCAGTTGCTTATATTTTAAGTTTGGCTTTTGAATTAGGTTATTTTGTTACTTGAATTGTAAAATCACGTTTTTAATTATATGTCTTACACTTTTGTAGGACTGAACTATAATTTATATTTCCAAATCTAGGCAATCTTGACTTGTGAATAAACTGTGATAGTCCATTCTAGAAGCTGAGATCCCAAATCTTTACCTAATCTGTCTATTACTGCCCAAGGAGTACCTCATAAAATAGGACTGAGAATATTCTCAGTACATATAAACTCTGTTGCTTGAATTTCTATTCCAGATCCTTGTCTGGTCACCTACCCTAGACAGAGCTCTTGGGATCCTCAGGGCCTTTTTCACTTAAAAGTATAAGCTGTAGTCAGAACCTCGTCTTTGAACTTTCCTGGTTCTTTCCCGAACATTTTAATAGTTTGCCCTCCAGGTCTTTCAGGGTTTGTATGGGAAGGAAGAATGAACCAAGAGGAAAACTTGACCCTTTTCTTTATCTTTCTCATCAAGGTTCTATCTTTATCACTGCTAAACCTACTACTATCTCATTGTGACATTGGCTTTGACAAATACTACAGAGCTTCCCTTAGAATGTGTGTTGTGAGGGAGATAGGTAATACTAGTCAGTTGTTTCTGAATAATCACTCACCCAATAATTTTGTTCCTTTTGACCCAGTGGGTTCAACAGCTAGGCCAGTACTGTAACAGAGGTGTTTTTAACTCACTCACAGAAGCATCAGAGGGTTGCAAGAATTCCTTCCTGTAATTTTGAAAAACAACTTTTTCAATCTTTAGGATCCAGGTGGGACTAGTGAATTGGCCATTTCAACCCCCCAAGACTGATCGATCTCCGTCTCCCTCTCTCTTGCTCTCTCCCTTATTTTTATTTATTTATTTTTTAAATAACAGACCTAGGGAGCACCTGAATGGCTCAGTTGGTTGGGCGGCTGCCTTCGGCTTAGGTCATGATCCCAGAGTCCTGGGATTGAGTCCCGCTCGGGGGGTCCCTGCTCAGCGGGGAGCCTGCTTTTCCCTCTGCTGCTCCCCCCTCCTTGTGCGCTTGCTTTCTCTGTCTCTGTCAAATAAATGAATAAATCTTAAAAAATAAATAAATGACAGACCTAACTATGTTGGACCTTAATACCCAACAAGGCACTTTAGGCCCCAGAGGTGTTGAGTTACTGTGCTAAGTGATTCAGCATCCCCCCCCCCGCCCCCAAGATCTTTATGAATGTTTCAGTGTCACTCCCAGAGACACTAAACTAAATTGGGATATTGCTTTGTTTTAAGTTTACCCTCAAGGCTCGGTATTATTAAATTACTTCAGTGTATTTCTCATCTCAAATTAGGCATGATCCTGTTGTTCCATTAAACATATCACATAGCATTGTAAGAAATTCCCTAGACACCGATATGTCATGCCAGCACTATAAAACTTTGTAAAATCTGTGGTCAAATTCTCTTACAAGAGAACAAAATTAATCTTTGTTTTTCCCTGACATTAATTAGTAGAAGTTAAATCATATACAAAAACGTATCTGTCTTCCCTTTATATTTTTTGTTCTGTACCATCTCAGACAGATCTTAATCAGTTTAGTTGGATCCTGGATTTGTTCAACAGTGGTAGTCTGGGAGTCTTCCATTGGAACTCATGTTCTTTTAGCACTTCCAAAGTTATAATATTTCTACTCCCAAATCCCCACGTATTTCATTCTCTAGAGTTCGGGGGAATATCAAGATACACATATATTGTAGTACTACAACCTCAAAGTTAGAACAATCAACTGCCTGACTTATATATGTCATTTGTAGTAAGTTATAAACCAAAGCAAATTCCCAGCATTATCTGTGCAAAATGAAGTTGGTGTTTGAGGATCTTTTATTATTTTATATTCTAGACGGTTGTGCTTACTAGTCACAGATATTGGCAGAATATATTAGGGGAAGTGGTTGATAGGGAAAAAAAAAAGGACATTTCATGGTTTTTACTTCTTGAAGATGTCAGTCAACTCATGGCAATAGGCCATATTTGACATTTGTAACCCTACCTCAGTAATAAACCCTACCATCCTTGAAGATTGTTTCTTTTCTTGGGATGCCTGGGTGGCTCAGTCAGTTAAGTGTCTGCCTTTGGCTCAGGTCATGATCCCAGGGTGCTGGGATTGAGTCCTGCATCGGGCTCCTTGCTCAGCAGGGAGCCTGCTTCTCCCTCTGCCTGCCGCACCCCCTGCTTATTCTTCCTCGCTCTCCCTTTCTCTCTGACAAATAAAATCTTTTAAAAAAAATTGTTTCTTTTCTTGAAGAATGGCTTCTGAAAACTCCATACTAATTAGCAGATTTCAGAAATTCATAGTGGTTATACCTTTAGTCTTGTAAGTTTTTTCTGCTGTTTCTCCTTGCTTTTTTGGTGTAATGGAGTATATTTAAAATATGTGTATTTTCTTTTTAGAATGTCTGACATAATTCCTTATAGTCTGTCTTCTTCAGTTCTTATTTCTGGCACTCCAGTTTATTGTGGGTTTTGAATTTATTTTGGGTTTTGACCAAGTACTATGGCTTACTGGAATAAATCTCTAGTCTTTAGTTTTCTATCCTACAGGATCCCAGGAGTCTTTTGTGCTATTAGTACTACCAGTTTTGGAATTCTGTAGTCCTAACTCCTTTGACTTCTTAAGTGCATGTCCACTGGCTGAAAGGTATCATGAAGGGATTTCCAAATTGGAGTTGCTTGCAAAAGTATTTGGGTCAAATGAAAAGCAAAATGTCTCCTCTCTCTTCCCCTTAATCATCATCCATTCCTGGTCCTCTGTTAGCAGCTAGAGAAATCCCCTCCAAAGATACCGGAACTAGAAATTTCACTAGGAACATTTCAAGCCAGTGTTTTAGTAGATAACATAAATTGCATTTCATCACTTCTTATTTGTTACCACCTAAGCTTTTGAATTCGTAATCTTTCTTTTCTAAGCATCTTTTGTATAAAGGAGTCTAGATCTATTTTTTTTTTTTTTTTTTTTTTTGAGATTCTAGTTTTCTTAGTGTACCAGGTCCAAAACTCTATACTAGTCCTAGGGGATATAGTGGTAAGCAAAACAGGTGAAGACCTTGCCTTTATGGAGGAAAAAGATATAATTGTATAATATGTACAACTGTAAAATAATTGCTAGGAAAGAAAAATACAGGGAAACTGAATGTTTGAAGCAGGTGTTCCAGCTCTTGTTTGAGATGTTGGATTTGGGAATAGTGATTGATGGTCAGGGAGGGCTTCCTTAAAAAAATGAGCTGAGATATGAAAGATGGATATAAGAGTAAAATGGGGACTGAAAGGTTGAACAGATAGGTGATTCTAAATAAAGGGAATATTACAGATATGTCATTTGAGGACAGAGTAGTTGACTAGAAAGAGTAAGGAGAGTGTCTAAGGCTAGAGCAGATGACCATGGCCAGATAATGCAGAGCCTTGGAGGCTATTGAAGGATGTTGGTCTTTATCCCAAGAAAGCCATAAAATACTTTAAATAGATATATTGAATTAATGGCATTTCCCTACCCTTCTGTTTTGTAGATTTAGCTGCATTTTTAAAACTTAAGTCTGCTTCTTAGCTCAGTTGTATGTCTTTTCCACCATTAAGATCTGATGTGTTTCCCCCTTTTCTCTCTCTTTTTTTTTTAAAGATTTTATTTATTTATTTGACAGACACAGCGAGAGAGGGAACACAAGCAGGGGGAGTAGGAGAGGGAGAAGCAGGCTTCCCGCTGAGCAGGGATGGGTGGCTCGATCCCAGGATGCTGGGATCATGACCTGAGCTGAAGGCAGATGCTTAACGACTGAGCCACCCAGGTGCCCCTTGGCTACAAGTTTTGAAGTTATTTTTAAATCAGAATCTTTTCATGTTTGAGTTTTAGTTGTTCCTCTTTCAGAACCTGGGCCATAGATTTTTTTTACATACTTAACCTGAAAGTGCCTTATCAGTTGCTCAGTGCATATCTGATTCTTAAAATCTAAGTGTTTAAGAACAAATTTTTAAGATGTTTCTCCTCGTATAATCTTTGAGTTAACAATAATTCCTTTATGTTTTGTCTACTGTACTTCTAGAAGGGGATTTATTTATTTGTAAAGGACTCCCTCCCCTCATTCAACTTTATCTTCTCATTACAAAGTGTTCCCATCCTTGTGTCTGAACCTCAGAAGAGACCCTGGATTCCCAGAATAATGGGCTTGATGTAGTCACCAGTTTCTCAGTTTTATACATGTATAAGAGAAGTTGGTTAACTAACTTCTAACAGTGTAGATGCCAAATAGCTTATCATCCTGTTATGAGGTAGTAACTCTAGAAATGAAGCCTTACATCTGCCACTACTAGATTAATGTGTACAAATTAGAGGCACTAATTTTGGTCTCTTTCCAGCATAAAATCTTGGTCCTTCAGTGAGATCTGGCTATTCTTAAAATTTGAGTTTTCTACATGAATGTCATCTCAGAATGTTAGTTCCTTATGAATTTAAATTTATTTAATTTCATTCTGCAGACAGCTTTAGAATTGTTAGATGTTTATGCTTGAAATCTTACCTCAGAATTTCAAATTCCTCACCTGGTTTCCTGTTGTCCCTTTGCTTGCTTCCTCAGAAGATATGGATAGGGAACATATCACAAAGATGAACCAAATCCTTATCCTGGTATCTAATCCTGATTAAGTTAGATCACATGCAGCCTAAAACCAAATAGGCCTGACCATTCCTACATGTGTCTTTGCCTTGCATTCTGATTTAGTTTAACAGTTAAGATGTGGATACGGCCACAAGAGAGGGAAGAGGTACGGTAAATCAGGAAGGGAAAGAAAATTGCCCTTTTTTCTTTTATGAAGCATCTACGGAAGAGAGAAACTAGGCCTCATTGTTATATTTTATTCTAGGTGTATATTAGAGTGTTTACTTTCAGGAGGGGGAGTTAGAGGGGAAATTGTACATAGCAAATCACATTCACAAAGTTATTTTTTAAGTTGGTTAATTGAAATTTGGAGTTCCTCTTCCTAAAGAAACAATGTTAGAATGATAGTTGAATGTGCTTCCTATCTTATTTAACTTAAAACGTACCATTTAAAACTGTACCTCAAACCACCTGTGGTGAAAGACCTACTTGTGTTTAAATTTCAGTCTTGCGTAGATCGATGTTTTTGTAAATATACTTACTGATCACAAACTTGAAGGATGTTATGGCAATGTTAAATTTCTATAAAAGTGTTCATGTCTTACTCTCAGTTTCTTAACCTTGTGGAATGGTAACAGGTTTTCCTAGTGACCTCAGTTTGCAGACCATATGTTGAGTAGCACTAATTTAAAATATTTTCTGGGGTAGATCAATGCAAGATGTTTCTGGTATTTCAGAGTTGGAACTTAGAACCACATATTCTATAAAAACAATGTAAATAATACTGTAAGCACTACAATGTAATGGGTCATGATCCCTGGCCTTAAAAATCTCTTACTCTAGAGGCACCTGGCTGGCTCAATCGGTAGAGCATGGGACTCTTGATCTCTGGGTCGTGAGTTTGAGCCCCATGTTGGACATAGAGTTTAATTTAAAAACAAAAAAATCTTACTCTAGGAGGACATTGCTATTCTTCTGAAAAGTATGTTGAGTGCCTTTCTGTAAGACACTGCTAGGTGCGAGGGACACTGATGTAATAAAAAGATTGTCTCAAAAGGTAGTATGTGTGTGAAAAAAGTGACAAAAAAGTGGTAAATACAAGTACTTGAGATTAAGCTGTGATCATTAAGCTCTGGGATGGTTGGGAATGGGGCCATTGTAGAAGAGGGAGCGAGTACTTTGATGGATACTTTATGTAAGCCTCACAATCTTAGGTCATTTCCTCGTTTTATAGATATCAGGTCACAGCTAATAACTGGAGCTAGAATTTAAACTTGGATTTTTCTGTTTGTTTTACCATTCTGACCTGTTTATTTCTACATAGGGCTTTAGTGGAGATAAAAAGAAAAGGGTGCCATATTACAGACAGCAATTAGACAAAAGATTTGGCATTTGGGGATTCATTGGAAAATTTGGAGAGAGGAATGATATATTCAGAATGGGGTTTTAAGAAAATTAACCTGGCCTTGGTGTGTAGGTTTAACTCAAGCAATTAAGAATAGGATAGATTTGGTTGTGGCTAATGGATTGTCTTCTAACATGTGGAAATTATAGAATATCCCCCTTTGTCTTCAGTTATGTTTTGGAGTTTTGCTAATTCTGCTTTGTAAGGTGACATTTATGGAACTATTTTTATAGGAGAACGCTAGTTATCTTTTAGTAAAATGGCATATAGATCTTGTAGATGGCAGATAATACTTTTTAAAATCCGCTTTGGGTATAACTAACATTCAGTAAAATACACCCACCTTAAGTATATAGTTAGTTTTGACAAATGTATACAAGTTAAGAATACATATCCACAATCAAGATATAGAATGTTTCCATCATCTTGAAAAATTCCTTTGGGCCTCTACAGTATCTCCCCTTAATGTACTTTTTTTGAGGTGTGATTACATGCAGTTAGATTCAGTCTCTTTGGTGTATAGTTCTGAATTTGGACAGCTGTACATAGGTAACAACCACCACTATCAAGATAAAGATTCCTAAAAATTTCCTCATGCCCCTTTTATGGTCAGCCCTCCTCTTCCCACTCCTTATGTGTTTTAAAAATATTATCTGATTCATGTCAGAAAGTAATACACATGAATTACCTGTTTTCAAGAATCCCATTGTGTACCATTTTTATTTTGTTGATACTTAAGTTATAGTTGTTATTCTTCATTTTCTCTCATATTTATGCTTTCAAAACTCTGCTTGGACCCTTCCATTTCTACTCTTCCGTAGTCATTTTGTCCTCTACTGCTATCCTAGCATACTTTTCTTAGTAGTGTTCTGGAAATGGCCTTTGAGACCCCCCACCCTGTAGTTTATTAGCATACAGTTTCATGGCTTACCTCGGTAAGAAGATAGAGGTATCCTCACATCTTCTGAAGGATCACTGTCCTCTTTAAGAACGAGAGGAATCCTGGGCAGAGTTACAAAGCTAACTTCTTTATAATATGTTCTTATTTTCAATCATTACTTGCTCCTTAAAACTCTCTTGCCTCAATGTCTTTATATAACTCTTTCTCCCTGATTATAAGAATGACTAGATTGTCACCTTATTGCCTTTTACACTAGTACATTTTTTGAGTAAGGAATCAGTATTGCTTCCGTTCCCCCAACATCTGTTCTGTCTAGTCCTTTATAATCTGGTGTCTGTCTGTATCACACGACAAAAACTGTTCTAGAAAGTTATGAATGGCTTCTAATTAACTGATTGCTCTCTTTTGCAGTTTAAAGGAACTACAAAAGCCTATGAATGTTTCTGTTTATTCTCTCTCATCTTAATAGTTTTTCTCTTGTTATTGGATAATTTTCAAAAGGATCCGTTTAATTTATTTTTCCTTTTCCATTGCTTCTAAAACTAAATGAAAATGACATGTTGAGACAATAAATTACAAATCTATAGCAGATCTATAATTGTATATTGCACCCCTAATGGAAGAAGAAAGTGATGGTTCTGTATCATTTGTTAGGAGATTGAATTTCCATAGCTTTAAAATATTAAAATTTATTTTATTTAAAATAAAATATACACTTTCGCATGAACTCTGCTTTCCTTATCAAAATTTTCTTTTGAGGGGTGGGAGGGGAAATGTGTCCACACTTTTATAGGTAGAGTACTAAAACACAGTAAATAATCTTGCCCCTCATTTGGTAATCTTGTTTTTTTCTGACTTACTCCTTTGGTGTGTTTGTGTATTGGGTTGTTTTGTTTTTATGTATATAGAGAGTGTATACATGTAGAGTCATGGGCTTGCACAAAGTTAAGAATAAGAAAATCAAACATTTATAAATTAGTTGAAGTAACTTTGATTTCAGTGTTATTTTTTTAAAGTTTAGGGCTATTTTTATTATAGAGCATTAAAGTGATAAGTTTTTTGTGTTTTGTTTTTTTTTTTAGCTTGTCAGCCCATCTGCAGCTTACATTTACTGGTTTCTTCCACAAAAATGGTATGTACTTAAATATATTGGCATTCTAACAACAAAACGCCTTTGTAAATGTAAAGAAATTATTTTGTGTATGTGTGTAAGTTTATAAAATTATACTTGGTGGAAAAAATGTCGATTCTGATAATTCAGTTTCTCTTTAGTTGACTTCTCCAACAATTTCAGTTACTACTTTCTCTGGTTGATGATGGGATATGGGAGATGTAATTTGTACCTGTTTAAACTTTAAAAGTAGAGGTTCTTAAATTTTGTGTGAATAGAAATATTTTGGCAGTTTGTTTAAAATATGTATACCTGGACAAAGACTCGGATCTAGTAGGGTTTTGATACAGCTTAGGAGTCTGCGTTTTAATAAAGCACCAAGATAATTCAGAAATAGGTTGTTTGAGGAACAAATTTTAAGAAACTGGCTTAAAAGCTTTTGTAGGTGGACCATATATATAAAATCTTGTTCATAGCCTGGTTTCCTTATTGCTTTCCTGCTAGCCATTTAAGTTTTAAGATTTTGAAATTGTTAAAATTATTCAGTGTTGTGTGTGATCATTCTTTTTTTTTTTAATTTTTTTATTGTTATGTTAATCCCCATACATTACATCATTAGTTTTAGATATAGTGTTCCATGATTCATTGTTTGTGCATAACACCCAGTGCTCCATGCAGAACGTGCCCTCCTCAATACCCATCACCAGGCTAACCCATCCTCCCAACCCCCTCCCCTCTAGAACCCTCAGTTTGTTTTTCAGAGTCCATTGTCTCTCATAGTTCTTCTTGTGTGTGATCATTCTTGAAGGTAAATGTTTGCTGTATGAAATTCCAACTCTTATCTCTAATAAACCATACTTTTTAGGACACTAACTGTTGATATAAAAAAAAAGCTATATAACATTATCTTACCCTACTCAGAGTCATCATCTTTCCAGAGGTTATTAGAAAATAATGGGAAAATCTTTTCAATACAATTAAATTTCTTAGATTTTGCCATTTTTTATTTCTAATATTTTTTGGACTTTAAATGGTCTTAGAACCTGAAATAGGTGAAGAGTCCCCTGAGTAGAATCCTTTCTGCATGAGCATTTTTAGTTGATGGTATTGCATCATATTTTCTTTTTTAATACAGTAATGATAAAATAGAAACAACCACTGCTACCAGTGGGATATATCAATATGTTAGATATTTTACAAAGAAAAGTATATAGTCTTAATTGTTACTTCATTAAAAGAGGTAAAAGCATGCTAGGTAAAGTTTCAGTTGGTTTCAAAATGGATAAAATGCTGCTTGACTTAATCCATCTTTATTATCGTGTAATGGAATGAAATCTTTTTAAGAAACATGTCAAGGTGATCATCCTTGGTATTGTTTAGTAAGAAATAAAGTTTAATAATAATATGGTTATATTAGAACAGTTTGATAACTAGTCAGGTTTTTTATGTAAGAATTTGAAATCTGGTCATATCTCTATTAGCTAATTTAACTTTACTTCTGGTTTTGCCTTAGATCTGGTCCATTTTTATATAGAAGTAAACTGAGTAGCATTTTTATGTTTTTTCCTAAATTACTTATAATCATCTTATAGAGTCCTTATTTCTAATCATTCTTTATACTTGGTTTTCTGTCGTACTTTTAAAGTACATGGACTCTAATACTTTAAAGTTTATGGTTTGAATTTTATAGGTTCATTAGCCCTTTGTTCCCAGGGACGTACGTAAAACATATGTAAGTTATCCATAACTGAAATTGATGATGGATGTTAATTGAATATTTACTAATTAATATTGTTACTTGATTAATATTTAAGTTGAATTAATTTTACTTGAATTAGTTGAAATTAATTGGTGAGTAGTCTGATTAAACTTTTTTCCTGTCTACATGACAAAATACATAGAGTTCAAAATTGCTCAAATTCACTTGAAGTTTTTATTTTTTCTGATGTTAGAGGTAAATGAGAAAGTAAACTCTGTTGGTACTTCTGTTTCCAGAAAATAATTTCCCATTATAACTTTGAAAATTAGTGGAAGTTGGGAAGAAGCAGCTATATTGCCTCTCTTGTCTAATCAAGGTATATTTGTAGTTTTTTTTTTTTAAGAAATAATATTTTTAAGAAATCAAGATAGAAAACCAACATCAAGATCCCTAAAATCTGATTATTTTTCCTTTTGTTTTTAAATGAAGACTTTTGTTTATATATTACTATTTGAAACTGCTTAGAATGAATACACAAAGATTACTAGGGTACTATTTTCATGGTGAGTATGGTTTGGAGAGCATTTTTGTTACTGCATTTTAAACACTGAATTTTTTTTTTCCTGCCTGAATACAACTTTCAAAGAGACTGATTGTATTTTATGCACACACCCTATATAAGAAGAATGTTTTTAAGTAGAAAAAAGTGTTGTCCAAAATCTCAGAAGGAAAATTATTTTTGTTTATGTTTATAGATTCAGCTGTTATAGTAGTTAAACCTAGTGATGATTGATTAAATAGTTTGAACTATTAATAATGCCTCTGGGATTAAAGACAAGTTATAGAGAAGTACTTTAGAACCTTAATTTGCAAAAGCCTTTGTCAGTTAATTGATAACAGAGAATATAGACGTAATATTATTTAAAATTAAAATCCCTAAACTTTGTAAACCAAGAGAGATTCCCCTAGGTAGTAAATAATATCCTAAATTTAGCTATCCTGTTCAGGCTTTAGAGAAATTCTAGGGAAAAGGTAAACTATCTTTCTTTTGAAATGATAATATAGTTGTTTATATAACTTTTACATATGAAATCCATTATTTTAATTCCTTTGATCACAAGTCCTAGTCAAATCAAAGAACTTTTTGGTTTGATATTGCTGTGCATTCAAAATAAAAAATATATAATAGTAACTAGTTCAATTTAAGTGTATCTTAAACTAAGTAATTTTTCTAATAATAGATTTTGGGAGAAGGAAAAAAATTTAAAATGTTTATTTTGCGTGTGGTTGTCTGTCTTGACTGTCTCATTTGTGTTTTCTGCCAAGAAGCTTTAACTGTATTTGTCAAAAACACTTTTCGACTAGTAGTTTATTATATTCTTATTATCATAAATGTTAAATCTTTATAGCCATATAATCAGTAAATGTTTTTAGTATTAATTAAAATAATTGAACATCTTATTTGAATCAAAAGGAAATCACAGTATTGTAGGAAGGTAATTATAATTGTATTGTGAAAGGTTTATTTAAATGACTATATATAAAGGCTTTTAAAGAGTTTGTTGCAAATTGGAACTGGTTTTGGGGGAAAAAATGAGTAAACTTCTGAGAAGTCTTTATTATAGGAAGTCTTTTTTTTGGAAATTCCCAGACTTCTTAGGAAAATGAGTTCAATATTTATATTTTTAAACAAAAACATTTTTAAAGTTTTGATTTTCTATTTAGATAAGCCATCACAAAACTCAGAAAATGAACAAAATTCTGTTACCTTGGAAGTCCTGCTTGTGAAGGTTTGCCACAAAAAAAGAAAGGTAACATATAACACAATATTGGTAGATTGAGGAATAATTTTTTAATTGAGTATGTTCATGCATATATATTGTGCTTTTAAACCTTGAAAGCTTTTTCTTTCTTTTTTTTTTTTTTGAGAGAGAGAGAGAGAGAGAGCATGTGGGGGTAGGGGCAGAGGGAGAGGGTGCAAGAGAGTCCCAAGCCGACTCTGCAGCAAGCACAGAGCACGGAGCCCAAGGAGGGGCTCAATCCCACAGCCCCGAGATCACAATCCGAGCTGAAACCAAGTCGGACACCCAACCGACTGTGCCACTGAGGTACCCCAAACCTTGAAAGCTTTTAAATATGTTGATGGCTGAATTAAAAAACTGATAACCTTTTTTGCCAACTGTCCAGATCTTCATGTTTTTTCTGGGCTGGCTGAGGTATCTGCATAAAACTTTCTGCTATAGGAGTTTTACGTTGAAGGGAAGAAGCTATCTTTTAGCACCTTAGGACATAAATTCAGATGCTTCCCTACCACTTCGATCTCTCAGCTTTTTAGCAATTTGTACCAATTGAAATTTAAATAAGGGCTGCAAGAGTTTTTCCCAAAAGGATTACCTCTTGTAACACTACTCTCGGGCAAAGAAATTCTGTTGCCAGTGTTATTAGCCATTGACCTATTAATACATTGCCTCAAGTTTTTATTTATAAGGTCAAATCTTTTCACCACAGAAACATGTTATGATAGTTAAATTTTCTCAGCAACCCACTAAAGCCAACAGATACACGTTTAGTAGCTTTAAGATCTTGGGTATTTTAAGATTAGGAATGACCTATATAGAGGTTCCTATTGTTGATGTTCTTCCAAAATCATAGTATGGTGACACAGGGCTTGAGCACTACTAAAGCACTCGTATGGAGTGGACTAAGGTGATAGGAGACAACAGTGTAAGTATATATTCAAAACTTTAACTTAAGAAATATCATTTCCCACTCCCATGCAATCTCCATATGCATGATAAGCAATGATGTGAACATTCTTCAAAATGCAGGCAAAAAAATTGTGAATATAATTCTAGTGTCCTTTTTGTGTTTCAAAAAAATAATAGGTGTAAACATTTGCTTAGAAGGATATACATAGGGGCGCCTGGGTGGCTCAGTCATTAAGCATCTGCCTTCAGCTCAGGTCATGATCCCAGGGTCCTCGGATTGAGCCCTGCATCGGGCTCCCCACTCAACAGAAAGCCTGCTTCTCCCTCTCCCACTCCCCCTGCTTGTGTTCCCTCTCTTACTGTGTCTCTCTCTGTCAAATAAATAAAATCTTTAAAAAAAAAAAAGAAGGATATACATAACCAACTGCTAATACTAGTCATCTCTGGAGTTCTAGGACCTGGGGGAGGTGGGGGAAACTTATGTATTTCTCATTTTATACTTTTTTGTAGAGTGGAATTTTTTTTTAATATATTAAGAATGTATTGTTTTCAAAAAGAAGCTACTATCTTGTTATAAAGGTCTTCCACATCTTCCAGTTTTTCAACTAAGCATAATTCCAGTTACATAATTACAAAATATTATTCATAAGATGAACAGTATTGCTTCTATTAAGCAACATTTAAATACATGGATTTACTATTTCATAACGTTGACAGTGGTGTTTTTATAATCTTTTTTCATTTCTAATGGTCCTATCAATTATTTTGTTAAAATAGAAAATTTAAGGGGCGCCTGAGTGGCTCAGTCCGTTAAGCGTCTGCCTTCGGCTCAGGTCATGATCCGTCCTGGGATCGAGCCCTGCATCAGGCTCCCTGCTCAGCAGGAAGCCTGCTTCTCCCTCTCCCACTCCCCCTGCTTGTGTTCCCTCTCTTACTTTCTCTCTCTCTCTGTCAAACAAATAAATAAAATCTTTAAAAAAATAAAATAGGGGTGCCTGGGTGGCTCAGATGGTTAAGCGTCTGCCTTCGGCTCAGGTCATGATCCCAGGGTCCTGGGATCGAGTCCCGCATCAGGCTCCCTGCTCCTTGGGAGCCTGCTTCTCCCTCTGCGCCTCTCTCTCTCTCTCTCTCTCTCTCATGAATAAATAAATAAAATCTTTAAAAAAAAAAAAATCTATAAAAAAATAAAATAGAAAATTTAAGGGAAAAGATTACTAATTTATATGAGCTTAACATTTTTTTTATTTTTTTTTAAAGATTTTATTTATTTATTTGAGAGAGAGAATGAGAGAGAGCACATGAGAGGGGTTAGGGTCAGAGGGAGAAGCAGACTCCCTGCCGAGCAGGGAGCCCGATGCGGGACTCGATCTAGGGACTCCAGGATCATGACCTGAGCCGAAGGCAGTCGCTTAACCAACTGAGCCACCCAGGCGCCCGAGCTTAACATTTTAAGCTTGGTTTTAATTCCATATTTCCAATTTATTTTTTATTTTTTATCCATATTTCTAATTTAAAACTATTTCAGATGACCATCAGCTAAATATTGGATATACTGTATCATTTTCATTATATTGAAGAAATCCTCAATAGTTAATATTTGGGATATAGCTGTTCCAAATTTTCTTTTTGCTTCATCACAATTTTCAGAAGTATAGTTAGAATTTTAGCATGCCATTTGGTAATGATGTTTCCTATATCTGTGATTATAAGTTTTATTATAATTCTTACAATAATTGCGCATGCATAAATAAGTATAATTTCATAATTTTGCCTTTGCAGGATGTAAGTTGTCCAATAAGGCAAGTTCCTACAGGTAAAAAGCAGGTGCCTTTGAATCCTGATCTCAATCAAACAAAACCTGGAAATTTCCCGTCCCTTGCAGTTTCCAGTAATGAATTTGAACCTAGTAACAGCCATATGGTGAAGTCTTACTCATTGCTATTTAGAGTGACTCGTCCAGGAAGAAGAGAGTTTAATGGAATGATTAATGGAGAAACCAATGAAAATATTGGTAATTTTTATTTTAATAGTTTTATTTTAAACTTTGCTTTTCCAAGGAAGAAAATGGTGCAGAACTAGAAGTAAATTGCATGCATTCTAAAGGCATGAAATGACCTCTATTTGCAGATATTTTACAGTCTGATGAGATAATTAATTTTATGGTAGATTACCCTGGAGCTTAAACGTTTGGTTGGCTGTTGTGCTGTACTAGGTATTTAATCTGTAAAGTTCTCATTTTTACATGATGAAACATATTTCATGTAGTAAAAAAAGTACATTGAACACTGGATGGAGAAGACTGGTATTTCAAATTCGTCTCTCGGCAAACAAAACAATGAATTCATCCCTCCCCCCCACACACATTTTATTGTGAAAAATTTCATACATATGTGACTGTCCAAAGAGTTTTATATAGTGAACATTGTCTACCCACCACTTAGATTCTATAATTAAGATTTTATTATATTTGCTTATTACATATCTATCCTTCTGTCTTCCCAACAGTTCTGAATCCACATTTGAGGTAATCATTCAACCAACATATAAGTGCTGGAAATACCAATATCATTAAAACATTCAGTCCTATCCTCCAGAAGCTCACAAAAGCTGACCTAGAGTGCAGAGATAGATATAAATAATTGTAGCAAAATGATGTTGAATGGTATAATAGAGGTATATGTGAAGTTCAGTGGAGAGGCACCATTGGGGAAATAATCTTTGAGTCTTGAAGTAGCCTTTGGAGTTGAAAAGTAACCATAAGAGGATTTTTTTCTCCTTGCCTAGTAAGGACATACACATACGGTAAAACATAAAATTGAAAAGTGTAAGTCTGGACATTATATCACAAATTAATTGTAATTTGTACCTAATTTGGGATAAGGGATCATATAAAAAAAAGACCTTTGTGTTTGAATATTTGACTTATAAAAAATGTTTGTGAAATTCAGATGTCAATGAAGAACTTCCAGCTAGAAGAAAACGAAATCGTGAAGATGGGGAAAAGACATTTGTTGCACAAATGACCGTATTTGATAAAAACAGGTAATGTTGATGGACAAGTGAGGTTCCCTTAATGTTCTAGAAATGTTTTTATTCTGAAGAATAATATAGTGGTGATATTTCTTTGCCTTTGTTTCTCTTTATTCTTATAAATGATAAAAGAAGTTTGTAAATACTGAATTTTTCTCTTTGTCACATAGAAAGCAATAAACAGATGAGTTGCTATTTGAATGGCTCAGTTAAGATTGTTTATTAGGCATGTCACTTCTTAGTGTCTACTCTTTGTCAGACACTGTTCTAGGCAGTGAAAAGGCAACAAAATCCCTGCCTTCATGGGACTTAACTTCTAGTGGAAGAAACAGACACCACCACCCAAAAATTACAGTAACTCACTATTGGTGAGTGCTGTGAAGAAAAATCGAGAGAATAAATGGTTGTTTTATAGAGAAAGGTCTAGGAGAAGGTAATATTTGAAAGAGACCTGAATGAAATGGGCCATGTGCAAATCTTGAGGTTATGTATTATCAAATTAAGGAAGAAATCTGTGTGTTGTCATCATGTGGCTCTGTGTATTTGGCACAGGGTAGCAAAGAACACCTGGATTTGTCACCATCTCCAGTTTTTTCACTGGGGAGTGAAGCATCTTAGTGCCAGTAAAAGAATATCTAGGAGGCAAAGGCAGCATTCTTTTTTGACAGGATTGGGGAATGGAACCTGTAATGTGCCATGAGTTCTTGTTTTTGTCTGCTTGCTGGTAGTTAACACAGTTCACTGTTAGTTAGGCATAG
This sequence comes from Halichoerus grypus, assembly GCF_964656455.1. Classification (NCBI taxonomy): domain Eukaryota; kingdom Metazoa; phylum Chordata; class Mammalia; order Carnivora; family Phocidae; genus Halichoerus; species Halichoerus grypus. The sequence continues at coordinate 169,177,487 of NC_135713.1, forward strand.
GGGAAAGAGGCAAGTAAAGCAATTAGTACATTCCTCCTCTTTAAAAAGTACTGTCGCTTATTAGCCACCAGGTGAGGGAAGTTACAAGTCTTTTAATAGGAAAGCAAAGATGGTTAGGATAATGCCATAAATGCTGGCTACTGTATTGCTGTATTGTGTTAGAATAAATCACTTAATATTACTATTAGAATATATCACTTTATATTAAACCATTATAGTGTCTTCTTAAAGTCAGAAATTTGTAGGTTAGAGATTTAAATGGGAAACAATAGAAACATGTTTTAGGAGATCGTAGTTAAAGTTTATGGGAGAAGCAACTGGGATGTGACACAGTGGGCTTCATTGATGTTGGTCAGTATTCTGTTTTAGGCAGCATGGGGGTGGGTATTGTGTGCTTTTTAAAATTCTTTCTGCCTTACACATGTATTAACATATTCCTTGTATGTATGAAATGCTGCTTTCTATTTAATGACTAAAAGTACCAAGTAGAAACCATGGGAGAATTTTCCCCCGATAATTTTGAAAATTTCTAAACTATAAAAAAGTTGAACAATATAGATAGATCATTAATACCCACATACCCTTCACCTAGATTCATCAGTCATTAACATTTTACCACATTTGCTTTATTTGTGAGTGTGTATTTAATCTTGTGCTTAACCATTTTAAAGTTAGAATGTGACATACTACTTCATTCCTCACTCCTGAACATTTCAGTATGTATCTCCTAAAAACAAGGACAGTTTCCTTCATAACCACTGGTGTAACCAATACAACTGTCATACTCAGGAACTTTTAACATAACACAACAAATACTATCCCCAGTTGACCACAATAATGCCCCTCGTAGCTGGTCCCATCTCCACCCCCACCCCAAGGGTTGTGATCTGTAGCAAGTTGCCATATCTATTCAGTCTCCTTCCATTTGGGATAGTTCTCCAACCCTTTGTTTTCTCTTTTCTTTTTGCCTTTTGTGAAACTTTTTATTGTTGTTAATTATAATTCGTATATTACCTTTTTTTTACATGATATTCCTTTCAGGTGTACAACATAGTGATTCCAACAATTGCATACATTTTGTGGTGCTCACTACGATAAGTGTAGTCACCATAGAAAGTTATTACAGTATGATTTACTATTCCGTATCTCATACTTCTCATCCCTGTGACTTATTTATTTTATAACTGGAAGTTTTTACCTCCTAATCCCCTTCACCTATTTTGCTTTTCCCCCACACTCCTCCCCTCTGGCAACCACTAGTTTGTTTTCTGTATTTATGAGTCTGTCTTTCTCTTTTCGTTGTTATTTGTGACACTCTTTTAAAGTACAGGCCTGGGGGGGTGGGGGGATGGGTGCCTGGTGATGGGTATTAAAGAGGGCATGTAATAAAGTACAGGCCTGTAGTTCTGCAAAATGTCTCTCAGTTTATGATTAGATTCAGGTTAAACATTTTGGGCAGGATACACTGAACAGTAATGTGTTCTTTGTGTACATCACAGATGCAGGTAAAATTAGGTTTGATCACTTGGTTATGGTGGTGGTCACAGTATTTCTCCATTGTAACGGTATCTTTTCCCTTTAATTAATTAATACATAATTTCTATGGTAATCTCAGTTTCAACTGGGTAAATGTGCATTTTCTGCCCAAAAACCTTCCACCCAAAAGTTTAGCATCCATCAGTGATTCTTGCTTGAAAAAATTATTCCTATGGAGCTGCCAAAATGTTAACATTCTGTCATTTCTTCCATGTTTATAGGCATTTTTTCTTATAAAATAGAAGAGCATTCCTCTCAACTTATTTTTATCAATTTTTTAATCAGTATTTCTTCTTAATCAGTAACAAATTCCATTTTTATTCATTCTGCTTTAATCTACTCATGTTGTTACTCATTTTAATGCTCAGGTTGTCCCAAATTTAGTCAGGAGGAGCCCCTCTAAACAGGGTCCTATATGTCTTTTTTACTTAATTTTTTGTTGTTTTTCCTTATTTTCTGAATAGTAAGATAGCCCAGGCTTACATTCTCCCTCTCCTGCTTCTGCTCTGGAATTGGTCATTTCTTCAGTCTTGATTCCCTTTTTTTTCCTTTTAAAGATTTTATTTATTTGAGAGAGAGCAAGCCATGCACTAGTGTGAACGAGGGGAGTGTCAGAGGGGGAGGGAGAGGATCTCAAGCAGGCTCTGCTTAGTGCAGAGCCCAACATGGGGGTTGGGCTTGATCTCATGACCCTGAGATCATGACCTGAGCCAAAACCAAGAGTCAGATGCTTAACTGACTGAGCTACCCAGGTGTCCCCCACCCCCTTGCCTTTTTTTTTTTTTTTTTAAGTGGGCTCCACACTGTGGAGCCCAAAAAAATATTTTTTATTTTTTAAAGTAATCGCTACACCCAGGATGGGGCTTGAACTCACAACCCCAGGATCAAGAGTTGCATGTTCTTCTGACTGAGCCAGTCAGGCGCTCCTAGTCTTGATTCCTTTTAATGGAGGAAAAGTATTTGCAAGCCAAGATCTGAGGAGTTAGATATGTAAAAAGTTCTTATAATCTCAGAGAAGTTAAGGTCTCCTTAAAGAATGACCACAATTCAAAAACCATATAGAAAAAGTATGAAATATTAAGCAAAATTAAAAACTTATTCTGAAAACAAAGAAGTCCTCTTAAACTAAGTCAAAAATAAAATGACAAGGATGACAAGGGAGAATTAATTTCAACTCCTACTATAGATTGATGTCTCATTTCTTTAATGTAATAAGATCATACTCATTAAAATACCACAGCCCAGTAGAAGAATGAGCTAGAGATAAAATAAAAATGTTTACAAAAAAGGAAAATATATGTGGTTCTTAAACATTTAAAAGATAAGACATCTGAATATAAAAGTACACTGAGATGTCATTTTTTCACTTACCAGTTTGGCAGAGATCAAAAAACTGATAAAGCACTGTTGATGAGGCTGTGGGGAAAAAAGGGCCTCCTCATGCATTACAGGTAGGAGAGTAAATTGGATTGTAGCTATCAAATGTACAACTATAAAATAGAATATTATGTAGCCATGTAAATGCATGAGGGAAGCTTCGTTTCAGTTTAGAAGTATATGAATGTATTATTACCTATACAAATACATAAAAATAGCTTTTTAAAATGTTAAGTTGAATAGCTTTACTGCTACACTGTTGAAGTAGAATAAATTCAAGGCGCACAGCATAAAGACAAAAATTCTTAAGTCTCAAAATCATTTGGTATTAAGATCAGACTTAGAGATAGGCTACCCACATTCAGTTGCTAGCGCTGCCTACTTTGTCACCTTAAGTCAAGCTACTTAATCTTTTTGCGTCAGTTTCTTCTTCTGAAGAGTGGAGTAATCTACTTCATAGAGTTGGGAAAATTAAGTGAAACATGTAAAGTCTTCCAAATAATGCCTGGCACATAGTAAGCACTCAATAAATGTTAGCTGTCCTAACAGAACTATTCCAAGACTGATGAAGAGAAACCAGATTCTTGTGACATACAATTTATCATTAAGCATGGTTGAAGAATGGTGTTTAGGGTAGTAGTGTTACCAGTGTTAAAAGGTATGAAAAAAATAATACAAACTGTATGTACACACACATACATGTACACATACGTTAAAACTATAATGTGAGTATGGGCATAATTCTTTGATTCAACTGGTATTTCATTCATTTATTCATCCATGAAATGTTTATTGAGCACCTATATGTGCCAGGTGCCCCCAGGATCTTATAGTTACCAGAGTCATAATCATCAAGTTTACTGGTCATGAATGAAAGTCAAGAATTCTAGTTCAAATTTTTTCAATAGTCAGAAATGACAGAGGCATAATTCTTAGTGGTTACCTAAGGCAAGTATTGTAACACTGTTGTTATCCCGTTTTCTTAAAGTATAAAGCCTACACTTGTGCTTTATACTTAATGTTTAAAATTTACCAAGTTTTGAGAATTTAGGCATATATTATATGTTAGTATAATAAGTTGTATCTGACTAGCCACAGTAATGAAATAATTCTCTAGTAGTAATAGTTATTAGTGCAAATCAAAATTGCTTTTGTCAGGAATGGAGAGTAGGTTGATTTCAAAATTTCGTTGGGTATGTAAGCTAGTTTATAAATTTAATAAATGCTCTTTAGTATAAATCTGAAGATGTAGAGTTTGTGTACTTACAATAATACACAGGTTACTTTAAAGTGTATGTGTTTGTCTAACAGGCGCTTACAGCTTTTAGATGGGGAATATGAAGTAGCCATGCAGGAAATGGAAGAATGTCCAATAAGCAAGAAAAGAGCAACATGGGAGACTATTCTTGATGGGAAGGTATGGACTGCTTAGAAGGTGGAGCACATTATAGTCATGAACTCCCATTTTTGATTGATGTTTTCTTTCCCAGATGCAAATTCATGTTGGAAGTAGGGTCCTTTGTGTTTATACTTTGAAATATACAAGTAAAGATTACCTAGTCAAAGTATTCAATGGAAAGCACTGTCCTTGGAGCCAGAGTACTAGGTTCAAATCTCCACACCTAGCTGTGTGGCATTCTGGCGAGTTATTTAAGCTTTTGTGTGTCAGTTTTCTCATCTAGAAAACGAGGCATAGAATTGATGGATTAAATGAAATAAATATGCTTAGCATCGTGCCTGGCATAAAATAAGTGCTCAATAAATGTTAACTACTATTATACCTGCAACCAGTACTACACTATGTGTTAGCTAACTTGAATTAAAAACAACAGCAACAACAAACTGTTGTAAATCCTGCTCATAGTAACAGCAGGCAACATATGATGACCAATAATGCATTTGTCAAGAAATCTGCAGAACTTAGATAAATCATACTTAAAGTAACTTTTCTGAGACTTAAAAGAATAAATATATTTCTTGGGGAGGCAGACGCAACGGAATAAATTAGTCATTTATTTCCAAATATGTTATGTCAGTGTGCCATCACAAACAAAATCCTAGGATTTTTTTAAGCCTTAAAATTAGTCTCAAGTTAACCTAGGACAGTATGTAATAATAGTAAGGAATATTGTGGAAGTTTTCTAAGGACATTTACTTAACGGATAGTAGAACATACTATAAAGGTAAAAAAAAAAAAAACCAAAAAACCTTAAATTGTATGGTATAATAAACATAGGAATAGATGAGTGGATCACTGAAGCATTGTTTTAAAATAGTTCCATGTGCATTTGGACTTCAGTCTGTGATAAAATTGGTATTAGATCTGTGTGGAAAAGATCATTCATTCATTGTGACAGAACTGGTCTCTAGCCATCTGAAAATAAACTTAGACCTCATAAATTCCAGAAGACTCATAATTGAAATGTAAAAATTAACATTACATAACTTCAGAAAAAAATGGAGATGAATATTAATATAATCTTAATATGAAGAAAGCTCTTACAAGTATGCAAAAGTTAGAAAGCATAAAATAACTAATGAAAGTGAATCATTTCTCCACTGTAAAAATCTAAAGTTAAAAACAAGTGATAGGTCAGGGAAAAAGTAACATACAAAAAGCTAATATGAATGTGTAATTTTATAAATCAATAAGAAAAATAAGCAATCTAATTAGAAAAATGGTTAAAGGACAATCAGGCAATTCTTACGGCAACAAGTATAGATGACTAGCTAGCAAGCTTTTAAAAAGATTCAACCCTCTTAGTATTCAAAGACGTGTAAACAAAATCAGAGATAATACTTCACTAATTTGAAAAAAGATTGACCGTGTCTAGTTTGAGATGTGAGGACATGTATTCTCACATAATGCTTCAATGTGAGACTAACTGGGGACAGCCTTACTGGAGGGCAGACTGGCAATATGGATGACATTTTAAATTGTGTTTATAGGCATTAACAATTAAGCCCAGTTCCTCAATTTTGTCACAAGGTATAGTAACTGGTTGAAAAGATTTAGATTTTTACAGTGGAGAAATGATTCACTTTCATTAGTTATTTTATTTTGACAGATGCTGTCAAAAATTTTTAAGTAGTGAGAAATTGGAAATACCTTAAATCTAAAAAGATAGTTTAAAAAGAACAATACTTTGACAAGAAGATTTCCATGGTATTTAGTTTTTACTTAATAATATACATACTCCTACTTTTTCTAAAATTAATGGTGGTTACCTCTAGGTGATGGGATTTTAAATTTTTATTTTTTATGCTTATCTATAGTGTTTGAATTTCATGCAGTTGTTCATTATGTTTTAAATTTCTTTTAAAGTTTAAATTTTTATTCACAAGAAAATAAGAATTACATGAGTTGTTGGTTTTTCCCAAGAAATTGAAGCAATAGGGCATCCCTTTAAAGTCAGAGCATTTAGATTTGGTTCTTTTTAAAAGCTTTGTGGTATTCTTTTAAATAAATGTCTTATAATTTACTAAACCAATGCTATTTTAATGGATAATTCAATTATATTAATTTTTTTTTACCTTTTCACAAATGTGAATATACTAGTACATATATCTTTATGCATTGCAAATATTTTTATGAGATAAATACCTAGATATGGGGAGACTTACTTTTTCAAAACTGGTTTATGAAAGCACACTTTTACTTCATTCCTGTCCAAAAGTAATAGTTTTAAGAGGATTATTTGTAATAAAGATGTAGGAGTTTAGGCTTGTATGGGAGTAAAAGAAACAGGTTTCTTTTCTTTCTTTTTTTTTTTAAGATTTTATTTATTTATTTGAGAGAGGGAATGGGCAGAGGGAGAGGGAGAAGCAGACTCCCCGCTGAACAGGGAGCCCGATGTAGGGCTCCGTTCCAGGACCCTGGGATCATGACCTGAGCCAAAGGCAGCTGCTTAACTGATTGAGCCACCCAGGTGTCCCATTAAACAGGTTTCTATGGAAGAGCATGAAAGCAGTCTTTCAGAAGATTATTTGGTCTTCTATCTATGAATTGAGAAGTAAAAATTAGAAGGAGGAGAGCAGCGGAGATACTGTAGTAATAAGGTAGTAAGGATCTATACTTGGTGATTATATAAGACAAACAAAAGAAAAATAGGAGTCAAATGTAATTCTGAAGTTTTTAGGTTAGGGTCCCTGGTAGAATGATAATGCTAGGAACAAAACTAATTATACCTGGGAAGGAAAGAAAATAGAATCATGTCTAAATATATTTTTAGTTCAAGGTGACATTGATGTCATCCAAATGGCAATGTCCAAGAGGCAGTTGAGATATACAGTTTTGGACCTCCAGTATAAAGAATGGAGAATTAATTTGGGATCATCAGCCTTAAGTAAATCCTTAAGGACAGGTGAGAGATTAGGGCAAATGGCTAAATATTAGCTAGGAATTAAGGAGACCAGGAGAAGAGTCATCCTATAAGTGATTAGAGGTTGAGGAGGAAAGCCAAGAGAGTTCAGAGTCCCAAAACCCAAACAGGAGAAACAAGGGCAGCTGTCGTTGAAGCTGAAGAAGTCAGGGAAAATTACTAATCTCTGTAAGCGTTCAATTTACAAAGAGAAAGTAGTTGGTCATCTAACAGGTGGCAAACCGGCAGGCTTTGGTTACCACAGTTTTTCTGTTTTTAAAACCATTTTTCATTGACTACCAACATGTAAGAATAGGAAGATTTCCCATGAGAACTTGGATTTCTGACTTCTTTTGAAAAAATCTGAAAATCTGGCTGTGCTGGGGCTCTGTTTGCACATGGCAACAATTCATCCATTGCTGTTAAGTGGCTGCCTCTTCAGGCAACCTGAGCCCTCCGGTACTTCAGTCTGTACTGCGCCATATATGTGCTTTACTTGCCTGGCCATCTCTTTAGGCGTTTTAGGTTTTAAAATCCACATTAATTTATCATAATAGGTATCAGGAGGTTTTTTTTGTTCCTATGATTTCTTTCAATTCATTATGTGGAACCTTCACTCTTTTCATATGTTTTCTTTTTTAGAGGCTGCCTCCATTTGAAACATTTTCTCAGGGACCTACGTTGCAGTTCACTCTTCGTTGGACAGGAGAAACCAATGACAAATCTACAGCTCCTATTGCCAAGCCTCTTGCCACTAGAAATTCAGAGAGTCTTCATCAAGAAAACAAGCCTGGTTCAGTTAAACCTACTCAGACTATAGGTAAGAAAACATTGCTGTCAAAATAGTACTTTGCAAGGGTGCCTGGCTGGCTCAGTTGGAATAACTCTTGATCTTGGGATTGTGAGTTTGAGCCCCACATGGGGTGTAGAGGTTACCAAAAAAAATAAATAAACTTAAAATAATAGTAATGTTTTGTAGAGTTAGCACTTGGCTTCAGATTAATTTGTTTGCCATTTGCTCTAATAATTATTCTTTGGGAAATATGAGCAGTTCTTTATGTTTTGTGACAGATGTATCTGGGAATTTTTTTTAAAAAACTTTAAAAGCATGATGAAATATATAGTGTATATATAGTATATGTATATATACATATATATATATATATATATATATGCCATATGTTATATAACACCATCTATAGATAGCCTCATGTCAATTTAGGACAAGTTTTTCCACCAAATAAATTTCTCTGAAGCTCATGAGAAAAACAGTTGGTTTTCATACCTTTTTAGATTTTGGAACTGCAGCTATATAAAGGGTTTTGGAACTGTATGCTTTTTATAATTCATGTAAAGATTTGTATATGTTGTAGAACTGAATTCAGTATTTCAGAGTGTTTTTACAGTTTTAGGGCTGGAAGAGGATCATCATAACTTGAATTTTACCAGGTTAAATTTTGCAGGAAATTTTTAGAGGAAAAAGACTTACAAATGGAGTTAACTCTGCTGAGTTAAGGCTCAGGTGCAGTGTAGTGTTCTGTCATCTTGTATCTGCCTGATAGGAACACTGCCCTCAATTGAGAGCATCTATATGTTTTTATCTAACTCTATTTAAAGAAGACAGAAGGCTTAAGACAGCTGTCTTTGACATTGACCACTCATGTCCACTCATTGTAAGTTACTGTTAATGAGTCAAAGAGATGTAAGAAATGGCCTGTGTCAGAGCAAAGATTTCCCAAGTAAATTGTGGTCTGGGCACTTCTTAAAGTACTCTGTGGCTAGTCTAATAGGTAAGTGTTTCAAAGAAACTGAGAAAGTTTTATACAAAATTGTACATATGAAATGGTTAGTTATGCCAGGGAAAAGAAAAACATTTTAAGTCTGTAAAGAAATATACCAAAATTATTAATCCATTATCTTTTGGATTTAGGGTGATACTGATACAATCATTTTTAATTTTTGTTAAATCAACACTTGGTGGATATCTGCTCACTGTTGGTGCACTGAGAATACAAAGACCAGTCAAAACCACCTCTGATCTCAGAGTGCTTTTAAAATATTATAGCGACTACATATAATTACTTGGGGTTACTTTCATAATGGTTTAGAATATAAGAGGTGGGTTTTTTTTATTATTTTGCGGGGGGTGGAGAGGGAGAGAGATGGACTTTTAAAGGGAAAAAATGGGTCCTGCCAGTAAAGACCTTAATAACTTGAGGATGAGAACAAAACTTGTGTTAAGTGGGGCACCTGGGTGGCTCAGTTGGTTAAGCGTCCCACTCTTGGTTTCGGCTCGGGTCATGATCTCAAGGTTGTGAGATCGAGCCCCGCATAGGGCTCCTCACTCAGCGTGGAGTCTGCTTCAGATACTCTCTCCCTCTCCTGTTTGTGTGTGCACTCTCTCTCAAATAAAGAAATCTTTTTTTTTTTTTTTAAGGTTTTATTTATTTGACAGAGAGAAAGACAGCCAGAGAGGGAACACAAGCAGGGGGAGTGGGAGAGGGAGAAGCAGGCTTCCCGCCGAGCAGGGAGCCTGATGCGGGGCTCAATCCCAGGACCCTGGGATCATGACCTGAGCCACCCAGGCGCCCCTCAAATAAAGAAATCTTAAAAAAATAAAATTTAAAAAAATTTTGTTAAGTACTGTAGGTAGAATTCTTTGAAAAGTTTAATGTTTAGTTTTACAAGATATATTATTTCACTTTTTATAAGCACGTATTTGTATTAAATATAAAAGTATATGTTTTCAGCTGTTAAAGAATCATTGAATACAGACCTACAAACAAGAAAAGAAAAAGATACTTCAAATGAAAACCGACAAAAATTAAGAATATTTTATCAGGTAAACATAGCTCGCCCTTCTTTTTTAAGTAATCATGAAATGCGTTTGTTTTGCATGTTACATCTGAAATATTTTGGCATATTTAAATGAAAAGAATGTCTCTAATTTGGTTTTCTTTGTAAATTGTTTTAAGTATTTTTAAAGGTGATGTTGAAACAAAATACCTTGAGATGTTTAAGTTGAAGATTTGCTGTTTTTTGTTTTTTGTTATTTTAAAGTTTCTTTATAACAACAATACAAGACAACAAACTGAAGCAAGAGATGACCTACATTGCCCGTGGTGTACTCTGAACTGTCGCAAACTTTATAGTTTACTCAAGCATCTTAAACTCTGCCATAGCAGATTTATCTTCAATTATGTTGTAAGTGACTTTTCTTGTTTTTCTTTCCAATAATACATAAGACAATCTGACTTTGAAAACCTGTGCTTCTTGGGGCACCTGGGTGGCTCAGTTAGTTAAGCGTCTGCCTTCCGCTCAGGTCATGGTCCCAGGGTCCTGGGATCTAGCCCCGCATCAGGCTCCCTGCTGAGCAGGGAAGCCTGCTTCTTCTCCCTCTGCCCCACCCCCCGCTCATGTTTTTTTCTCTCAATCTCTCTCTCTCTCCCCTTCTCTCTCTCAAATAAATAAAATCTTTTATTTATTTTTTTAAAGATTTTATTTATTTGACAGAGAGAGACACAGCGAGAGAGGGAACACAGGCAGGGGGAGTGGGAGAGGGGGAAGCAGGCTTCCTGCTGAGCAGGGAGCCCGATGCGGGGCTTGATCCCCAGGACTCTGGGATCATGACCTGAGCCGAAGGCAGACGCTTAATGACTGAGCCACCCAGGCGCCCAATAAAATCTTTTAAAAAAGTAAAAATAATAAATTGTTCTGCACAAAATGCCAAAATCTTTGCATTTGATGGATTGCCATATGCATGAATTACAGTGATTCAGTTTACGTATATTTGCATAATGCACCTATGTTGACTTCTATAATCCTCACATTGGCTCTTTGAATTAAGTGGTGATTTTTTTATTCTTACTCAAACAAGAAATAATTTGTACAAAGTTACCAAGCCAATAAATGTCACAGCCAGGATTTTAACAGATCTTCTTGACTCCAGGTCTTCTGACTTCCCTTTCACCATTTTTGTATGTGTGGCTCATTTTAGTGTTCAAAACATTAAGAGCCACAAGTACTTTTTAATTAATTCAATTAAAGTCATAGGTATGTAGGGTAGAGGTAATTAGTATTTCCTTATTCTGAGCATCTTGCCATTCTTGTTACAGTATCATCCAAAGGGTGCTAGAATAGATGTTTCTATCAACGAGTGTTATGATGGCTCCTATGCAGGAAATCCTCAGGATATTCATCGCCAACCTGGATTTGCTTTTAGTCGCAATGGGCCAGTAAAGAGAACACCTATCACACATATTCTTGTGTGCAGGTAGGTAAAAAGGTCATAGAACAAAACTCATTCTCTGACTTATTGGTGATGGTGGAGGCACAAAGGAGAGCTAGACAGAGCTACTGTTTAGGGTGGGAATCATTATTTCAGATTATTAGCTAAGTGTCTGAGGTGGTATACTGCTTTATAACCCTCCCCAGCCCCTGTAGTGATTTTCTCACTTCCTCTTTAGAACTTTTTCCTATGTCTTAAATGTTAATGTCACTACTGCTACAGTGATTAGAGGGATTAAAGAATTCTCCCAGTGGAAGTTACTGTGTGCATACCTAGAAAGGAACCTGTACCAGAGGAATGTACTCTATTTGAGAGGTGTAAAATAGAAAGAATCCTATCCCTGTCATTTAATGTTACATCAACATTTCTTTTCATCAGACCAAAACGAACAAAAGCAAGCATGTCTGAATTTCTTGAATCTGAAGATGGAGAAGTGGAACAGCAGCGAACGTATAGTAGTGGACACAATCGTCTATATTTCCATAGTGATACTTGTTTACCTCTCCGTCCACAAGAAATGGAAGTAGATAGTGAAGATGAAAAAGATCCTGAATGGCTAAGAGAAAAAACCATTACAGTGAGTATTACTATTATCACCACTGACCGTGATTTTAGAATCTTACGATGAAGTGATTCATGTTTAAAAACTAATAGTTGTTGGGGCCCCTGGGTGGCTCAGTCGTTAAGCGTCTGCCTTCGGCTCAGGTCATGATCCCAGGGTCCTGGGATCGAGCCCCACATCGGGCTCCCTGCTCCGCGGGAAGCCTGCTTCTCCCTCTCCCACTCCCCCTGCTTGTGTTCCCTCTCTCGCTGTGTCTCTCTCTGTCAAATAAATAAATAAAATCTTTAAAAAAACAAAAAAAACAAAAAACTAATAGTTGTTTAATATGGATTAAACTCTTAACTTAGTGTAAAGGACCCCTTTCTAAAAGGAATTCAGGAATCCACAATTTTTTTTTGAATCCACAATTTTTGTAATTGTGTCATTTAAACAGTTACCAACTGAAGGACATACAAAGATTTTCTTCTTGTGATTTTGTATCATGTTTTTGGTCTTTTTGAAGTAGGTAACTACTTTATAACTTAGGGTTTCCCTTTTAAAATTACTTAAATAAAAGTTCTGTTAACAAATGTTGCCACTTTGCTGTATAAATGAGTTGTGATATTGTTAAAAAAATTTATGATAGTCTCATAATTTTTTCTTAGAAATACCAATTTTGTTTTTTCTGTATTTAATAGGTATTCTTTCTTTCTTTCTTTCTTTTTTTTTTTTTAGCAAATCGAGGAATTTTCTGATGTTAATGAAGGAGAGAAAGAAGTGATGAAACTGTGGAATCTCCATGTCATGAAACATGGGTATGGTATTTCTAAATTTAAATATTCCATTTCCTTTATGCTCTTCTTGCTGCTTCACATTCTGTAAATTTTATGTTTGAATCTTACTTAAAATTCAGTTGGCTTAGGGGCGCCTGGGTGGCTCAGTTGGTTAAGCGTCCAACTATTGATTTTGGCTCAGGTCATGATCTCAGGATCGTGTGATCAAACCTCGTATTGGGCTCTGCACTCAGTGCGAAGCCTGCTTAAGATTCTCCGTTTCCCCTCTCCTCCTCTAAAAAATATTAGTAAAATTAGATACAGTGTGCCCTAAATCTTACCCTAATCCAAAGTATTATAACTGCAGAAAGAAAAATGGTTTTATGTAAGAAAGGTGTTAGCTCCATCTAACAGCAGTTTTCATTTTTATTATGTCCCTTTTTTTAAATGACCCAATTTTCATTTATTTTATTGCCAAGGATTTAAAAAATAGTATGTCCCTTGCTACATACCTAGAAATCTGAAAATTGCTTATCACACTATTACTACAGTTTTTTAAAATTGCTTAATTCTGGAGAATAAAATATAAGTAGCTTTTCTGATTTCTTACTACCATTGCATAATGGTCAGGGTAGAACAGTACTTATTTCTTGTGCCACTGTGGCTAAAAGTTATCTTCCAGAGCGTTGCTTTTCCTGCAGATCTCCCTCCTTCCCTGTGTGTGAACTATTTGCCTGTCAATACACATATTTTTTTCTGTACCTTTTATTATTATTAGATCCTCATTTAAGGCTTCTATAGCATAAGCAGCCAAAGTTTTTTCATTTATAATGAAATAAATGGTAAGGGGCACTTTTGTTTCTTTACTCTTAGGGAGTAAAAAGGAATTGGTACATAGTTCGAGCCCAGATGTCTGGGGTGCATGGGCCGTAGCCTTTTTTTGTACACTGCCTTAAGCTAAGAATAGTCTTCACATTTTTAGTGGGTTGAAAAAAAAAAAAGGCAACAGATCGCATATGGCTTACAAAGCTTAAAATGTTTACTCATCTAGCCTTTTACAGAAAATGTTTGTCTGGTCCTTGGTGTAGTCATTAAAACTCAGTTATGAATAATTTCTGTATTTCGAAACTTAGGTTAAGTCTCTTTTTTCTTTTGTTCTGATATGTCAGTTTCAAGATGGAATTTTAGTCCTACTATTACTTTATTGGGTTCCATTTTCATTCCTTGATCTAACTCTGTTAGTATTACAGCTATTGGGGTTCATGCTATACTAGCATTATAAAGTGGCAAGTAGTTGGGTAAACTTTAGATTTTAAAATATCTGCAGGCAGGCTTTTTTTTTTTTTTTTTGAAGATTTTATTTATTTATTTGAGAGAGAGAGCACAAGGAGGGGAGTAGCAGAGGGAGAGGGAGGAGAGGGAGAAGCAGCCTCCCCACTGAGCAGGGAGCCCGATGTGGGTTTGATCTCAGGACCCCTGGGAACATGACCTGAGCTGAAGGCAGCCGCTTAACCAGCTGAGCCACCCAGGTGCCCCTGCAGGCAGGCCTTACAGACTTTGTTGGACACTCAGTTTCGGTGGGTAACTGAGCAGCCATTCTCCTGTTTGGTTTAATTTGATTTTTTCAAATTTTATTCATTGTGGGGGCACCCTACTTCCTTTCTGTCAATACAGCCACACTGTAACCACATTGGTTGTGACACCTTCAAATTTTTTTTTAATGTGGCTTTTTTCCCCTGTTATATCGAAAAATAATTGGCATACATCACTGTAAGTTGAAGACATACTGTATGATGGTTTGATTTACATTTATTGTGAAATGATAACAATAGATTCAGCTAACATCTTCTCATATAGATACAATAAAAAGAAAAGAAAGAAGAATAAAGAAAAAAATTCTTTTCTCCTTGTGTTGAGAACTCTTAGTTTACTCTTTTAACGATTTTCCTGTATATCATACAACAGTGTTAGCTGTTGTCATCATGTTGTACGTTATATTCCTAGTACTTTATTTATTTATTTATCCTAGTACTTTATTTATTTGGTAACTGGAAGTTTGTACCTTTTGAACACCTTCCTCCAATCTGCCCTCCTCCCACTTTCTGCCTCTGGTACCCACAAGTTTGATCTCTTTTTCTATGAGTTTTGTTATTGTTTTCAAATTTATTTTTTTAAGTAATCTCTACACCCATCATGGGGCTCAAACTCACGACCCAGACATCAAGAGTCGCGTGCTCCACCAACTGAGCCAGCCAGGCACCTCTGTTTTTCCAGATTCCACATATAAGTGAGAGCATACGGTGTTTGTCTTTCTGTCTGGCTTAGCGTGATGCTTTCAAGGTACATCCGTATTGTCACAAATGTGGCATCTTCGTTTCTTTAAAGGTTTTCCATGAAGTGAAAATGCAGAGAAACACTGCTTCTGAACTAGGAAAGTACGTCAAAGTCAAGAAAGAGACTAAAGGGGACAGTTAGTGTGTATGTAGAGAGTTAATGAAAGTGGTGTTGGCAAGAGAAAATGCTCTCTACTTTTAATACTGCTGTATGCCATTTCATTAGGACAAACAGAAATGACATCTGTTGAAGTTCTGGTTAAATTAAATCTCTTTAAATTTCTAAAATGGTAAGTCCATTCAGGTCATTGAATCTCAGATTCACTGTAGTTTTACTGATTGTTAAATCACTTACTGGTCTATCGTAGTTACCATGTTGCATTTGACAAAAATGCTTTATATCACTATTGATGTTTGTGTTATTTTTATTAAATAGGTTTATTGCTGACAATCAAATGAATCATGCCTGTATGCTGTTTGTAGAAAACTATGGACAGAAAATAATTAAGAAGAATTTATGTCGAAACTTCATGCTTCATCTAGTCAGCATGCATGACTTTAATCTTATTAGCATAATGTCAATAGATAAAGCTGTTACCAAGCTCCGTGAAATGCAGCAAAAATTAGAAAAAGGAGAATCTGCTTCCCCTGCAAATGAAGAAATCACTGAAGAACAAAATGGGACAGCAAATGGATTTAGTGAAATTAACTCAAAAGAGAAAGCTTTGGAAGCAGATGGTGTCTCAGGGGTTTCAAAACAGAGCAAAAAACAAAAACTCTGAAAAGAAGAAACCTAACCCCATGTTATGGACAAACACTGAAATTGCATTCTAGGGAATTCAGCCTCTAGGAAGAGTTTTGTTTTCATTTGTAATCATAGGTTTCAAACAGGCACTGTTAGATGAAGTAAATGATTTCAACAAGGGTATTTGTGTCAGGGCTCAACTTCACTTCGTCATGTAGCGTTACATGTATGTCCCTTTCATTGATGTCATTACAACAATCTGGTTTGAGCATGAAAAGCAATAGTTCAAAGAAAGTATTTTTAACTTCAGCAATTGTCTTATGAAATGAATTGATATCTAGAAATTATTTCATATATTTAAATTACAATGTTTTTTGCATTTGTGACTGGCCATTTTTCTACTTTGTAATTGTGAAACCTTTTTTGGGGAGGGAAAATTGGAGTGTGATTCCTTTTTAGAAATTGAAGATTTTTGGAAATTATGTTGCATTATTATTTGTAATCAAACCTTGATCCTTGATTTTGAGATCATTTATCAATTGGGAATGAGAAATTACAACGTAAGATTCTTTACAGAAGTTCATTTTACAATTTTAAAATAGCACTTCTTCATCTTATGCCTGTTTGAGAAAATGTCAATTTTTCACATTGTTGACCGTGAAATGTCGTGTTGGCTTACAAGGTTACTGACCATTTTGTTTTCATGTGGATACTTTTACTGCATTGCTCACCCAGTATATTTTTTTAAACTTGAACATTTGCTGTTTTGGATTTGTGGGTTGTTTTTTTTTTTTTTTTTTCAGTATGGTAATCACATTGAAAATTCAGCTGTCCACATCTTTTCATTATAAACCAAGGGAAGAATGAGTTTGGGATTTTTAAGATGCCACTTTCAAGGAAGTAAATGTTCTATAAAAATGAACCAGAAAATGTTATAACTTGTTTTTTTCTTTGCAAGGATGTCTTTGTAATGTATTTCATGATTAGAATATCCAATACAGATAAGCTGACTTGAATCATTGTGAGCAATTTTGCCCTGTGATATATGTGTTTTTATGCACATATTTGCAGTTGGATTTTCTCCAACAGAAAGTGGTTTCACTACTGGCACATTAACAAGCACCAATAGATTTTTATTCCAACTCCAAGCACTGTGGTTGAGTAACATCACCTCAATTTTTTATTATCCTTAAAGATAATTGCATTTTCATATTCTTTATTTATAAAGGATCAATGCTGCTGTAAATACAGGTATTTTTAATTTTTTAATTTCATTCCACCACCATCAGATGCAGTTCCCTATTTTGTTTAATGAAGGGATATATAAGCTTTCTAATGGTGTCTTCAGAAATTTATAAAATGTAAATACTGATTTGATTGGTCTTTTAAGATGTGTTTAACTGTGAGGCTATTTAACTAATAGTGTGGATGTGATTTGTCATCCAGTATTAAGTTCTTAGTCATTGATTTTTGTGTTAAGAAAAATAGGAAAGAGGGAAACTGCAGCTTTCATTACAGACTCCTTGATTGGTAAGCTCTCTAAATGAGTTACAGTAAACTCTGGTCATGCCTCTGGATAGTGAATCTCGAGCATTTCTCTCGGGCTTTAATTTGCTAAAGCTGTGCACATATGTAAAAAAAATAGATTATTTTAGGGGAGATGTAGGTGTAGAATTATTGCTTATGTCATTTCTTAAGCAGTTATGCTCTTAATGCTTAAAAGAAGGCTAGCATTGTTTGCACAAAAAGTTGGTGATTCCCTCCCCCAAATAGTAATGAAATTACTTCTGTTGAGTAAACTTTTTATGTCATCTTATAATAAAAGCTGAAAAAATCCCTTTGTTTCTATTTATAAAAAAAAATGCTTTTCTATATGTACCCTTGATAAGAGATTTTGAAGAAATCATGTAAGATGATAAAGCATTTGAATGGTACAGTAGATGTAAAAAAAAAAATTCAGTTTAAAAGAACGTTTGTTTTTACATTAAATGTTTATTTGAAATCAAATGATTTTGTACATAAAGTTCAATAATATAAAAGCTGTATTCTGTTTTGGTTTTGGTTTTTATTATTATGCATTGTTAATGTGTGTACTAAGATTTTCGTTTGGCTAGGATAGTAAGGATCCAGAAAAAGTAACACCCATCGGTCAGTTAATAAGAAATTAAGAAAAAAAAATCAGTGCAAAATCCTACGTTCAGTTCTAGTAACATCAGTTGCAACTGGCATGTTATTTATGGTAATACTTAAAAAATTTTTTATAATAAGTTCAGAGTAATGTCAATGTTAGCTAACCTAACAGCTATCCATCTTTGGTTGTAGATTTTCTTTTTAATGAAAAAATTTATCTTGGCCTTCAGAAAGTTCATAGAGTGGGATACAAATGAGAATTATAAAGTAAAATATATTGTATAATAAAGTCATATACAACATTCTGTGAGGTTAGTTGTTGAAGCTAACTCTGGAAGAGTTAGGGGAAACTTTACAGAGGAGCTGACAGTTTGAGCTCTTACTTTATTTACTAGTAATAGCATGTCACCTGTACACCTGCTGTGTGTTTGAGCTGAGTGCCCCTCTGTGCTTCCAACGCTCGCTTTAGGTGTTTCTTCTAAACACTCGTTTTCTCATTACATTGCAAGGTGCACCTCACTTACCTTAGTACTGCCTAATGGTTTTAGTTGGTGCTCAGATATTTATTTGGTGACCTGAACTGAGGGTTTTACAAGCTGTGCTGAGTTTGGATTTTGGGCAGTAGGAAGTATTTGGAGATTTACAGCACAACACAAATCAACCTGTGTTTTTGGTGAGCCGTGGCTCTAAGAATTGGAGAAGGGAGAAGATCTGCACAGGAAGAATCCACCACTAGGATGCTATTTAGTAGTAGCCCAGGTGAAATACTCAACTACTAGAACACTACCTGTCCTGAAGTAAATGCCTGAGAAGTCCTCGGTCAGTGCTGTTGCAGGGCAGAGGGACGATGAAGCCAGGAAGGTTTCAGAGGAAGCAGCAGTCCTGCAGCACAGAAAATGAGTAAGATGGCAACTTCAGGGTAGTGACATGATAGGAAACAGGTTTAAAGTGTCTAGTACATGGGAAATGAGATGGAGAGGCTTCACACATGAAGAGTATGTGAAAATGGGGCCATACCATACAGACGCAAAATTAAGAATTCTGGGGAGAGTGGATGGGAGGGTTGAGCAGGATTGCAGACTCATACAGAAGCCAAAGACAGAAGTTATCAGAAAAAGGAAGGAATGAGAGCAAGAACACAGATGGATTCAGCTTGCTGTCAATAGAAAGTGGTTTCACTACTGGCATATTAACAAGCACTCAAGACCATTCTGGTGGCAAAATAGGTACGATGTCGAGAGAGAGCAAGCAATCTGGTACTTTATTAAAATCACAATGCAGGACGCCTGGGTGGCGCAGGGTTAAGCGTCTGCCTTCGGCTCAGGTCATGATCTCAGGGTCCTGGGATTGAGCCCCACATCAGGCTCCCTGCTCACTGGGAGCCTGCTTTTCCCTCTCCCTCTGTGATCTCTCACTTTCACTCTCAAAAATCTTCTAAAAATCACAATGCATTCATCCTTTGCTCTAACAATTCCATCTTTAGGTAGTTACCCTACAGGTAAACTAGAACACATGTAAAATTACAAATTGTTACCACTGTTGAAAACCGATTAGACACAAGTCATCAGTAGGGAACTGGCTACATTATACAAGCCACGTAAGTGAAATACTATGCAGTAATAAAAAAAGGGTTAAGAAGGGTCTGGGTTTTTTGTGTGTGAAACAACTGCCAAGATAAAAGGTACAGAACAGTTTCTAGTGTGCTCCAAATTTTTTAATTGAAAAGTTAATAATGTGCCCATTTTGTTTGGGTTATAGCATGTCTAAAGGATACATAGAAACAGCTGCTTTTAGGGAAGATAATCTGGAGAAAAGAACAGATGAGAGGCAGGCTTTTCACTCTGCCATTTTTGAGACATCTCAATTTACTACCCATTTTTAAAAAATTTTATAGTTTAAAATTTTTTAAATTTTTTAAAAGATTTTATTTATTTGAGAGAGAGAGTGAGCGTACCATACAAGCAGGGGCAAAGGGAGAGGGAGAAGCAGACTCCCTGCTGAGCAAGGAGCCCAATGCGGGGCTCGATCCCAGGACCCTGGGAACATGACCAGAGCTGAAGGCAGCCGCTTAACCAACTGAGCCACCCAGGCGCCCCTCTAAAAAAATTTTTTTTTAATTTTGTTTTTTTAAAGATTTTGCTTATTTTTATTTATTCGACAGAGAGAGAGAAACAGCATGAGAGCGGATAGGGTCAGAGGGAGAAGCAGGCTCCCCGCCGAGCCAGGAGCCCGATGCGGGACTCGATCCCAGGACTCCGGGATCACGACCCGAGCCGAAGGCAGTCGCCCAACCAACTGAGCCACCCAGGCGCCCCCCTCTAAAAAAATTTTAATCCAGAAAATAGAAAACGGAGTTCAAGAAGGATGATGTTCTCATTGGGAAAAAGGCAGAAGGGTAAGTGTCTAGTACACAGCTTAGAACTTCTAGTAAGTAAAACAGGAAGTTCATTGTCAAAAATAGTTTCTAAAAATTCAATTTATATTTTGTTAAAGTAACATAAATAGTATGCCCCTCCTAGAAATGTGGAAATACGTGAGGTTCTGTTAATTATGCCAAGTACCATATTAAAGCAGAGATCTTACCATTAATGGTTCCTGGGTTGTTGTCAATAAAAATCATACTCTTTCTGACCTGACTGCATTTATCTCTCCAGTCTTATCTCAGGTATGCAGTCCCCCCTCCAACCAAGTGGAGTCCCAGGGCACAGCAGAATTTAAGTACATACATGCACTCTGGTGTTCTCAGTATGTAGTCTGTGATCCAATTCCTGGACCATCTTCTGTTCCTATGTACTAGTTCCTATGAGGGTATGGTCCATTTTTACATAGGAATAAAAATTCACTCAAGTACATTCTGAGACAAATGGTAAGATTGTTACTTTAACGTCACATGGGATCACTCTATAAAGCTGGTTCCAGACAGCAGGGTTGATACCTCCTGGACTACTGTATTTTATCTATTTTCCTGTTTTTGACTACTATCATAGCTATCCACATGGCAAAGCTTCAACCAGGGGCCACGTGCAGGTGCACCATCATATTTGTGTCCAAGCTACTCCATCCTTTTTCAGAACCCAAAGAGCTTCTACCTGCCTTTCTAGCATGCGGCCACTAGCAGCCATTCTTTCATTCATCTATTAAATGTATGCCAACGCTTGTCCCAAGCAGGGAATGAAATGTTGAATAAGACTCAGAACCTGTTTCAAGGATTCTCCCGGGCCTCATGGGTCAAAACCAGAGTCACTTTTCTTCTTCCTTCTGTCCCTGAATAAGCATCTATTTCTTTAGTAGATTCATTGCTTGTAACTGCAGAGAAAGGGTGAAGTTATAAAGGTATCAGAAGAAAAACTTTTTATATTTTGACACTAAAATTTATGAGTCACCAGGGCGCCTGGGTGGCTCAGTCGTTAAGCGTCTGCCTTCGGCTCAGGTCATGGTCCCAGGCTGGGTCCTGGGATCGAGCCCCGCATCGGGCTCCTTACTCAGCGGGGAGCCTGCTTCTCCCTCTCCCACTCCCCCTGCTTGTGTTCCCTCTCTTGCTGTGTCTCTCTCTGTCAAATAAATAAAAATCTTTAATAAAAATAAATAAATAAAAAAAATAAAAGCTCTCCAGGAAATGGAGAGAGCACGAGCAGGGCGGAGAGACAGAGGCAGAGGGAGAAGAAGGCTTCCCACTGAGCAGGGAGTCGGATGCGGGGCTCGATCCCAGGACTCTGGGATCATGACCCGAACCGAAAGCAGTCGCTTAACTACTGAGCCTCCCAGGCACCCCTATGTTTCACTTCTTGTTCTTGCCCTAATCCTTCATATATAATAGAGGCCCTCAGATGCTTACTTTTTACCTCTCTACAGGGAAATCCCTCATAAAGGCTGTCTTTACTGTTTGTCTCTACTTACTATTCCATTTTTATGTTTTGATATTAAAATGTATAGCTTCTCTGAGAAAATGGAGAGCCTGGGTGGCTCAGTCGGTTGAGCATCTGACTCTTGGTTTCAGCTCAGGTCATGATCTCGGGGTCCTGGGTTCGAGCCCCACATTGGGCTCCACGCCTGGTCTCTCTTGCCAAAGGACCACAAAAGGGGCAGCTTGTAAAACAGAAAACTTGTCGCCCACCACGGCTCTCTTCAAACCAAACACCACTGTACAGGGTTGAATGGTAGCCCACAAAAGGACATGTCCACATCTTGGAACCTGTGATGTGGCCTCATTTGGAAAAAGAATCTTTGCAGATATAAATAAGCTAAGGATCTTGAGATAAGATCATTGTGGATTACCTGGGCGGGTCCTAAATACAGACAGGTTTCCTTGTAAGAAGCAGAGGGGGCCATGAGAAGTCAGAGGCAGAGACTGCAGTTAGGTGGCGGCAAGTGAAGGAGGCCCTGAAGCCTCCAGAAGCCAGCAGAGGCAGGGAAGTCTTCTCCCTAGACCCCTGGGAGGGAGCCCGGTCTTGCCAACACCGGGATTTCAGACCTCTGGTCTCCAGAACTGTGAGAATCAATTTGTCTGTTTAAGCCACCCAGAGTGTGGAAATTTGTGATGGAAGCCCTAGGAAACTACAACTACAGAAAAGACTGTGTCCTGCCCCTGGCCCATGCCGGCAAAGGCCAGGTGGGGAGCCCAGACTTCCACACTCATCAGGCTGTAACGAGACACCCCAACAGCACTGCGAAATGGTGTCACCCACGGGGCAGCGATGAAGCCACCCACCTCCGTGGTGAGAGAGGAGCCTGGACCTCCACCCCCACCAGCAGTAACAGGATCGCTCTCCCTCTCTATGATATGAAGGCTCAGAGGAAACCAGTGGAGACTCCAGACTTCTACCGCTGCCTAGAGTAACGAGGCCACCCCCACCGCAGCGTCCATGGAGATCACACAAGGAACTGGAACTCCCATGCCCACGCAACCAATAACAAGGGCTCTCCACTTGGCTGTCAATGCAGGTCAAGGGGAAGCTACCCTTCCATCTCCAAGTGGGGGTAATGAGGCAATGCCCCTCAATCTTTTCCTGTTGGACCGGCATCAAAAAGCCAGCTGAAAGAGAAGGTTTAAATAAGATCCCAAGTCTCAGAACATAACACAAAATGCCCATGTTTCAGTAGAAAATCACTTGTCATCCCAAGAACCAGAAAGATCTCAAACTGAATAAAGAAAGACAACAGATGCTGACACCAGGCTGATCAAGATAACTGAATTATCTGACAAAGATTTAAAAGCACTGTATTAGAATTCTCCAGAAAAACAGAACCAATAGATGATTATAGAAGCCGAGAAGTCCCAAGATCTGCTGTCTGCACGCTGGGGACCCAGGAGAGCAGGTGATATAGTTCAAAGGTCTGAGAGCCAAAGGTGTAGATTCCAGTCCAGATATGAAGGCCCCAGAACCAGGAGCACTGAGGGCAGGTGGATCCATGTCCTAGCTCAATAGACAGAGAGCAAATTCAACCTTCTTCCGCCTTTTTGTTCTATTTAAGCCATCAACAGATTGGATGAGGCCCAACACATTGGGAAGAGCCACCTGCTCTCCTCAGTCCATCAATTCAGATGCTAATCTTTTCCAGAAACATCCTCACCGAACAACCAGAATAATGTTTTAATGAGCTATCTGAACATCCCTTGGCCCAGTGGAACGGACACAAAAGATTCCCCATCACCAAAGCCATGATTAAAATGTTTCAATAAGGGGCTCCTGGGTGGCTCAGTCGTTAAGTGTCTGCCCTTGGCTCAGGTCATGGTCCCAGGGTCCTGGGATCAAGCCCTGCATCAGGCTCCCTGCTCAGTGGGAAGCCTGCTTCTCCCTCCCCCACTCCCCATGCTTGTGTTCCTGCTCTCATTATGTCTCTATCAAATAAATAAATAAAATCTTAAAAACGAATGAATGAATGAATGAATGAATGAATAAATAAATAAATAAAATGTTTCAACAAGCACTTACGAACACACTTGAAACAGATGAAAAATGAACGGCCTCAGCAAAGAATATAGAGAGTCTGGCCCAGAAATAGAAGGTATGAAGATGATCCAAATGGACATTTTAGAACTGAAAAATACAATAACCAAGATAAATAATGAAAAGCTCAGTGGATGGGCCCAACAGTAGAAGGGACGTGACAGAGGCCAGACTTGGTAGACTGGAAGTGGAATGACAGGAATTAGCTAATCTGAACGACAGAGAGAAAACCAACTTCAAACAAACAAAACCTCAGGAATCAGTGGGAATACATAAAAGATGTAAAATATGTGTCACTGGAGTCCTAGAAGGAAAGGAGAAAGAGGACAAGGCTGAAAAAAGTACTTCAAATAATGGCTGAAAACTTTCCAAACGTGGCATGTTACATAAACCTAACAATTCAAGAAGCTGAGGAACCCAAACAGGATAACCCCAAAGAAACCCATGCAAGGACACATCATAATTAAACTTCTAAAAACTAAAGACAAAAATATATATATTGAAAGCAACTACAGAAAAGTGACACTTTATCTACAAGGAAAAACAATGAAATGACAGCAGATTTTTCATCAGAGGCCATGCAGGGTGGCATAATATTTTTCAAGTATTGAAAGAAAAGAATTGTTGGGGCAGCTGGGTGGCTCCATCAGTTAAGCATCCGACTCTTGCTATCAGCTCAGGTCGGGATCTCAGGGTCATGAGTTCAAGCCCCGCCGCCCCCCACCGCAAAGAATTTTGAATCCTATACTCAGTGAAATATCCTCCAGGAATAAAGGGAAAATCAAAACATTCTTTTTTTTTTTTTAAAGATTTTATTTATTTATTTGATAGAGAGACAGCAAGAGAGGGAACACAAGCAGGGGGAGTGGGAGAGGGAGAAGCAGGCTTCCCGTGGAGCAGGGAGCCCAATGCGGGGCTCGATCCCAGGACCCTGAGATCATGACCCGAGCCGAAGGCAGAAGCCCAACGACTGAGCCACCCAGGCGCCCCAAATCAAAATATTCTTATACAGAAGAAATCAAAGAAAATTTTTCACCAGCAGACTTATCATAAAAGAATGGCTAAAGGAAGTTCTTGAAACCGAAAGGAAATGGTAACAGAAGGAAACTTGGAACATCATGAAGGAAAAAAGAACACAAATGTATAGGGAACATAACACAGAAATACAGATAAATACAGTAGGCATTTCTTCTCGAGTTTTCTGAAATATTTTTTTATGGTTAAGGCAACACTGATAGTTCTAAATGTATATAGAGAAAATATTTAAGAAACAAAATTATGCTGTAAATGGGGAAGGATAAAGAGATATAAGGATTATTTCACTTGAACTGATAAAATGATGACACCAGGGGCACCTGGGTGGCTCAGTCGTTAAGCGTCTGCCTTCGGCTCAGGTCCTGAACCCAGGGTCCTGGGATTGAGCCCCGCATCGGGCTCCCTGCTCCCTGCTCCACGGGAAGCCTGCTTCTCCCTCTTCCACTCCCCCTGCTTGTGTTCCCTTTCTCACTGTGTCTCTCTCTGTCAAATAAATAAAATCTTTAAAAAAAAAAAAGATGACACCAATTAACTGATAAGATTTATTATCTCCCCCGCTATCTGGAAGTGGAGTGTTCCTATGAAACTTTTCATAAGCTGAAGTGGCATAAAGTGAACAATATCCCCTGCTTTCTGAAAGTTCACATTACACCACTTCACTTTATGAAAGACCTACATTAGTACCTGTAGTACCAAAGAAATCCAGAGGACTTTCACAATTATTAAAAAGCCATTACCATACTAATGTAGATGTAGGTATACCTACATATGGATCTGTACCAACACACATACACAACATATACATGTAATAGACATAATACACTTACATGTGTGTATATACACTAATGAATATACATACGTGTATTTTATGTATATATGTGTGTTATATACATATATATGTATTTTTTTTAGAATAACAAAAAATATTTTACTAAATGGTAAGATTTACAGAAGTTTCCAGACAAGCCATACAAAATGGTCACAAGCTTTTTCTTGAAGGAAGGATTCTACACTTGACAGCAAAGTCACAATGTTATTAGTGAGGGCTGTGATGTTTGTTTAATGTTCCCATTTTGGTTCAAACAATCAAGCTTGTCCATCTATAGCATATAAATAAAGTTAGACTTGGCTAGAGAGCATATTTTAAAGAACTGGTTAGCTGCTTTTAACTAATGCAATTAGATCACCATAAAAAGGGGGAAAGGAGCCCATAAAATTAAAATAAAACTACCTCTCCCCCTCAAAAAAAGTAATAAAGAAAAACATGCACAGCCCTGCAGCTAACCTGACAACTACCTTCATGCACAGTGCTTTATACTCAAACCACGAGGGGGGAAATGAATAAAAGCCGAGAAGGGCCACTGCTTTTAAACGTTTCACAACAATCCAGATGGTACTTCTAGCCTCTGCTCATGCTTAACAACAGTGAATCAGGACAAGACATAGATTTGCTAATGTGCATTTAATCACCAAAGGACTGAAGATGTCTGGGCTTTTATTCTGTAATGTTGTTGTTTTTTTTTAAGATTTTATTTATTTATTTGAGAGAGAGAGAAAGCACATGAGAGGGGGAGGATCAGAGGGAGAAGCAGACTCCCCGCCGAGCAGGGAGCCCGATGCGGGACTCGATCCAGGGACTCCAGGATCATGACCTGAGCCGAAGGCAGTCGCTTAACCAACTGAGCCACCCAGGCGCCCCTTCTGTAATGTTTCTAAGACTGTGTCTATTAAATGCAAACAAAAAAGGAAGAAGTCTTGGCAGAACAGGAGAAGTGATGCACACTTGATGATCAGATTGATTTTAAATATTCATGGCATATAGCCTAGTCCATGCTCTAGCTGTTTCTATGGCTTGGGCTTCATTAGTCTTCCACTGCTCCGCTACATCATTTGCTAATGGATCATCTGGATTGGGAGCACTTAACAAAGCCTGGATCGACAGCAGAACTGTGTGGATCTGCAGTGCTGGGGACCACTTATCTTTCAAAATATCTAAACATATTCTTCCCAACTTGTCTACATT
Organism: Halichoerus grypus; assembly: GCF_964656455.1. Lineage (NCBI taxonomy): Eukaryota > Metazoa > Chordata > Mammalia > Carnivora > Phocidae > Halichoerus > Halichoerus grypus. The sequence goes on from NC_135713.1 coordinate 169,204,577, forward strand.
AGGATGATAAATTTTGGTCATGAAACGTACTTTAGGGGCTGCCATCGGGTATTCTTCTGGTAGGAATAGTTCAAGCTTAAAAGTCCCTCCCTCAAAGGGGGAATCCTGGGGGCCAGCAATGACCACATGAAAATAATGGGCATCGCTCTCATCTGGTTCTGCTTTAATGCCAGGAACTGGTTCTGCCAGCAAACGCTGGGTTTCCTTGATAATCCTGCGGGGCAGCCCAGCCATATTGTCAGATCCCGAGTTCGGCCTCTGGTCTCGACTCCGGCTCCGCTTGCCTCACACACAAGTGGAAGTCCTATATGTATATTTTTAATACCTAGAACAATTACTAAAGAAGCTACACAAAGAGACACTCAAAAACACTATAAATAAATCAAAATGGAATTCTAAAATATGTTGAGGCAACCCACAAGAATGCAGAAAAAAGAAAACCAGAGAAAACAAAAAAAAAAAAAAGAAAGAAAAATGGCAAACTTAAGCCCTAACATATCAATAATAAAAGTAAATGGAAATGGTCTAAATAGACCAAATAAAACTCAGAGATTGACAGAGTAAATTAAAAACAAACCAAAAAAACATGATTCAGCTGTATGCTATCTACAAGAAACTAACTCCAAATATATTAATATAGAAAAGTTGAAAGCACAGGAGGGAAAATACATATCATGCAAACATTAATCAGAGGAAAGGAGAGGCTAGATTTATATCAGATGAAGTGGACTTTGGAGGAAAGAAAATTACCAGAGGCAGAGAGGGACATTATGATAAAATGGTCAATCCACCAAAAAGATACAGCAATCCTAAGTGTGTATTCATAAGACAAAAGAGCTACAAAGGATGTAAGTCAAAAAATGATAGAAAAGGATGGGGCGCCTGGGTGGCTCAGTTGGTTAAGCGACTGCCTTCGGCTCAGGTCATGATCCTGGAGTCCCTGGATCGAGTCCCGCATCGGGCTCCCTGCTCGGCAGGGAGCCTGCTTCTCCCTCTGACCCTCCCCCCTCTCATGTGCTCTCTCTCTCTCTCTCATTCCGTCTCAAATAAATAAATAAAATCTTTAAAAAAAAAAAAAAAAAAATGATAGAAAAGGAGAAACAGACAAATCTACAATTACAATTGGTGACTTTGATACTCCCCTCTCAAGAACTGATAGAGCAACTAGACAGAAAATCAGCAAAGATACAGAACTCTACAAGATCAAAACATTCTACCCATTAACAGTAGAAAACGCGTCTTTTTAAGTGTCCATAGAACATATACCAAAATTGACCATATCCTGGGATATAAATCAACAAATGTAAAAGAATGGAAATCATACAGACTGTTCTCCAAACACAATATAATCAAACCAGAAGTCAGTAACAGAAAGATAACAGGAAAATCTCCCAACACTCAGAAACTAAATAACACATTTCTAGGAAATCCATGAGTTGAATGGGAAATCTTGAGGGGGGAAAAGACAAGAGTTCATCAATTCTGCAGGATACAAGACAAACATACAAAGACATTCTATAGATTATGAATGAGCATGTGGAAACCAAAATTAAAAATACAAGACCATTTACAATCACTAAGACAAAACACTTAGGTGTTACTGTAACAAAACTTGTAGAACTTGTATGCTGGAGACTACAAAATGCAGATAAAAGGGGTGCCTGGGTGGCTCAGTCGTTAAGCGTCTGCCTTCGACTCAGGTCGTGGTCCCAGGGTCCTGGAATCGAGCCCTGGGATCATGTCCTGAGCCGAAGGCAGACGCTTAACGACTGAGCCACCCAGGTGCCCCACTGGGCTCCTTCATCTGTTTAAACAGAATGAGTTGGGTTTGAATAAAATGTTAAATTCACAGTTTAAGGGGAAAAAAAGCAGGGGTGCTGGCTGGCTCAGTCAGTGGAGCATGAGACTCTTGATCTCGGGGGTTGTGGGTTCGAGCCCCACGTTGGGTGTAGAGATTGCTTAAAAATAAAATCTTTAAAAAGAAAAGAAGAAAAAAGAAAAGAAAGCAATATTTAAATTAGCTTCAGAGGTCAAAATATTACAATCCATGCCGATCTAGAATTAGGTTAGGTTTTAGTCATTTCTGTGAAAAGGCAGATTCTATAGGTATAAATTTAAGATGTGACTCTCCTATGGAGGATAAGAAAAAAAGATGTTCAATAAATATTTGACAAATGAAGGGAACAAGATGAAGATGTTCTAGAGAAAATAACCCATCCACATTCATTCAACCCAACATTTACTGTACACGTGTTATGTGTCAGGCACTATGCTCAGTGTCAGATGCACAGAATATAAGAAAGTGTAAGTAACTTGTCACAAGTTACAACGTTATTTGTATTAAAATGACCGGACACAAAAGGGCACCTGGGTGGCTCAGTTGGTTAAGCGTCTGACTTAAGGTCATGATCTCAGGGTCCTGGGATCGAGCCCCATGTCAGGTCCTGCGCTCAGCGGGGAGTCTGCTTCTCCCTCTCCCTCTGCCCCTCCCCCAGTTTGTGTTCTCTCTCAAATAAAAGAATAAAATCTTTAAAGAAAAAAAACAAAAACAAACCAAAGACACAAGAAATCCTTTTTTCCCTCTACTTAAAAAATTAAAATTGGATTCATCAAATCTCACAGAAGAAAAAATACACACATTTAACTTTTAGTTTTTTATTTTGTTTCAGACAGCTGGACGAGGCATCTACATTCTAGCACATCTTAACAATCACTAAACAAATGAAAGACGGCTTACTTATATATAAAAACGCAAGGGGAAAAGGTCATGATTGTCTAACAGGGAATTTGAATCCCCAAATAAATTATCTTACAAAAATATCAAACTTGCTTTTCCACATTTCTACTGTTAAAAATGAAGGAAAAAAATTCACATTAAAAAAAAATCTGTAGGCTGGTATAGCAAGTTAAGATAATCATTTTTACACACTAAGTAAGTCCTTCAAATAAATATCTTAAACAAATTTAAGTTTTTCAAAAAATAGGTCAAGTATTTACCTTATATTTGTTTGGTCCACTAAAAGACCGTTTATAAAACTGACATTAAACTGGACCATAGCTCATACCCTATGAGCAGTTAACACACACACTGCTGAGGCTGGCTATGCACGTGTGCATATTACATATATGTGAACAGCTACTGCTGTACGTACTACTTTCATGAGTAGTTTTACCCTGTAAAGATCCTCTAGTCTATCATGAATCGAACTGCACAGAAAAAAAAAAAGAAAATACTCTGCCTAGTGTAGACATTTGCTCAGTAATTTTTAACAACGCAAATATTATCACGTTTTGGGGACATTAAAGATTACTGAACATGAGATAAAATTCAATACTGCTTACAAATACCTGAATATGGAGAGCATATTCACCACTCATGCGGAGAGCACACAACTGAATGTATGTTACAGAACTCCGTCTTCTAGCTGGTCTATTCCTACTGTTTGATCCTAAAGTTTTACATGGCCTGGGATCCTTAAAAGATAGAAATTTAATAAGATGATGTTACATTAAGTTTTTCTGTTCTAATAATCAACTTTTCAAGAAGTACACAGTGGAAGGGTATAGGGCTTTCTGTATCTCCTCATACGTTAAAAGCCAATTTCATTTTTATCGTGATGCTGATATTTCAATTAACACTACGCTACAAGTAAGACTGACTGCACTACAGTTTTGTCCACAACAGTCAAATCTCTTATTGCTAAAATATTCCAAAATAAATCCAGTAAACAATTTCCATTTCCAATGGCTTAACTGAGAGATGAATCTAACAATTTTTTTTAACCAATTACAACTAAACTGAGCTGAGGACAGCTACGTTTAAAACCCCGCAAAACCAAAGCCAATCATCCAAAGATCTAGAATACCAACACTTTCCATCCAGGATAGAAAAATGAGCAACCAAAATAAAGAGAACCACAAGACTGCTCAAGTAACCAATCAAAAACCACTTCTCTGTTATTTGAGCTAATAGTTACTCGAAGCTTGAAGTTTCCTCCTTCGTTATTATTGGTGGATCCTAGAGTCACAGCTTCAACGTCAAATGTGACAGTGGACCCAGAAGTAACTGCTGGCAACTGATTAGTCATTTCTTTTCCATTTACAAAAACCGCACCTAAAATGTTAAGGTAAAGAGTCATTTACATGTGAGCAACAATGAAGAACTGAAACGGATTCTAGATTACTGGTAACACAGGTAATTTCCCAACTCACATCAAGAAAACATTATGTTATGCCAACTAGTCAAAGAGAATGCATTCCAATATTAAGGCAGGAGAAAGAGTTAAAGCTTTAATCACATTTTAGAGTTCTGGTCCAGGGTTCTACTCTTTTAGAATGGAGACTGAGTTTCCCACAGGGATGGCATCAAAAGAAACTTGACTCCATTACAAGATTACATCCTGTGGAACAGCAACATTGTTGCACATGAAATAAACAAGAATGTTGTTCTATCTACTGCTTGACCCATACCACAACATATTAACACATCTTGAGAGGGGATTTTAAAAGTGTGATTACTATAGGGGCGCCTGGGTGGCTCTGTTGGTTAAGCGTCTGCCTTCGGCTCAGGTCATGATCTCTGGGTCCTGGGATCAAGCCCCATGCTGGGATCCTACTCAGAAAGGAGTCTGCTTCTCCCTCTTCCTCTGCCTCTCCCCGCTCCCTTCTCGTTCTCTCTCTCTCAAATAAATAAATAAAATCTTTAAAAAAATAAAATTAAAAATAAAATTTAAAAATATATATAAAAGTGTGATTACTGCAGAGTAAGGGGCCAAAGAACACTAGGGAGATATAAAAAATTAAGTAAACTCTCTCCTCGGTTCACCAACCGATGTTGAATTTAGATGACCTACGCACACGGAATCCAGGGATAGACTGCCTGGTGCAAATCCCAACTCAATCACCTCTAAGCTATGGGAGTTTAAGCCAGTCACTCAACCTCCCTGTGGCTCGGTTTTCATCATCTATAAAATGGGTGTAATACTACTTCCCACCTCAACAAGCTGTTAAAAGGATTAAATGATTTATTATTTGTAAAGGGAATAGAATAATGCCTGGTACATAGTAGCCATACAGATATGTCATAAAGACTTAAACTTTCTCATCTCCTGCTACACATGTGTGATGTTGGGGCAGATTTGTATCTTACTACACTAATTCACATATTTCAAAGAAATAGCAGTTATGTATCTCTTACCGTTTGTACTGATGCACACTGCTTGATCGCGCTGCAGAGAGTCGTATCCATTCTGTTTTTCTGCACACACTCCTATACTGTCTCTTCTGTCTGGCTGTCCCACAGTTTCAACTCTGTAAATGAGGTAGAAAGGTCATTAATCTTTTTTTTTTTTTTAACATGATATCTAACAGTTACTAAGGTTAAAAAGAGCAATCTCATCATAGCTGCTCTTAATAATAGCTAAAAATGATTCTGCACTTCCTAAATTCCAGGCACTGATCTAAAAATTTTATATCTATCAATCATCTCATTGAATTCACCTAACAACCCATAAGGTAGGTGCTATGATTACTGTACCCATTTTATACATGAGAAAAAACAAGATTAAAAAGAGGCTAAATAACCTGACCCTGATCGCCTGGCTGAGTGCTGGACCCATGATAGGAATTCAGGCATTCTGACTGTAGGCTCTATATGAACTATTTACAGCTATGACAATGCATTCCCATTTTATGTTCTGGTTCTAGACACAGAGGAAACTTGTCATACTTGCCATTATAAGAAATGTGACTGTTCCTGCCATCACCTAAAGCTTCAACGTGAGAGTCTATGCAATGGTTTGCTTACTGTTTATCAAGTATTTAAAGCCTTTAAAAATAGACATTATAATCTTTAAAAAAATAGATAATGTAGTTATTAACATATTTTGCTTGGAGAACTTCATATGTGGAAGGTCTTTTTGTGTTTTAGTCTCAAAATACATCATCATGCACTCTAGAAATAGGAAACTTACATATAAAGTCAACCTATATTTCTACCACCAGATGCATCTTTCCCTCCGTTCCAGAAAGCCAGACTTCGAAGGACAGAAAAAGAAAAATTAGTAAGCAACAGAATGTAGCTGTACCAAGTGAAGATGTATTTATACTTGGTATGGCCTCAAAATGTCTTTTGTTACAAAGTGCCAAACAGGCAGGATCAAAATAAATATGTGGGCGGGTTTCTGAAGTCCTTTCACTTCTAAACCAGCAGTATTTTTTTTTTTTAAGATTTTTTATTTATTGATCAGAGAGAGAGAGAGCACAAGCAGGGGGAGCGGCAGAGGGAGAAGCAGGCTCCCGGAGGAGCAGGGAGCCTGATGCGGGACTCGATCCCAGGACCCCGGGATCATGACCTGAGCCAAAGTGAGACAGACGCTTAACCGGCTGAGCCATCCAGGCGCCCCTAAACCAGTGGTCTTAAGAAGTAAGGGGAAGAGGAGAGTGATGTCAGCAAGATGGCAGATTCATAAGCCCCAGTCCTGCTTCTACCACAGAAACACTACTTTAACAATGATATACAGACCAAAATACCTTTATGAGGTTTCCAGAATCCAGTTAAGAAGCTGCAGTACCTCCAGGGAGTACAAGCTGAAAACAGCTGCACTGAAATGGGTGAGAAGAGAAATTTCACTTCCCCAAGTCAGGGCCTCTCCCAAGCTCCACAGATCAGTGCCTGGTAAGAACACCCCGGCTTCGGACTCTTCCCTTGGGACGGGGAAAGAGAGGAGTGGAGCGTGCATCCAACATTCCAACTCTTTGGAAGGTTGCCTGAAGGACTGGTATCTGTTGTGCCTCCTTTACAGCACTGACAGAACAACCATAGTATGGTTGCCTGAATGCTGCTAAGACCAAAGAAATGGGAGGGGTGGCATCCAAGAGCCAGTACAACTGGGTGTGACTGGGAGCAGGTGCATAACTTGAGGCTTCTCTCTCTCAGAGGAAGAGAGAAGAACGGAATGTGCTTCTGCACCAGCTTTTTACAGGGCTGCTCAAGGGAACGGTACCTGTCTCACTTGATGTGGGCACTGATGGGGAGCTGGCAAACTCTGGATGCCTGGTGGCCACTGAGTACAAGAGAGAACAGGGCTATTTGCTGCTGTTAACATCAGAAAACAGGCAGTGCCACAAATAGGCACCAGAGGGAGCAAGAGATTAGGACCTCCTGAAAGACCCACAAAGCTCTCTAGTTGAGAAATTGCACACACAAGCCCAGGGAAGTCTCATCCTCCGAAAAAAGGTTTCAGAGGCTCCCAGCATCTCTAGCTGAGTTCATTTATGAGGGTCTTTTCCTGCACAAAACCAGGTCATAAAAACTGGGAGAGGTGGCTGTTTTCTCATATGTATAGATCCCAACACAAAATTATAACACATTTGGAGAAACAGGAAAACATGGGACAAACAAAAAACTAAAATAGATCTCAAAAAATTACCCTAATGGGGGCACCTGGGTGGCTCAGCTGGTTGAGCGTCCAACTCTTGATTTCAGTTCAGGTCATGATCTCGGGGTCGTGAGATCAAGCCCCACGTTGGGCTCTACACTCACCACAGAGTCTACTGGCGATTCTTCCCTCTCCCTTTCCCAACTCGAGCTCACGTGTGCTCTCTCTCTCAAATAAATAATTAAATCTTTTTAAAAATTATCCTAATGAAATGGAGACATGAATTATCTGACAAACAATTCAAAACAAGCATCATAAAGATGCTCTACAAGGTCAAAAATATAAGACATGAGTAAAAAGAACACCAACAAAGAGACGAAAAAAAAAAAAAACCAACCTAGACAGTATTTTGGAGCTGAAGAATACAATAATAACTGAAAAATTCACAAGAGAAGTGCAACATCACACAATCAAGCAGAAGAAAGAAACATCAAATTAGAAGAGAGGTCATTTGAAATTATCCAACAGCAGGGACAAAAGAAAAAAGAATGAAGAAAGTCTAAGAGACTTATGGAGAAGAGAGAAAGGGGCAGAATGTTCATTTAAGCAAATAATGGCTGAAAACTTCCCAAATATGGAGCAGGGAATGGACATCTAGATTCAAGAAGCCTAATGGACACCAACTAGGATAAACCCAAGAAATCACACTGAAACATATTATAATCAAATTGTCCAAACTCAAAGACCGAGACTTTTTAAAGCAGCACTAGAAAAGTGACTCATCATGTACAAGGAAGTTCACATAAGACTATCAGTGGGGGCATCTGGGTGGTTCAGTCGGTTAAGTGTCAGACTTTTGATTGATTTCAGCTCAGCTCATGATCTCAGGGTCGTAAGATCAAGCCCCGTGTTGGGCTCTGCTCTGCACTCAGTGGGGAGTCTGCTTGTCCCTCTCCCTTCCCCTCTGTCCCTCCCCCTCCTATCTCTCAAATAAATAAATAAATAGCAGTAAAATAGAAAAGGCCCTCAATGCAGTGAGAAAAAAGAAAAAAACTCCTAATCTGAATAAATTACAAAGTAATTCCTAAAAGCATCTTTCACCAAAACAGCATGTAATAAAGATAAGCATGACATAAAAAGTTTACAAAAGTTGCTCTGAACATGGAATGAACCAGGAAACTAAAGCGCTAATAAATGAGACATAGAATTATTTTCATAGTTCACTAAGAAATAGAATGGAGGTTTAAAATCACTGAATTTTTAAGTTGTAAGACAAGTAGTCAGGACAGTATATACTCAGACACTACTGTAGTTGTTCTCTCACATAAAACCAGTTTTTAAGAAACTATATAAAAAAGAAAAATGCTATACAAGATAATTTATGGTAGGGTACAGTGACTTCCTCTAATCCATGTACAACTGAAATACAATTAATAAAAAATTAATTTATGGACAAGTTACTAGAAATACATACACTGCACAGAGTAAAGGAGTAGAACGTCCTGGGTAATAATTTTTCTCAAAGGTAAACTGTTATGAGAGAGAACATGGCCCAAAACAGGAGCAATTTCGATGGCAACAAGAGGGCTAATCTGTTATCCCTATTACTCTGCACTTTGGCTAACTTTGATTATATTTAAGTGACACATCCTCTTTCTTACACAATCTGTAATGTTTTTCTTCGCAGTGAATGCTTGGAGCAAAATTCAAAAATTCAGTTGCTTAGCTAATAAATATATGAAAAATATCCAACTTTATGATAAATATAAGAAATAAAATGAAATTTTTATTTTAGCCTAGCAGCCACAGATTGATTAAAAACAGCAATACTTAATACTGACAAGGATGCAGTGACATCAGTACCCTCACACTGCTGGAAAGATTGCAAAGTGCTTCCAGGAACACAGCCAGTTAGTCTGTGTGTCACTAATAGGAACACTAGCCCAAAGAATAGAGAATGAGCCATATATCAACAAAGAGGTCATGGGACATCTTGACATGTCAGGAATAAGAAAAAGAAGGGCTGCCTTGTCAAGTCATTGGAAAGGAGGATTTCTGAAATATATCTGAAACAGAAATATATTGCTTACTATACAAATCCCAAAACAGCTGTTACCCTCTCTCAAAACAAACCTGATAACTTGAACAGTCCTCGATCTACTACAGAAATTGGAAATCTTCCAACAAAGAAAATTCTAGGATGGCAAATTGATTGGTGAATTCTACCAAATGTTTAAGGAAGAAATAATACTAAATTTACACCAACAGTTCTGGAAACAAAAGAGGAAGAAACATTTCCTGCCTCACTTTGTAAGGCTGGTCAAAACCAAAACCGAAAACATCATAAGAAAAAAGATAAATATCTCTCTCATGAAGAGATATAAAAATCCCCAACAAAATATTAAAAACCAAATTTAGCAATATATATAAAGATAATATATGACAAAGTGGAGGTTCTCTCGGGAATGCAAAGCTGGTTCAATGTTCAAAAATCTATCATTGTAATTCACCATATTAACAGAAGAAAAATAGTTTGATTATGTTAACAGATGTATAAAAATAATGAGACAAAATTAAACATTCACTTATGGATAAAACTCTCAGCAAAGCACAATTAGAAGGGAACTTCCTTTCTTTCTTTCTTTTTAAATTTTATTTATTTGAGAGAGAGAGTGAGTGAGAGTGCACAGTCGGGGGAGGAGCAGAGGGAGAGGGAGAAACAGACTCCCCATTGAGCAGGGAGCCTGATGTGGGACTTGATCCAGGGACTCCAGGATCATGACCTGAGCCGAAGGCAGACGCCCAACCACTGAGCCACCCAAGCGCCCCTAGAAGGGCACTTTCTTAACCTGATAGAAGGTATCTACAAAAAACCTACAGCTAGGGCGCCTGGTTGGCTCAGTCAGTAGAGAATGTGATGTCTGATCTCAGGGTTATAAGTTCGAGCCCCACACTGGGTGCAGAGATTACTTAAAAGTAAAACCCTTAAGAAAATAGAACAAAAAAACCCTACAGCTAGCATCATACTTAATGTGAAAGACTGAATGCTTTCCTGCTAAAATGTGGAATAAGCATGTCAGCTTTCAACACTGTTATTCAGAATCATACTTCTTTAGCCAGTGTAATGAGACAAGAAAAAGAGAAATGACAAAACAATGATGAGAGACATTTTTTTAAAAACTAAATTAAGGGGCGCCTGGGTGGCTCAGTTGGTTAAGCGACTGCCTTCGGCTCAGGTCATGATCCTGGAGTCCCTGGATCGAGTCCCACATCGGGCTCCCTGCTCGGCAGGGAGTCTGCTTCTCCCTCTGACCCTCCCCCCTCTCATGTGCTCTCTCTCTCAAATAAATAAATAAAATCTTTAAAAAAAAAAAAAAAAAAAAAAAAACCTAAATTAAGAAATATACCATATCCACAGATTGGAACAATCAAAATATTAAAATACCAATTATTCCCAAATTGATCTATAGCTTCAAGTCAATCTCAATCAAAATCCCAGTAAAAAAACTTTTCTTAGAAATGGACAAGCTGAGGGCGCCTGGGTGGCTCAGTTGGTTAAGCGACTGCCTTCGGCTCAGGTCATGATCCTGGAGTCCCTGGATCGAGTCCCGCATCAGGCTCCCTGCTCGGCAGGGAGTCTGCTTCTCCCTCTGACCCTCCCCACTCTCATGTGCTCTCTCTCATTCTCTCTCTCTCAAATAAATAAATAAAATCTTTAAAAAAAAAAAAAAAAAAAGAAATGGACAAGCTGAATCTCAAGTTAAATAGAAAGAAAGAGGAACTAGGATAACTAAAACAAAAAGAGAATAAGTTGGAAGAATCCTACTACTTGATATCAAGATTTACTATAAAGCTACAATCAAGATTATAGTTCTGGGAAAGGAGAAACACATAGATCAATGAAACAGAGTCCAGAAACAGATCCCCACAGATATGGTCAATTGATTTTTGACAAAGGTGAAAAGGCAATTCAATGGAGAGAAGACAGTCTTTTCAACAAATAGTGCAGGCCTATTGGACCAGATCCTAACCGAAACCCTATTCAACCCATATTTCACATGTCATACTAAAAGTAAGTCAAGGGGCACCTGGGTGGCTCAGTTGGTTAAGCGGCTGCCTTCAGCTCAGGTCATGATCCCAGGGTCCTGGGATCGAGCCCCACATCGGGCTCTCTGCTTGGCGGGAAGCCTGCTTCTCCCTCTCCCACTCCCCCTGCTTATGTTCTTTCTCTAGCTGTCTGTCTCCCTCTGTCAGTTAAATAAATAAATAAAATCTTTAAAAAAATAAATAAATAAAATAAAAGTAACTCAAAATGGCTTATAGATCTGAATGTAAAATTTAAAAACATAAAGCATCTAGAAGAAAACATAGGAAAAAATCTCGTGACCCTGCATTAGGGCAAAGATTTCTCAGATACAACACCAAAAGCACTGGATGAATGGATAAATTGTATTTCGTCAAAATTAACAACTCTACTCTACAAAAAACATTGCTAAGAAAATGAAAAGACAAGCCTCAGACTGGTAAAAAAACAAAACAAAACAAAACACTTTCAAAACACATACTTAACAACAGACTTATATTAATCAAATTTCAATAATAAAAAATTGCTTTAAATAGGCAATAGATTTGAAAAGACACTTCACCAACGAAGACATACAAATGGCCCATAAGTGAGCACAGGAAAAGATACTATCTTTGGCTATTAAAAAGAAAATTAAAACCACGATAAGGTACAATTACATGTATATAGAATAGCTGAAATTAAAAGCAAAAACAAGGGGCGCCTGGGTGGCTCAGTCGTTAAGCGTCTGCCTTCGGCTCAGGTCATGATCCCAGGGCCCTGGGATCGAGCCCCACATCGGGCTCCCTGCTCAGCGGGAAGCCTGCTTCTCCCTCTCCCACTCCCCCTGCTTGTGTTCCCTCTCTCACTGTGTCTCTCTCTGTCAAATAAATAAATAAAATCTTTTTAAAAAAAAAGCAAAAACAAGGGGGCCTGGCTGGCTCATGAGTTCAAGCCCTGCGTTGGGTGCAAAGACTACTTATAAAAATAAAATAAAATATATTTTTAAAAAAGTGAAAACTAAACAACTGACAATACTAGATGTGAGCAGGGATGAAGAACAACTGAAAATCTCATACATGCTGGGGGGAATGTAAAATGGCACAGTCACTCTGGAACACAGTTTGACAGTTCCTTAGATAAACAAACACAGTATGACCCAGAAATCACAATCCTAGATATTCATTTAATCTAAATGTTTTCATCTAAAAACTCTCAAATTAATATCTCCAGCCTGGCTCTCTCCACTGAACTCCAGATTTGTGTATCCAACTGTCTACTCCACATCTTCATTTGTAGGTCTAACAAGGGACTCAAATTTAATTTGTGAATGAACAAACTGATTATTCACCCAGAAATATGCTCCTCCTACAGTCTTATAGACCTCAGTAAATGACAATTCTGTCCCAACTGTTACTTACACCAAAAACCCTGCAGTCACACTTGACTCACTTACCACAGACAATCCACCAGTAAATCCTGTCAGTCCTTCCTTTAAAATATATCCAGATTCAGGGACGCCTGGATGGCTCAGTTGGTTAAGCATCTGCCTTCGGCTCAGGTCATGATCCCAGAGTCCTGGGATCAAGCCCCGCACTGGGCTCCCTGCTCAGCAGGGAGTCTACTTCTCCCTCTACCCCCCTCTCATGCTCTCTCTCTCTCAAATAAAATCTTTAAAAAAAAATAGAAGTAACTTTTCCTTCCTCCGTATTGCAGAGCATCTGGATGTTTCTTTTTTTTTTAAGATTTCATTTATTCACTTATTTGTGAGAGAGAGAGAGAGAGAGAACATGTGAGTAGGGGAAGGAACAGAGGGAGAGGGACAAGCAGATTCTACGCTGAGCTCCGAGCCTGACTCGGGGCTCAATCTCATGACCCTGAGATCATGACCTGAGCTGAAATCAGCAGTCAATCCACTGAGCCACCCAGGCACTGCCCCTGGATCTTTCTTATACTAATTTATAAATGTCCTACTCTATATTGAGTCAAAGATTCTGTTTTTGTTTTTTTTTTTCTTTTTCTTAAACTTCACATTCCTGGCAATACCAAATACTATAGATACCATCTGAACGGAGTAAAGGTTGAATGAAATGATTAGCGTAATGAGACTGGAGTTGATCAGATCTGTCCTTACATTTAAAAATAAGTAGTTTAAGACAGATAGAGTATGGATGGGAAAAAGGCCTAAGAAACATTCCTTAGATTATTTGGAAGAACTGTTATATGTGACCACTTCAAAGCAGATACACCTTCATGATACCATGGAACCCCCCATCCACAGACAAACTAAAAGCTAGGGTATAGAATCTGAAAGGAGATCTACTTAGGAAACCAGCTGTCTTACCTCACCCAAGTCTATATAATCAAGAGTCTGTGGGGAAAACTCTGCTGTCTGGCATTCCCATGTCTGTCACAAGAGCCAAACTCTAACCTAAAGGACTAATATCCTATTTCTAGAGGGGACCACTTTGGCAAAAAGTAAAACCCAGCAAAGCTGGATTCTCCCCAGGACAATGCATTCTGTCTTAATATAAGGAGAAACCAACAAGATTTCAAAGACCCTAAGTTAACTTTTTTTTTTAAGTTTATTTATTGATGTAATCTCTATACCCAATGTGGGGCTCGAACTCATGATCCTGGGATCAAGAGTTGCATGCTCCTTTGACTGAGCCAGACAGGTACCCCAAAACAAATTAACTTCTTAATCCTAGTAGGGACTATGCCCTATTCCTAATCTTCCCAGGAATGATTAATTAGTAAGATTTTTTTTTTTTAATATGAGGAGCTAACAGAATTGAAGATATACCTGGTAATGACAGAGACCAGTCTTATACAGAAAAAGAAAGATCTCCTCAAGCTTAAACGTATTCAGAAAAGGTCATGCTAACACTTAACCAAAGGTGAGCATTAAACCAAGTGACCCCTTTCTAACAGCTATCAATCATAGCATTTCTAAAATAAAGCCCCCCAATTCTTTGACACTTCTGCCATCAAAAAGTGGGGTCTATGTCCCTTCTCTGGGATCTAGGCTCTGAATGAAGGGTAAAATGTGGTAGAAGTGATATTATGTCATTTTCTAGGCCCAGGCCTTAAAAAACTGGCGGCTTCTGCAGCTTCCACTTCCTATCTCTTCGGATGCTCAATCTTGGAACCCAGCCACCATGCTGTGAGGAAGCCCAAGCAGCCCAGAGATGCCTACACCGAGAGACACCCAGAACCAGAATCCATTTGCCAGCCATGTGAGTGGGCCATCTTGAAAGTAGATCCACTCCAGCTACTAACACAGAATAAGAGATGAGCTGTCCTTGCCAAGCTCTGCAAACTACAGTTTCCTTTTTTTTTTTCTTAAAGATTTTATTTATTTATTTGACAGAGAGAGACAGGGAGAGTGGGAACACAAGCAGGGGGAGTGGGAGAGGGAGAAGCAGGCTTCCCACGGAGCAGGGAGCCTGATGCGGGGCTCGATCCCAGGACCCTGGGATCATGACCTGAGCCGAAGGCAGACGCTTAACGACTGAGCCACCCAGGCGCCCCAAATTGCAGTTTCTTGAGCAAAATAAATGACTATTGTTTTAAGCATCTAAGTTTTGGGGTGGTTTGTTACACAGCAATCAATAACTGTTTAACTGTGTGGCGCCTGGGTGGCTCAGTCGTTAAGCATCTGCCTTCGGCTCAGGTCATGATCCCGGGGTCCTGGGATCGAGCCCCGCATCGGGCGCCCTGCTCGGCAGGGAGCCTGCTTCTCCCTCTCCCACTCCCCCCTCCTTGTGTTCCCTCTCTCGCTGTGTCTCTGTCAAATAAATAAATAAAATCTTAAAAAAAAAAACAAACTGTTTAACTATAACATTAATTTTTTATGTTCTTTTAAAGAAAAAGTTTATTAATAAAAAATAGCCTATTGGCCTTTGATTTACCACCTCAGGTGACCTGTGGGAGGCAGGCAGCACAGGGTTAAGAGCACAGACTTTCAGGGCTAGACTGGCAGGATTCGAATACTGGCAAGTCCCATGGTCCCTATGCTTCTTTTTCTTCCTATGTAAAAGGAAGACAATAACCTCCTAGGCTATGAGGATTAAAGCAGGCTGTTTGAAAGGATGCTGTTTTAAAGAAAGGAGGTGGTAGAGAAGAGAAAGTAAAAGTATGGTTTTAAAAAAAAATGGTAAGATCAGCAAATCTTGGAAGCAAGGAAAGGGAAAGTAGGAATGTTCAGACAGAAAATCAAGGAGAGGCCTAGCAGGAGGGGGTTGCTTAGCAGACCTGGCTACCAAATGAGAGTGGGCTCTAGAGACTGATAGAGCCTGCCAGTAACAGGTTACTTGGTTTCTACAGCTCTACCCATTCCAGCAACTTCAGCAGGAATAGACTCACTGCCTTCAGAAGCATAATCTTCTTTCTAACTGTGAGGCCTTCAGACACCCCAAAAAACTGAATGAAGTTTACATGTACTCAAGTAGCCCCATCTGCTCCCTCCCCCATACAGGCCGCCCCCCGCCCCCCAATCTTCTGAACTCATTGCTGACGCCTGCAATTCCTTCCAACAGGGACAGAAGACGTTTTCATTCCACGTTCAGAAGAAAAATGACAAAAATGCAAAGGTCTGGCTACAATAACAGTGAGTCGAACGAAGTTTCTGTTAATCACCCCGCCAAGTGGGGCCCGGCCAGACATCTCTGGGAAAAGAGGAAGAACTAAAGGTTTACTGAGGCCTACTAAATGTCATGCCACGGTCCACGGATAGTAAGTGGATTTACATCAATTTGGGTAATTTCCAATGTCTTAAATATTTATTGAATAACAGAAAAAAACAAACCTAAGTATGCCATCCATCAGACCTTCCCATGTTCACAGAGGAAGGATTTAAAAGCAGGAGAGCATCAGGCCATCACCAGCGGGGGGGAAGGTCATAGAGGAGGGAAAAGGAAAAGAGCTAAGGATACTGATGTAGAGAAACTGTAGATTCCAACACCAACCAGAATCACATTTACTCTCCCATGAAGAAGACAAAATGAAAAGATATAGACTAGCTTTGCCATTTACCAGTTATGTGACTTTGGGTAAGTGACTTAACTTCTGTGCGCCTCAGTATCCTCATCCCTAAAATGGGTTATTTCATTGGGCTACTGTAAGAATCAAATGAGTTGATATAAGTAAAGTGCTTAAAACAGTACCTCATGCGTGGTAAATGCTATTTAATTATTAACTGCAATTATTATTACTATGATTACTATTCTTATTGTCTGAGACATCTGACCTGAATGTATCAACTCAGGAAGCCCTACCATCACACGGGAGCACACTGTTCTCAGGAGACTCACTAATGGCAGTATATAAACAAAGGACATAAGCAGAAAAAGCGTTTGTCAGCATACAAAACTCAAGAATTCCCCTTTGGGGAATAACTAAGTGGACTTCAGGTACTAGACTCTCTATTTCTCCCTCTCTTTGTTGGTGTTTTTCTGGTCATTGAGTCATTCTTCATAACATAAGGGGTGAGAGGAGATGTCAAAAATGAGACAAAGTGTAAACTAGTGCATTCTGAGAACTGTTGACAGTTCAAATGACTTGGCTGGTGGAGAACACGGCCACATTAGCTTACATAAAGCTTTCAGTTACTCTCCATGTTTCATATGACAAGGGACTGAGATGAGAACAACAACAGGAACTTGGAGCAAGCATTCACCATAAAACCTCATGATCTCAAGACCTAAAAATTAGAGGACAGTTTGCTTCCCTGATTTTCCACATCAAAACTGGGCTTTGTGGGTGCCTGAGTACTCAGTAGGGTAAGCATCTGCCTTCAGCTCAGGTCATGATCTCGGGGTCCTGGGATCGAGTCCCACATCAGGCTCCCTGCTCAGTGGGGAGTCTGTTTCTCCCTCTCATTCTCCCTCTGTGCTCTTCCTCTCTCTCTCAAATAAATAAAATCTTTAAAACAACACAAAACAGAAAAAACAAAACTGGGCTTTGCTTTCTAGGAAGAGCTATTCAGAAATAGGACCATCTCAGAACATGAAAACAAGGAAATTATTCTAATACAAGAAGAAATGGATAAAGAAATAGAAAACTGATTGGTGGTAGGAGCGCTTGCTTTCAGTTTTATTTTACAGACGATTACATACATATACATATGTATGTAATATTTTATAGAGAATTATATACATTATGTATGTAATTCTCAGTACGTTTACACTGACAGGTTGTCTCTCACAGACACCTGCTCATATTGATTCACAAAGGAAAAAAATTCTTGGCCTCTGATTTTTTATGACTGACTTCTGAGAGGTAGTCTACTTACCTCTATCTCCCAAGAAGAAAAGAGACATAAACATAATAAGTACGTGCTATGTATCAGGCATAAGCAAGACATCTTATATACTTTATCTCAGTTCATTTTCATAATAGCTCTATGAACACATCTGAGAAAACCAAAGCAAAGAGAAATGAGGAACTCTCCCCAAAGTAACACTGCCTATAAATGATGAAATAAACTCAGGTCTACTTTGAATCCAAAGCTCATATGTGTTCTATGCATGTCACTTTACTGCCTAAGCCATGACAAACATACTGTAAGATCTACTTGCCTGAATGTCAATGTCTGCCCACAGAAGTAAGTTGGAGCGCTGGAGTAGAGCACACCCGAGGACTCAGAATCATTCCGGAGGGCTATATTTCTTCGACTACTCAGGCTGTACCCCTCAAAGCCAGCTGTCCACTCTTTTTAGGAAGCAAAGATATCGAAAATTATTAAAACCTTTTGAGGTATATGTTCAACACAGATACATTAAATAAAACTTGGAAGCAGAAGAGGCTACTCTTAGGGGTCACGGACAAGTCCCATAAAAGAAGAGATTCAGTGACAGGGTATCCTGGTTAATCCTAAAAATCACAAAAAATGTGTTAGTCTATTCCTGCATAATTCTGGCAGGAATAGATGGAAGATCAATGAGTATTATCTCCTGTCTAATGAAATCAGGGTAAAGCATAATTGTTTGAGCTTATTCCAACCTGATTAACAACTAATTAACAAATGAGTCTGAATATTTTAAAATAATAATACAGGACAGACCAAATTCAAATCATAAGACCTCCATCCAGAAAGTAATTGAAGGTTTGGAAAATCAGTACCCATTTTTTTTTTTTTTTAAATCAGTATCCTGTTGCAACACTTAAAATCTTTGGATTTAGAGGATGCTAACAATCCTGCCTGGCACTATTTTTGGACTCGAGATAAGAACCGATGAAAATGTCTCAAGATTCACGTGAAGTAATTTGAACAGAACATGTTTCATGTTGTTCTCACCGACGCAGGTTTTACCGAGAGAAAACCCGGCTGTCAGTGTGCGACCTTGAGCGCAGGCACCAGCGTCCCAAGACATCGTTAGGCTTCGGAGTGAGAAAGCAACAGCATACCATGAGGCACCAACGTGGAGTGACCCATTTGGGGGACGCTCCAAGGACTCCACTCCTGTCGGCCATCTCCTCGGGCGCACACTCTGAACTGATAATCAACGTTGGGGTCTATGTGCAACACTATGAACTCAGTTTCAGAGCCTACGTATACGTCCTCAAAATGATTTGAAGTGCATTTGCGGAACTGGAGCCTGTAATCCTGGGCTGTAAAGTCATCATCCACCTAAGGAGAAAGGCTTTGTGTTAGATAAAAATCAGGGAACAACTCCCCTGCTTGTGTTCCCTCTCTTGCTGTCTCTCTCTCTCTATCAAAAAATAAAATCTTTAAAAAAAAAAATCAGGGAACAGTTTCTCTCAACATCATGGTTTAAGAATTCTGGGGCCGAGCACAGAAGCCCACGTGCTGAATTTGGACTACTCTCAGGAAGGTCATAGGAAATATGTCAACATTACTGCCCTTTTCTTTATTGAACCATGTGTTATATACCTCCCAGTCTGATTTGCAGAACTTGGCTTCCTTTGAAGAAATGGCATGTTCTCTTTTTCTTTCTTTTTTTTTAAAGATTTATTTATTCATTCTAAAAGAGAGGAGCAAGCACAAGCAGGGAGGGGCGGAGGACGAGGGACAGAGAGAAAATCCCCAAAAAGAGTCCCCACTGAGTGTGGAGCCTGATGCAGGGCTCGACCCCAGGACCCTGAGATCACAACCTAAGCCAAAATCAAGAGCTGGCCACTTAACCGACTGAGCCACCCTAGCACTCCGAAATGGCATGTTTTCTATACCATAATGCCGAAGATAAAATATTGGACACTCAAAGATAAGAATCCCACAACTGGGGTGCCTGGGTGGCTCAGTTGTTAAGCGTCTGCCTTCAGCTCAGGTCATGATCCCAGGGTCCTAGGATCGAGCCCCGCATCGGGCTCCCTGCTCAGCAGAAAGCCTGCTTCTCCCTCTCCCGCTCCCCTGCTTGTGTTCCCTCTCTCGCTGTCTCTCTGTCAAATAAATAAATAAAATCTTTAAAAAACAAAAAAAAGAATCCCACAACTACATCATTCACAAAACCAAGATAACTAATATCCAGAATATATATAGGACTCCTTTAAAACTTAATAGGGGAGAAACCACCCAATAAGAGAATGAACAAAAGGCACAAATAAGCATGGAATTAGAAATATACGTAACCAAAAATACATAAAAGTATTTAACCAAATTTGTAATATGGACAATGCAATCTGAAACCAGAATGAGATACCATACTGGCAAAAATGTAAAGTGTGACAATACCAAGTTTTGGTCAGGATGCAGAGTGCCGGGAGCACTGCTGGTAGAAGGAAACACTGGTACAATCACATTGAAAATAATTTGGTGGGCGCCTGGGTGGCTCAGATGGTTAAGCGTCTGCCTTCAGCTCAGGTCATGATCCCAGGGTCCTGGGATCGAGTCCCACATCGGGCTCCCGGCTCAGCGGGGAGCCTGCTTCTCCCTCTGACCCTCTCCCCTCTCATGCTGTTTCTCTCTCGCTCACTCTCTAAAAAATAAATAAATAAAATCTTAAAAAAAAAAAAAATAAGAAAATAATTTGGTATTTCTTTCCTTTTTTTTTTAGAGTGGAGAATTTTTTTTTTTTTAAGATTTTATTTATTTATTTGACAGAGAGAGACACAGCAAGAGAGGGAACACAAGCAGGGAGAGTGGGAGAGGGAGAAGCAGGCTTTCCGCTGAGCAGGGAACCTGATGCGGGGCTCGATCCCAGGACTCTGGGATCACGACCTGAGCCAAAGGCAGATGCTTAATGACTGAGCCACCCAGGCGCCCCCGAAATTTGGTATTTCTAGTAGAGTATAGATCCAGTTCTCTAGGTCCTCATAATTTTACTGGATATATACTTGAGGAAAAATTCTTACACATGTACACAAGGGAACATGAATACTAATGTTTATAGCAAAAAAAAATGGAAACTCTAGATCCATTGACAGGGAAAAGAATAAAAATGGAATAAGAGTCTTTGTTTTAAACCAACAAAAAAATCTCTATTTTTTTCTTCTATAACAAGGCCTCAGCAAAAAAATCCATTTAAGGGGTGCCTGGGTGGCTCAGTTGGTTAAGCTTCCGACTCTTGGTTTCGGCTCACGTCTGATCTCAAGGTGGTGAGATCCAGCCCCATGTTGGGCTCCAGGCTTGGCAGGGAGTCTGCTTGAGTTTCTCTCTCCCTCTCCTTCTGCTCCTCTCCCCTTTTCTCTCTCTCAAGGAAATAAATAAATCTTTAAAAAGAAATCCATTTAGGGGCAGCTGGGTGGCTCAGTTGGTTAAATGTCCGCCTTAGGCTCAGGTCATGATCTCAGGGTCCTGGGATTGAGTCCTGTGTCGGGCTCTCTGCTCAGTGGGGAGTGCTTGTCCTTCTCCCTCTGCCCCTCTCCCTGCTCATGCTCTCTCTCAAATAAATAAATACAATCTTTAAAAAAAAATCCATTTAAGAAAAATCAATCATTTCCAGAAGCTGAGCACCCATTCTGAATGACGTATTTGTCAACAGCCAAGACACTTATGATTCATTTGGACATGGTTTCTATCTACAATATGGTAACTCATATACATAACATGATTTAATACAGAAAATTCCCAGCAATGCTGAGAATGTGATGAAACCACATTTTAGGATTTTTTTTTTTTAAAGATTTTATTTATTTATTTGAGAGAGAAAGTGAGAGAGTGAGAGAGAGAGAGCACAAACAGGTGGAGGAGCAGAGGGAGAGGGAGAAGCAGGCTCCCCACTGAGCAGGGAGCCCCATGCAGGGCTCCATCCCAGGACCCTGGGATCATGACCTGAGCCGAAGACAGACGCTCAACTGACTGAGCCAGCCACGCGTCCCTAGGATTTTACTTCAGAAGCCATTAGTTGTGTGGAACAGAAAATATCAGGCACCCAATATTCGCTATCATCTTTTGGCTTTTGTAATCAACAGAAATGGGAGAGATCTTCAACTTACTAAGGGTTAAGTTTGGGAAATCTGTGATGGAAAACACTGCTGTGATACAGAGATTCTTAAAGGTACCTTCACAACTATTTACCTCAAACTGGAAGAGCTACCTGCTTTCAAGTTCCCTGTGACTTTAATTGTAAAGCAAAAGGGACTTTTGTTTGTGAAGAGAAGAAAACGTTCAAAGGTAGTTAATAAAAAAACCTAAAAGACCCTCAGACCTCAAATCCATAACGTTGAAGCCACATCTACAAGTCTTAATTACACACCTTACACCATCGAACAATGATGCCTCCCGGTTTCTCTATTAGCTCTTCGATCTGTACTGGTGGGCGAGATGCTACCGTTCCATGCTTGAAAATGTGGTCTTTCACTATGTTCAGAACTGAATCATCCAACTGAGCAGACAAACAAGGCACATCAACCAGTAAAGGCACTTCTGGTAAGCTGAGGAAACAAAGCTTATGTGTTTATGAGGCTCTTAACTGAGGATTAAAAATATGAATCATAGTTTAGATCAGTCACATGCGACATAAAGATGCTGAAGCCCTCAGGAAATAATGCTAATGGCAGTAGGGGCTTTGGAAGACAGATTCTCTTCCCAAATAAATATAAGCAAGAAAAGAGAAAATTGGTAGGATCACCACTGTCAAGTTTATACCAAAAAATCAGTTTCAGTATGCTCAGAATTTCTAAAATTTAGTAATTCTCTTACACATTAGAATTGAAGAAAATCTACAGTAATACTATGCCAAAAATTACAATCACTACTGTTTCATACCACTAATACTGGTATTGGGCAGTGAACCTTGAAATATATATTCTCTATCTCATTTACTCAGAATCTTTAATAAGGGGGGGAAAAAAAGCAGGCAGTTTAAATGCATAAAACTAAGCCTGAATGGCACCAACTCCTTTACCTGTCCAACTGAATGTGTGAGGCCTTTTTGGTAAAGTTCCACAGTTTTTCATTCTGTTCTCCTACACCACCAAGAATGGCAATCTCCCCTACAATCAAGAATGAGAGAATAAATACAGCAAAAAATGGTCACATTATAAAGTAATCACTATAGCCCATGTCTAGGTGGGTCTCTGGTTTTCTTGCAAATAATTCTTAAGTGATTCCACAGTCAGGTTCCCAAAAAGTAAAAGTAGAAACCATTTTAGAAGTGACTCTAAGGTGAAGCTCACAAAGAAAAGGGGTACATAATGGTAACATTTTACCAGAGATGGAAGATTCTGCTCTACACAAAGAAATCTGGTTTGTCGACCAGTTTTATACAAAAGAGAAGGTCCAGGTCCTTTTTTCCATCGCTCCTACAGAATCTTCATTTACAGAACTCCAACAGGAGTTACCCTGATAGAAAAATAGGGCACGGGGTCTTTTTTTTTTTTTTAATTTCTTTGAGAGAGACAGAAAATAGGAGGGAGGGGGAGAGGGAGAGGCAGACTCCCCGCTGAGCAGGGAGCCCGATGCAGGGCTCGACCCCAGGACCCGGGGATCATGACCTGAGCCTAAGGCAGACACTTAACTGACTGAGCCACCCAGGCGCCCCATGGGCAAGGGGTCTTATAAAGTCAAATGATACAGCTGTTTTCCTAAAAGAATATCACATATTAGAAATTATTCCACAGAAAAATAAAAAGGAAAAGCTATCTAAAGACATTAAAAAAAATGACCAACTTCTATGTCCTTCCACAGCCCCAAAGAAACACTACCAGAACTCTTTTCCATCTGAATGTGCCGTGGAGTGACTTAAGTTTTTTGGGACCACATGACATGACATTCTCCATCACCAAAAGGAAAACAGGGCATATTGAACACTGCCTCAAAGTCCTCAAAATTCCATAAATAAGTTTTTATCCCTTGGGAGGGAGGAAAGAGACTGAAATTCAAAATATTTCTGAAGTATATGGGGCGCCTGGGTGGCTCAGTCGTTAAGCGTCTGCCTTCGGCTCAGGTCATGATCCCGGGGTCCTGGGATCGAGTCCCGCATCGGGCTCCCTGCTCAGCGGGGAGTCTGCTTCTTCTCCCACTCCCCCTGCTTGTGTTCCCTCTCTCACTGTGTCTCTCTCTGTCAAATAAATAAATAAAAATCTTTAAAAAAAAAAAAAAAAAATATTTCTGAAGTATAAAAACATTTAAGCATCAGATGCTGTAACAAACAAGTTTGTGCCTCAAAGGATTTATTTTCTAAAATAAAAACATTTCTCAGTCCTCAGGGTGATGGGTGTACACTTCTGCCCTGTGAACTGCTTCTGGGTTTGTTTCCAAATGCAAAGTCTCCCGGGAAAGACACTCTGTGGCCCCACTAAAAAGAATTCTCTCGAAGGCACTGTTATGGTTAGTGGCAAATAAGCAGTTCTCACTGAAGATGAGACAAAATGTCATTAGCATGTAAAGATTAACAGCAGTGCCACATTCTAAATGGGACTAAAAGGGGATGAATTTCCAGTCAGAGTACAGCCTTGTGAGCCATGCACCCTCTTCACCCCATGCCACCATCAGCACTCAGTGCGGGATGGGCGGTATTCAGTCTCTGGCTCCTTTTTCCTCAGTCGTCCTTCCAATGCTGGCAGCCCTGCCACCCTCTCTTCTCATATTATACACCAGCTTTGGAAGATTTACTTACTCCCATGGGGCCAGACTTGATGTACACACCATCAATTGCCATCTTGCCATACTGATCTCTCTCCTAAGCCACATGCCACATGCCCAACTACCTTCTGGGCATGTGCAGCACCTCAAACTCAAAAGCCCCAAACTGAATGCCTTATTACCCACTGAAGCCCACCCTTCTCGTTTATTTCCTATGTCTGTAAACAGCACAATTCAACCTGGTCATCCAAAATCTGGCTGGTTTTGGTCATCCTAAATCCTTCCCTTTATTCTCCAACCTATCTCCAGGCAATCACCAATAATCAACACTCACTGATAGGTAAAATCGTCAATAATTTTCTCTCTGAAAAGTCTTTTTTTTTTTTTTAAAGATTTATTTATTTATTTATTTGACAGAGAGAGAGACAGCGAGAGAGGGAACACAAGCAAGGGGAGTGGGAGTGGGAGAAGCAGGCTTCCCGCAGAGCAGGGAGCCTGATGCAGGGCTCGATCCCAGGACCCTGAGATCATGACCTAGCCAAAGGCAGACGCTTAACGACTGAGCCACCCAGGCGCCCCTCTCTGAAAAGTCTTAAAATCAGCTCCACTTCATCTCCACCACGATGAAGCTCACTGCCTTCATCATTTCCTGTCTGGATTAGTGCTACATCTTCCCAATTGGCCTCTCTGACTTCCAGTACTAGGACCTCTACTACAGTCTCCAAACTGTGGGCAGCATCATTTTTTTAATTTTTATTTTTTTAAAAGATTTTATTTATTTATTTGACAAAGAGAGACACAGCGAGAGAAGGAACACAAGCAGGGGGAGTGGGAGAGGGAGAAGCAGGCTTCCTGCTGAGCGGGGAGCCCAACGCGGGGCTCGATCCCAGGACCCTGGGATCATGACCTGAGCCGAAGGTAGACGCCCAACGACTGAGCCACCCAGGCGCCCCTCTCTGAAAAGTCTTAAAATCAGCTCCACTTCATCTCCACCACGATGAAGCTCACTGCCTTCATCATTTCCTGTCTGGATTAGTGCTACATCTTCCCAATTGGCCTCTCTGACCTCCAGTATTAGGACCTCTACTACAGTCTCCAAACTGTGGGCAGCATCATTTTTTTAATTTTTAATTTTTATTTTTTTTAAAGATTTTATTTATTTATCTGACAGAGACAGACACAGCGAGAGAAGGAACACAAGCAGGGGGAGTGGGAGAGGGAGAAGCAGGCTTGCCGCTGAGCAGGGAGCCCGATATGGGGCTTGATCCCAGGATCCTGGGATCATGACCTGAGCCGAAGGCAGATGCTTAATGACTGAGCCACCCAGGCGCCCCAGCATCATTTTTTTAAAAATGCAAATCCGATTGTGTAACTCCACTGCCTAAAATACTTCAATAGACCCCTGATATGCCATTCACTTCACTCATGATGTTACTTCTGCTTCCAATCGTGCTGTTACCTCTTTTCTTCCTTTGTCCGCTTAATGAATTCTTTCGAGCCTCTGTGGAACTCCTCCCACAGAAAGCTATCCTACACTCTCCCACAGCTAAGCGCTTTCCCTTCTCTGTAAGTCTTAGATCTCTCTCGGCACATACACCTCTCTGCGCTGTGAACCCCAAAGGGCAGAACCGTTACCTTTTGATTTAATGTACTTGAAAAAGATCTATGTGAAAGGAGGAAGGTGGACGTGAAGACAGGAAGATAGCAAGGCAAGATCTGGAAATGCTTTAAGCACAGTAATTGGCTGCACATAGGTATATAATCACTATGATTTCAGGAGTAAACACCAATCATAATTTTTAACCTTCTAAAACTAACAATGGAATTAAATTCCATGAACACTCTGAAAAATATCTGAACAGACTCAAAAGGACTTTAAAGTCACAGTGTTAACAGTAAATAAGATACTATCATAAAATCATTTAAGAAAAACCATTTACGCCTCGTTTTGTAAATGATTATAATTAACACTTCAACTGCACTCACCCTGGGATACCTCACTGTGTATCTGTCATCCTATATTACAAACTATCCTGAAGTAGGAACATTCTAAGTGCCCCACAGATGGCAAGAAGCCTGCTGGCACCCTGAGAAATCAGCAAAGGGCCAATCTGAATGTGCCCCACTTCACAGGCCCCCTGGACTCCCACCTTCTTGGACTAAGTCCTCTGCAGTATTAACTCCATGCTCTATGAGCTTCTGGCAGTCATCTAGAGGTTTAATGGTTTCCTGTTCAATCGTGTCCACCTCTTGCAAAAGGGTCACCAATCGCTCATCCAGGAGCTTCCCAAGGGTTCCCTTTAAATCATTAAAATGCTGTTTGAGGACATCTCTTGTCTGTGATGCACTCTCTTTGATCTGAAAAGGAAGAACATAAAAACACAGAATCAGAATCTCTAGAAAAGGCTAATCCACAGGCATGACTCCTAATCCCAAGGCACTACACAATGGTCATCTTCCATTTGTTGACAAATCGAATGTGATTCATTTGCACAAACCTGCAGAAATGCATAGTACTGGCCTTCAGGGAAGACAGAATGGGCTCAAACCGTGGTTCCACCATTCACAAACTACGTCAATTTGGTCATGTTAATTAAGCACTCCACACCTCAATTTCCTTATTTGTCAAATGAACATAATGCTTACTTCATGGAGTTGCTGTTAATAGGATTAAATAATCTGTATTATACTTGGTAAAATAACTGGCACATTGTAGTTCCCAATAAAAAAATATTAGAAAGTATCATTATCTGCACAAAGTTATTCTTGGCAACAGTATGTTTCAGTACAAAAAAATTTAAATTAGGAGGGGATTAAAATTCATTTTACTGAAAAGTAGTAAATAAATGGTAAATCAGAAAGCCATAGTATAGGGGCGCCTGGGTGGCTCAGTTGTTCAGCGTCTGCCTTTGGCTCAGGTCATGATCCCAGGGTCCTGGGATCGAGTCCCGCATCGGTCTCCCTGCTCAGCAGGGAGCCTGCTTCTCCCTCTCCCACTCTCCCTGCTTGTGTTCCCTCTCTCGCTGTGTGTCTCTCTGTCAAATAAATAAATAAAATCTTAAAAAAAAAAAAAAAAAGAAAGCCATAGTATAGGGGCGCCTGGGTGGCTCAGTCAGTTGAGCGTCTGACTCTTGGTTTCAGATCGGGTCATGATCTCAGGGTTGTGAGATTGATCCCCATGTCACACGCTAAGTGTGGAGTCTCTCCTTCTCCCTCTCCCCCTACCCCTCCTCCCTCCACTCCTCCACGCTTCCCTCTAAAATAAATAAATAAATAATAAATAAAAGAAAGCCATGATACTAAAAAAAAAAAAAAATCACCTAATGGATAAGATGCCCTCATTATACTAAGAGAAAGCTAAGAATTTATTTAAAATTCAAAGAGGCTCATAGAAGGCAGAGAAGTGTTCATGAAAACACATCTCTGGGACAATACTTTAATTTTTGAGTCATGTTCCTCTTTGCAAATCTCAATGAAAGGTTTACAGAACCTCTCTTCCCAATAAAATGAAAATCCATACCCTAAAGAAATTAATTCAATTTCAGAACTTACAAATTCCCTCAAATCTCAACCATGGCTTGCCTGCAACAGTAATTCTGAAACTTGGTTTGCAGAAGAATCATGTAGGCTGCCTGATATAATTTAGATTGCAGGGCTCCATCCTAGACATACTGATCCAGAACCTTCAAGGAGGGCTGGAGTGTATGGATGGAGTTCTCAAGTTTCACAAGCACACCTGTGATTCTGCAGCCCACACTTTGAGAAATGCTGCCGTCAGGTCCACAGAGCTCAGATTAAGAGCTGCTGTTCTGGGAGATAGGACAGGGAAATCTTTACAGCTCACACTTATTTTGAAAACAAACCAGTTGTCTACACAGATACAACACTTTTTTTTTTTTAAAGATACAGACAACACACAATTCACTCTCACTTAACAGGAAAATTCTAAAAGCCAAATAGCTGAATCAAAGCAAACACATACTTTACTTTGCAGATATTATCATATTAGTTTCATAATGACATTATTACATTTACTACTCTAACCCTTTTGCTAACTTTATCTTTCCAAGAGTGTTTGAAGTCCAAGAAAATCCACAAAGCACAGGATTTCCACAGTTAATAGAGAAATTTAGAAAGTTTTCCATGTATTCTCTAATACTAAATTTAAAAAGCAGAATCCAGAGATGTTCACAACCATGTAAAAACAAAAGATGTCAATGCTCAAGGAGTACAAAAAAATACAGGGGGAAAAAAAAAGGAACAGTTTGATTGGCTGAAATGGATCATGGAAATAATTTTTTCTTTTGACAGTAATGTAACTTACAATAGTGTGTGTGCAGTAAATGGAGGAATTCCTTAAATCATAAAGAAACAGAGAGACCCAGGGCGTCTGGGTGGCTCAGTCATTGGGCATCTGCCTTTGGCTCAGGTCCTGATCCTGGGGTACTAGGATCGAGCCCCGCATTGGGCTCGGTGCTCCACGGGAAGCCTGCTTCTCCCTCTCCCACTCCCCCTGCTTGTGTTCCTTCTCTCGCTGTGTCTCTCTCTGTCAAATAAATAAATAAAATCTTTAAAAAAAAGAAAGAAAGAAACAGAGAGACCCTAATATAAGTTTAATTGTTAACTAGTCTCTGTACTATGGAGCTTCTATGAAATAAACCCAAACCAAAATTTAAAAAAGAAAAGGGAGGGGGCCCTACTCAAAACTTTCAGGTTCATTACTTACCTGTGGGGTCCTTAAGACTCAGGCCCTAACATACATAGCACCTGGCAAATAAATGTTGAATAAAAATGAAGTTAACCATGTACATGTTTAAGACCTTTTTAAAGAACCAGGGAGAGCATGCCTTATGATTTTTTTTTAAAGATTTTATTTATTTATTTGACAGAGACAGACACAGTGAGAGAGGGAACACAAGCAGAGGGAGTGGGAGAGGGAGAAGCAGGCTTCCCGCAGAGCAGGGAGCCCGATGCAGGGCTCCATCCCAGGACCCTGGGACCATTACCTGAGCTGAAGGCAGACACTTAACGACTGAGCCACCCAGGCGCCCCTACATGCTTTATGATTTTGATACATCACCTGGGATATTGTTAGAAATGCAGACTGTTAGGCCGCACCCAGAACTACTGAATCAGAATCTACATTTTAAACAAGATCCCCAGGTGAATCACGATAGACCTTACAGATACCAAAATAAATGAAGACATGTTGAAGCACCGTAATACAGTTCACACCCCCACCACCAAGAGGAAATTCTGCAGTTGAGAAGTATACCAATGAAGTCCTGTCTCACTCTTTAACGGATACGGCACACACAGGAAGCGCATTGGTTAGGTAAAGTCAATTTCCTCTTTAGAAAGAATTCAAAAGCTCCAACAGTTTCAGAGCTCAACTATGTTTTGTTTTTGTTTCAGAACCTCAGAGGAAAGAAAAAGAGGAAGTATGTGCACATAAAGCAGTGAGAGTACTGGGCAGGGGAGACTCCATTTCCAAATGTACCTCCAACACTTCCATTATAAACATAGTCCCTTTCGTTCATAGAATACCAACCATTGCTGTTTCATTTGCTTTGCTTGATGAAACTAAACCTCGGACTTCACTGCTGAGTGGTTTCTTCTTATTTGATGTGGTACCACGGTCCATGTGTGCCCTGTCAGCTCATTAACTTCACAATGACTCTGAGAGGTGGTCTCTACTGTCTACATTGAAGAGGGTGAAGCTTGAAGAAGTCAAATAACTTTCCCAAGGCTTCACAGTGCCAGAAACAGTCTGACTCCAAGGATCATGGCCTTTCCACTTTTCCCATTTTCAGGAGTTCCCAGGAAAACCTAGAAATTATGTACTGACTGCAAACACTTCCTGCTGTAACTTATGTTTCTTATCCTTGCATCAAGAATCATGTGGTAGACAACCACACAGCCCCAAATGCTATCTAGCCATTCTAGGGCAAAACAACTGCTACAGATAGTAACAAAGTAGATTTAAGTAGAATACAAATGATACACAACTCAAGGTCTTAAAGAGGAAACTGTCATATACACTGTTCATGCTGATTAATAATAATCAAACCAATTTTCCACTAAAGCCTCTACTGTAATGGACCATTAAAACTTACTTACTGGGGCACCCAAGTGGCACAGTCGGTTGAGTGTCTGACTCTTATTTAGGCTCAGGTCATGATCTCAGGGTCATGGGATCAAGTCCTGCATCAGGCTCCGCACTTTGTGCAGTCTGTTTGGGACTCTCTCTCCCTCTCCCTTGGCCCCTCCCCCTGAGCGCATGCATGCACGCACACTCGCTCGCACGCACGCACACTCTAATAAATAAATCTTTTAAAAAAACAAGTTACCTTTACTGCAGTTTAATCTAATCCCTAAGCAACTGTATTTTGAAGTTTTAACATGAGGATGAGCTCACAAAATGCCAAAAAGTCATCAAGTTTACACATCAATACTAAGGCTTGCAAAAGCCTAGTAAATATATACTTCATAGCCCTCCAAGACAACAGTGACTGACATATTTTCCTCCAGAGTTTAGCTACTAACAAAGTCATAAAACCTATGTAGAATTTGACTTAAAACATCTGTGGTCTTCAGTGGCAATATACAGTTGCTATATCAATATAATACAATAAATATAACAGTGTATTTTAGAAAATTAAGTAACCAGAATCTCCTCTAAAACATGCATTTTTATGACTTTATAGAAGAAAATAATCTTTATCCTTCAAGTTTATTTTATTTTTTTTTTTTTTAAAGATTTTATTTATTTATTTGAGAGAGAGAGAATGAGAGAGAGAGCACATGAGAGGGGGGAGGGTCAGAGGGAGAAGCAGACTCCCCGCCGAGCAGGGAGCCCGATGCGGGACTCGATCCAGGGGCTCCAGGATCATGACCTGAGCCGAAGGCAGTTGCTTAACCAACTGAGCCACCCAGGCGCCCCTCCTTCAAGTTTAAGAATTTATTTTCCCATTTGGTAATAGGAAACTAAAACAATTTCATTTTATTTTTACGATTTTATTTTTAAGTAATCTCTACACCCAACACCCAACATTTGGGGCTCAAACTCACAATCCTGAGATCAACAGTCATATGTTCCACCCACTGAGCCAGCCAGGCACCCCAAAACTATTTTAAAATTAGACACTGCCTTTAAACACTTAGCTAACAAGAATATAATAATCAAAAATAAAAGTCAAAGTAAACATATAAAATAGTCAACTGAAATTGAAAAAGCTAACCAAAATGTTTCTTCTCAGTTCATGTGACATATACTACATTAGCTACTTGTCTTCACACTGACACCAAGACATTAGTCACTAAAAATAATAGATAATGATGACGATGGCAATAATAACACAGCAACAGCTATCATCTACTGAACACCTACTGTGTGCCAGCTACTTACACCCATGGTCTCATTTAAATGCTACCACAACCCTATGAAGAAAGCATCTGTAGATGAGTAACATACTGGAGTCAGAGAGATAAACAAGCCCACATCAGAAAGCTAGTAAAGTGACAGAGAATTTGAATTGTATGACACCCTTATGGACTCATAAGTGCTGCCACATTTCCATCTTGCCTTTTTTTTTTTTTAATGCCTATTTGAAAACATTCAGAAAGAAAATCCTTATTATATGATTTGGCAGTCTGTTACGTTAGTGGCCCCCAGTGAACCACGAAGCACACATCCTAATACTCTATTATTGTGCAGTCCTCTCCCCGAGAAAACAGCGGGGCTGTGATGAGCACTTGCAGGCCTATGTGCATCGCTCAGAGTGGAATGGAGGCTGTGCCAGCTCCAGGTCTAGCAGCCTGGCAACCGCCGCTCTTGCACTTTTGAGGGTCCTGATCCACCATGTAAGACGTCTGGCTACCTTTCTGGAGAGTGGAAGGAGTAGACGAGTGGGAAGGGTGGGAGGAAGGGAAGAAGACTGGCATCCAGGTCCAGCCATGCCAGCATTCCAATGGAGTCCTGCAGCCACTAAGTCTCCAAACAGATAAGTGAATGTTCTTTCTTGAACATTCCAGCCTTGGCTGCCATCTGACTGCAATTATATGAGTGCTGCCAGGAAAATCAGAAGAACTGCCCAACCAAGCCCCAATCAATCCCCAGCAAAGTAAGCAAATAAGATTGCTTTTTAAGCCGTTACGCTTTGGTACAGTTTATTATGTAGCAACAAATAACCAAACCATATGATAAAACAAAAGTTTAATTCCTAATTATCTGCATTAATGAATAGGGTACATATAATCAAGACCATGGACAATCTAAAAAGAATGTCTGCAAAATTACCCCACAACATTCATAATGGCACTTATTCAATATTTATTGAGATCTAGTATGTGCCAGGAGCTGGGGATATAAAGATGAATAAAGCATGGGCCTGACCTCAAAAAAACTGTCATTCTGGTAAAGGAGCTAGTTGCATGCACACGTAACTACAATAAAATGTATTAAGTTCTTACATTAAGTGGGAGAGCCACAAACTGCCATCTGAGCTCAAAAAGGGCATTCTGCTGGGAAAGACATTTAAAGAATAAGTTACCATTTGGAGAAGTAGGGGAGGGGATGTCACCTTGAATAACAATATTTATTGGTATTACTATTATGGGTACTATTTATTCAGCACTTTGTATGTCCCAGGCATGGTGTTAAGCATTTTAAATATATTCCTCATCTTAATTCCCACATTGGCCAAGCAAAGCAGGTACTATCCTTATCCTCACTGTACAGATAAGGCAAGTGAGGATCAAAAAAAGATAAGTTTCTCAAGATCTCATGGCTAATAGGAGCAAATGCTAACAAAGTAAAATAACTGAAAACATAAGTGGTCTGTTTGGCTTTTTAGATCATAAATTAGCCACAGTATTTATCAGATGTATAGTGATAATAGTTTTTCTCCACCAAAATTTTTTTAAGATTTTATTTATTTTTATTAGAGAGAGCAAGAGAGAGAGAGAGGGAGAGAGAGAGGAGAGAGAGAGGAGGAGCAAGGGGGAAGGAGAGGGATAGAATCTCTATCAGACTCCGTGCTGAGCACAGAGCCCTACACGGGGCTGGATCTCACAGTCCTGAGATCATGACCTGAGCCGAAACCAAGAGTTGGAGGCTTAACCGACTGAGCCACCCAGGCGCCCCTTTCTCTATCAAAATCATACCTATACTACAAGTACATTGAAAAAAATATCTACACAGAGAAAACCTGGGCACCTCTGTGACATTCACACACTTTTTAACTAACATCACAGATTTTAACATTATTGATTCAGAATACATGTTTTAATTCTCATCTATATCCTTCTCTATTTCAAGTGAGTGTTGGACTCAATAAGCAGCTTTCAGAGTGCCATGTTTAAAGATGTTTGTGAAAAGACTTATTTGAGAAAAGATGACTGAAAACCCAATGTAAACATTGGTCTTCTGCACACAAATATGTGTTCAGCTTTTTCTCCCCACCCGTGGCTGTTGATTACTTAGTTTTGCTTCTAGAGCGTTGCTTCTAGTATTTCGGCATACCTAAGTCAATACATCTCAGCCTACCACCAACAAATGGTCCATAAGTTACTAAATGCTCCATATAATACTAACCAAAAGAAAAAAAATGGATACGAAGTTGCATATATAGCAGTCCCTTAATTTTGCAAAATAATATGTCTAGAAGGATACACCAAAATGTTAACAGTAGTTGTCAGTAAGTAGTAGAATTATAGGTTATTTTAAAATTATTTCATCTGTTCTTGGTTTTTCCCAGCTCTAGATTTAACCTTTCCTTAGGACACTATGATAAGTACTATTACAGTAACATCATTTTCAGACAGATTTTTGGACTGTTTTGAAAATGGGTAACAGAAGGGGAAGTGGGAGATAAAAGAAGCAATAATAGCGTTCTTTTCTTTGCTGAGCTACTAAGACTTCCTGCCTTGGTTTTCTGAAATAATTTTTTTTCCCCTGCTGACTTCTAGATCTGTCCCAGTCTTTAACTAGTACGCTATGTGTTTTCAAACCCCGTGGGAATAATGATCTATAGAAGACATGGTATTGTATATTAAGAATATCAAGACTGCTAGTTGAATCTTCAAAAAATTGTCTGAAATCAACTATTAAAAATTGAAAAAATACTATGAAGACAAAGGGTCATATTACAGATGTTAAGACATGCTAGAACAAGTGCTAGCTTATGTCAATTATTCACTTGTACATCACTGTATAATTATCTAACAAACCTATGATATTTCAAATGACATTTTGTTTTGTTTAAAGGAGGCTCTAAAAAAATAAATAAATAAAGGAGGCTCTATGCCCAACGCAGGGCTTAAACTCATGACCCCAACATTAAGATTGCAAGCTCTACCAACTGAGCCAGCCAGGTTTTAATCTTGAGGATAAACAACGGCAATTTATAACAACACACTTATGGTTAGATTAAACTACAGAAATCAGTAGAGAACTGACAAATTGGTAACGGTATACTCTAAGACAGTGTGCCTCAATTTTTAATGTGTATACGTATCACACCTGACAATCCTATTCAAGTGCAGATTATGATTTAGTAGGTCTGGCCTGATTCTTGCATTCTTCACAAGCTCTCAGGTGATGGATCACATTTGTGGTAGCAAGGATCAAAGGGACACCACTGGCCAGAGCTAGGCAGGCTCCTCACCAAATAGTATCTTAATTAGGTAACAGGATCTGTCCCTTTACTCTGAAAGAGCAGAGACTTGCTTGCTCTCATCAATGCCCTGAGACACACCGAATCACACTAAAAGGCACATGAAGGCCAACACGTTCATTTTCAAGCATGAATTATAACTGTATACAGACTAGAACATGGGTATTTCTCATTGTAGGCACCTCCAGTGCCTCAAACTAATCCCCCCTTTGATAATGTACAAAGATGGGGTTTCTGGACCTGCAAAGCTTAAGGATTAGGCCCCAGACAATGGCAATATCATCCAGGCAGTATCACTCTGTGAGGCGCACCTGACTGGCCAGCTGACATCACCATGTGACATCTCGATCAGCCATCTCTACTTAAAACGAGCAGGAAAGCCAACCCTGTACAAATAAACAAGTAATGAAAACACAATGGAAGTGAAATCTAAAAATGAGGACACAAGAATTTAGGTTTTTCCTATTTGTTTTGTTTTTAAGAGCAATACTCCAATGACCCACCAACAAGGGAAGAGTAAATCCATGAGAGCACTAGTCTATTTCCCTCACCATGGTATTTCTAAGACCTAGAAGCATCTCTGACCCACCCAATAAATATTTACTGGGTGAATGAATAAATGAGTATTTAAGGAGAGTGGGTGTTAATTTCTTTGGTATTTACATCTTAGTACCAAGGATTCCAGGGAACTAGAGAGAGCTATTCTTAATTATTTCAACAACATTTAGGCCAGGCTGGCTGTAAACATGATCTGATTTCCTGAAGACAATGAACATATCTCTCTAGCCTTTAACTTATTTAAACAGTAAGAGTTAGAGATTACCCGTGCATTCCTGCACAGCACTTCCTTTTCTGTAAAGACAGAGGGTAGGGCCTAAACTTAACCACAAGAAGAGAAACTGCCACATGATGGCAGTTGTTTTTGACAGAATAACAAAGTATTTTTACTCTTCTCCCTTCTAGATTTTCATAGGCATGGTTTCTTAACATGAGACAAATTTCGTGAGAGACTTTTAAAGCGTAAGAAACAAAAGCAAAGACCAAAAGGATGCCAAGTGCTTGAAAGAGTTAAACAGTTTCCATACAACCCAGCAATTCCTAAGTATATCCTAAAAGAACTGACAACATATCCACATAAAAACTTGTAAATGAATGTTCACAGCAACATTATTTATAAGAGCCAAAAAATGAAAGTAATCCAAGTGTCTATCAATTGATGAATGTATAAATTAAATGTGGTATATCCATGCAACAAATATTACTCAGCCATAAAAAGAACTTAAGTACTGATACATGCTACCACATGGATGAACCTTGAAAACATGCTAAGTCGAAGAAGCCAGTCACAAGGGACCACATATTGTATGATTCTATTTATACAAAATGTCCAGAATAGGCAAATCCAAATAGAGAAAGTAGTTTAGTGGTTGTCGGTATGGGATTTCTTTTTGGGGTGATGAAAATGTTCTGGAATTAGGTAGTAGTGATGGTTGCACAACTTTGTGAATATACTGAAAAATGGGGCACCTGGGTGGCTCAGTCGTTAAGCGTCTGCCTTCGGCTCAGGTGATGATCCCAGGGTTCTGGGATCGAGCCCCGCATCGGGCTCCCTGCTCAGTGGGAAGCCTGCTTCTCCCTCTCCCCCTCCCACTTCTGTGTCCCCTCTCTCACTGTGTCTCTCTCTGTCAAATAAATAAATAAAATCTTAAAAAAAAAAAAGAATATACTAAAAAATGCTGAATTGCACATTTTAAGGCATGAATTTTATGGTATGTAAATTATATATCAATAAAAAAATCATATGCCAAAAGGAAATAAAATCAGCGAGTAAAAAATATACACAAAGGGGAGCATCTCTCCTCTCCACTCATCCTTCCCCCATGCAAAATCTTTGACTAAAAAGCCAAATAGTAGTTATTCTGAAAATGACTGGAACCCTAAAAATATCCTAACCACCAAACAAAAGCAGCTGCTTATTTTGATAACATTCTTGTAACATGGACCTTCCTTAGAATCCAAGCTGACAGAGGACTTATTCTACAAACCCAAATGTATAAAATCCACTAGAATTAGCTTTGAGGAGAGACGCCTTGTAACTGGCACAAAACACAATCCAGTTCACAAAAGAGAACTACACTATTAGTCTAATCAGAAGGCAATGTCATCAGGGACCTAACTGTGATGGATGTTCTCTTGGCGTTTTCTGTCTCAAGCCTGAGACAATGGGCCTCAAAAGCAAAACAAAAACCCATACTGAACTACACTAACTTATAGGAAAGTATGTCCTGTATTTACATTATTGGATATAAAATTTAAAATACAGGTCTAGAAACTGAATTCTAAGCCATTCAGAATGCAATCATACTAAATTTGTTAAGTGAATTCAAAATTAACACAAGAAATTAGTAAGTACTACTCTCAGGTGCTAAACTCATTCATTTAGTGTCAACTTTATTGTTTCTTAGTTGCAGATGCAGTTAAATAAACATGCTCATATGGAAGATATCTTAACTGGCTGAAACATTAATCATATAATAAGAGATAGTTTAATCTCTTACGAAACAATGTCCTAGATTTAGAACCTCTATTTCAAAACAGCAGAAGGAATAATGCAGAGGTTTTCAAATGGAAATCAAGATGAATGCACTGGAAGGCCATGAAAAGCATTCATCAAACTGGATAACCATATCTAGATTTTGCTCCCAGTTTTGCTACTAGACTACAGAATAATGCCTGGCCTACAGGAGCTCTACAAGGTTTTCAAAATATAGAAAACCCAGAGCATGCCAAGTATTCTTTTTTTTTTTAAAGATGTTATTTATTTATTTATTAAAGAAAGAGAGAGAGAGAGAAACAGCATGAGAGGGGAGA